>NC_073254.2:66947500-67247500 GCF_029289425.2 Pan paniscus | reverse complement strand
ACGATCAGGCAGCAGCATTTGCAGTTCACCAACATCCACTGTTCTGCAGCCACCGCTGCTGATACCCAGGCAAACAGGGTCTGGAGTGGACCTCCAGCAAACTCCAACAGACCTGCAGCTGAGGGTCCTGACTGTTAGAAGGAAAACTAACAAACAGGACATCCACACCAAAAACCCATCTGTATGTCACCATCATCAAAGACCAAAGGTAGATAAAAACCACAAAGATGGGGAATAAACAGTGCAGAAAAACCAGAAACTCTAAAAATCAGAGTGCCTCTCCTCCTCCAAAGGAACTCACCTCCTCACCAGCAACAGAACAAAGCTGGATGGAGAATGACTTCGACGAGTTGAGAGAAGAAGGCTTCAGAAGATCAAACTACTCCGAGCTAAAGGAGGAAATTTGAACCAATGGCAAAGAAGTTAAAAACCTTGAAAAAAATTAGACGAATGGCTAACTAGAATAACCATGCACAGAAGTCCTTAAAGGACCTGATGGAGGGGAAAACTGTGGAACGAGAAATATGTGATGAATGCACAAGCCTCAGTAGCCAATGTAATCAACTGGAAGCAAGGGTATCAGTGATGGAAGATGAAATGAATGAAATGAAGTGAGAAGAGAAGTTTAGAGAAAAAGGAATAAAAAGTAATGAACAAAGCCTCCAAGAAATATGGGACTATGCGAAAAGACCAAATCTACGTCTGATTGGTGTACCTGAAAGTGACGGAGAGAATGGAACCAAGTTGGAAAACACTCTGCAGGATATTATCCAGGAGAACTTCCCCAATCTAGCAAGGCAGGCCAACATTCAAATTCAGGAAATACAGAGGACGCCACAAAGATACTCCTCGAGAAGAGCAACTCCAAGACACATAATTGTCAGATTCACCAAAGTTGAAACAAAGGAAAAAATGTTAAGTGCAGCCAGAGAGAAAGGTCGGGTTACCCACAAAGGGAAGCCCATCACACTAACTGCTGATGTCTTGGCAGAAACTCTACAAGCCAGAAAAGAGCAGGGGCCAATATTCAACATTCTTAAGGAAAAGAATTTTCAACCCAGAATTTCCTATCCAGCCAAACTAAGCTTCATAAGTGAAGGAGAAATAAAATCCTTCACAGAGAAGCAAGTGCTGAGAGATTTTGTCACCACCAGGCCTGCCCTACAAGAGCTCCTGAAGGAAGCGCTAACTGTGGAAAGGAACAACTGGTACCAGCCACTGCAAAAACATGCCAAATCGTGAAGACCATCAAGGCCAGGAAGAAACTGCACCAACTAGCGAGCAAAATAACCAGCTAACATCATAATGACAGGATCAAATCCACACATAACAATATTAACCTTAAATGTAAATGGGCTAAATGCTCCAATTAAAAGACACAGACTGGCAAATTGGATAAAGACTGAAGACCCATCAGTGTGCTGTACAGGAAACCCATCTCATGTGCAAAGACACACATAAGCTCAAAATAAAAGGATGGAGGAAGATCTACCAAGCAAATGGAAAACAAAAAAAAAGCAGGGGTTGCAATCCTAGTCTCTGATAAAACAGACTTTAAACCAAAAAAGATCAAAAGAGACAAAGAAGGCCATTACATAATGGTAAAGGGATCAATTCAACAAGAAGAACTAACTATCCTAAATATATATGCACCCAATACAGGCGCACCCAGATTCATAAAGCAAGTCCTTAGTGACCTACAAAGAGACTTAGACTCCCATGCAATAATAATGGGAGACTTTAACACCCCACTGTCAACATTAGACAGATCAGTGAGACAGAAAGTTAACAAGGATATCCAGGAATTGAACTCAGCTCTGCACCAAGCGGACCTAATAGACATCTACAGAACTCTCCGCCCCAAATCAACAGAATATAAATTCTTTTCAGCACCACACCTATTCCAAAATTGACCACATAGTTGGAAGTAAAGCACTCCTCAGCAAATGTAAAAGAATAGAAATTATAACAAACTGTCTCTCAGACCACAGTGCAATCAAACTAGAACTCAGGATTAAGAAACTCACTCAAAACCGCTCAACTACATGGAAACTGAACAACCTGCTCCTGAATGACTACTGGGTACATAACAAAAAGAAGGCAGAAATAAAGATGTTCTTTGAAACCAACGAGAACAAAGACACAACATACCAGAATCTCTGGGACACATTCAAAGCAGTGTGCAGAGGGAAATTTATAGCACCAAATGCCCACAAGAGAAAGCAGGAAAGATCTAAAATTGACACCCTAACTTCACAATTAAAAGAACTAGAGAAGCAAGAGCAAACACATTCAAAAGCTAGCAGAAAGCAAGAAATAACTAAGATCAGAGCAGAACTGAAGGAAATAGAGACACAAAAAACCCTTCAAAAAATCAGTGAAGGCAAGAGCTGGTTTTTTGAAAAGATCAACAAAATTGATAGACTGCTAGCAAGACTAATAAAGAAGAAAAGAGAGAAGAATCAAAAAGATGCAATAAAAAATGATAAAGGGGATATCACCACCAATCCCACAGAAATACAACCTACCATCAGAGAATACTACAAACACCTCTACACAAATAAACTGGAAAATCTAGAAGAAATGGATAAATTCCTTGGCACATACACCCTCCCAAGACTAAACCAGGAAGAAGTTGAATCTCGGAATAGACCAATAACAGGCTCTGAAATTGAGGCAATAATTAATAGCTTACCAACCAAAAAAAGTCCAGGACCAGATGGATTCACAGCCGAATTCTGCCAGAGGTACAAGGAGGAGCTGGTACCATTCCTTCTGAAACTATTCCAATCAATAGAAAAAGAGGGAATCCTCCCTAACTCATTTTATGAGGCCAGCAACATCCTGATACCAAAGCCTGGCAGAGACACAACCAAAAAAGAGAATTTTAGACTAATATCCTTGATGAATATTGATGCAAAAATCCTCAATAAAATACTGGCAAACCGAATCCAGCAGCGCATCAAAAAGCTTATCCACCATGATCAAGTGGGCTTCATCCCTGGGATGCAAGGCTGGTTCAACATACGCAAATCAATAAACATAATCCAGCATATAAACAGAACCAAAGACAAAAACCACATGATTATCTCAATAGATGCAGAAAAGGCCTTTGACAAAATTCAACAATGCTTCATGCTAAAAACTCTCAATAAATTAGGTATTGATGGGACGTATCTCAAAATAATAAGAGCTATCTATGACAAAACCCACAGCCAATACCATGCTGAATGGACAAAAACTGGAAGCATTCCCTTTGAAAACTGGCACAAGACAGGGATGCCCTCTCTTACCACTACTATTCAACATAGTGTTGGAAGTTCTGGCCAGGGCAATCAGGCAGGAGAAGGAAATAAAGGGCATTCAGTTAGGAAAAGAGGAAGTCAAATTGTCCGTGTTTGCAGATGACATGATTGTATATCCAGAAAACCCCGTCGTCTCAGCCCAAATTCTCCTTAAGCTGATAAGCATCTTCAGCAGTCTCAGGATACAAAATCAATGTGCAAAAATCACAAGCATTCTTATACACCAACAACAGACAAACAGAGAGCCAAATCGTGAGTGAACTCCCATTCACAATTGCTTCAAAGAGAATAAAATACCTAGGAATCCAACTTACAAGGGATGTGAAGGACCTCTTCAAGGAGAACTACAAACCACTGCTCAAGGAAATAAAAGAGGATACAAACAAATGGAAGAATATTCCATGCTCATGGGTAGGAAGAATCAATATCGTGAAAATGGCCATACTGCCCAAGGTAATTTATAGATTCAATGCCATCCCCATCAAGCTACCAATGACTTTCTTCACAGAATTGGAAAAAACTACTTTAAAATTCCTATGGCACCAAAAAAGAGCCCGCATCGCCAAGTCAAATCTAAGCCAAAAGAACAAAACTGGAGGCATCACGCTACCTGACAAGGCTGCAGTAACCAAAACAGCATGTTACTGGTACCAAAACAGAGATATAGACCAATGGAATAGAACAGAGCCGTCAGAAATAATGCTGCATATCTACAACTATCTGATCTTTGACAAACCTGACAAAAACAAGAAATGGGGAAAGGATTCCCTATTTAATAAATGGTGCTGAGAAAACTGACTAGCCATATGTAGAAAGCTGAAACTGGATCCCTTCCTTACACCTTATACAAAAATTAATCCAAGATGGTTTAAAGACTTACATGTTAGACCTAAAACCGTAAAAACCCTAGAAGAAAACCTAGGCAATACCATTCAGGACATAGGCATGGGCAAGGACTTCATGTCTGAAACACCAAAAGCAATGGCAAGAAAAGCCAAAATTGACAAATGGGATCTAATTAAACTAAAGAGCTTCTGCACAGCAAAAGAAACGCCATCTGAGTGAACAGGCAACCTACAGAATGGGAGAAAATTTTTGCAACCTACTCATTTGACAAAGGGCTAATATCCAGAATCTACAATGAACTCAAACAAATTTACAAGAAAAAAACAAACAATCGCATCAAAAAGTGGGCAAAGGATATGAACAGACACTTCTCAAAAGAAGACATTTATGCAGCCAAAAAACACATGAAAAAATGCTCATCATCACTGGCCGTCAGAGAAATGCAAATCAAAACCACAATGAGACACCATCTCACACCCGTTAGAATGGCGATCATTAAAAAGTCAGGAAATAACAGGTGCTGAAGAGGATGTGGAGAAATAGGAACACTTTTACACTGTTGGTGGGACTGTAAACTAGTTCAACCATTGTGGAAGTCAGTGTGGCGATTCCTCAGGGATCTAGAACTAGAAATACCATTTGACCCAGCCATCCCATTACTGGGTATATACCCAAAGGATTATAAATCATGCTGCTATAAAGACACATGCACACGTATGTTTATTGCGGCACTATTCACAATAGCAAAGACTTGGAACCAACCCAAATGTCCAACAATGATAGACTGGATTAAGAAAATGTGGCACATATACACCATGGAATACTATGCAGCCATGAAAAATGATGAGTTCATTTCCTTTCTAGGGACATGGATGAAGCTGGAAACCATCATTCTCAGCAAACTATCACAAGGACAAAAAACCAAACACCACATGTTCTCACTCATAGGTGGGAATTGAACAATGAGAACGCATGGACACAGGAAGGGGAACATCACACACCGGGGCCTGTTGTGGGGTGGGGGGAGGGGGGAGGGATAGCATTAGGAGATATACCTAATGCTAAATGATGAGGTAGTGGGTGCAGCACATCAATGTGGCACATGTATACATATGTAACAAACCTGCACGTTGTGCACATGTACCCTAAATCTCAAAGTATAATAATAATAAAATTTTTAAAAAAAGGGATGAAGTACTGATGCATGCTCCAACATTGGTGAGCCTTGAAAACATGTGCTGTAAAAGAAACCAGACACCAAAGGCCACATGTGACATGAATTCTTTTGTATGAACCATCCAGACCATTTGAGTCCAGAAAGAAAATCAGTTGTTGACAGGGGATGGAGAAAGGGGGCAATGGGAAATGGCTGTCAAAGCACGTGCTACTGCTTTCCCAGATGATAAAAATGTTCTGGAATTAGACAGAGATAGTATTTGCAGAATTCTGTAAATGTACTACAAATTACTGAATAATATTCTATAAAGGGGTGGCAATTATGGTATGTGAATACTTGTCAATACAACTGTTATTTTAAAAGTATTCGCCAGGTACTGTGGCTCACGCCTGTAAACCCAGCACATTGGGAGGCCAAAGCAGACAGATCACCTGAGGTTGGGAGGTCAAGATCAGCCTGGCCAACATGGCGAAACCCCATCTCTACTAAAAATACAAACATTAGCCGGGCGTAGTGGCAGGTGTCTGTAATCCCAGCTACTCGGGAGGCTGAGGCAGGAGAATCCCTTGAATCTGGGAGGCGGAAGTTGCAGTGAGACGAGATCACGCCACTGCAGTCTGGCCTGATGACAGAAAGAGACTGTCTCAAAACAAACAAACAAAAGTTTTGTAGGAAACACAGTTTGAAATGAGAAGAAAGAAGATGTCCTATGCTATGCACTGGCTTTAACTATATGAATAATTTTACCATGTTTACCAATTTTCCCATGTAAACAATTTTCCCATGTTACTATGGGAATATTAGGTGAGGTCTTGAAACACAATCATGACTAGAATTGGCCAATATCATATGGAGAAGTTAATGGAACAATGTTTTATGGAAAACAATTGAGAGAACTCCTTTTTTTTTTTTTGAAAATTACTAGCTTGCTTGAAAAAATATATTTTTTAGGGATATCTTTTAAAGACATACCTTATTTCCTAGTTTTTCCTTTATTTATTTTAATTTTTTCTTTTTTAAGAACTTCTAATATTGGGCATAAAATTGAGCCTGGGATGTGTAGTACGATGAGAGAGGAAAACAGACACGTTCGAGATCACTGTGCTGGGGAGGCTGTCTTGGGATTATGTAAATGGCAGGGCTTTAGCCATATCAATCACACTAAGCTTATGTGTAAAACAAACCACAGCAGAGTGAGCAAACCCTATTTGTAGCATCAGTGGTTACTTGCAGTGATTCCACTAATTTCTCTCATGACTGTGATGCTGGACAGGTCACCGATGTTTCTTGTACCTGTATTTGGTCATGTGTATAACAAACATTTTAGATATAAATCTATCACAGTAGAGTGTTCTGAGAAATAAATGTAAATATATTTATAAAAATCATAGCCTAATGACTAGCATATAAAAGGCACACAGTGGAGCTGAATTACTTTCCTGTCACCTAATGCTTCACTGTCTCAAGTGTTTAAACATAAAATCTAAGGCAGAAGGCACTTAGCAGTTTGGTTATTTTTGTCTTACAGGGTCGATATGTATAGAGAAGGTAGGGCAGGTTTGAGTGAAAAGCTTCTTCATTGCTCATTGCATCCACCTGAGGAAAAAGATGCAAAGCTTGCCCTGATCAAAGAGGGAACAACAAGCCATTATTTTCCTGTCTTTGAAACTGTACCTGGGAGCTTCTGGATAACTAAACACATGGAGCTTCTTGGAGGGTGGCCTGTCCAGGGAAGGCATGGAAGCTCCAAGCCCCTTCCTCAGATCTTGCCCTAGGCATTTCTTCAGCTTTTTAGTGGCTACGTGATTTGAGCTTCAAAACTACAATAGAGAATTATTCAGTCTGATATATGGATTACCACCTAACAAGGATAAAGTAAATCTAAAGTCACAGTCAATACTGTGCCCCAAGTGGAAACTGTGATGTTTCTGTCTGGATCACTGCCAAGTTTGCAGAACAGAACCAAAAATCAAGAGAGAAGAACTTCATTTGGTTTTAAGGATGACCCACAGCAAAGTTTGTACAAATGGAAAGGGGTCCAATGAGAACCTCGAACTTAATGTACTGTGAGGCTATCTTGAAAAACAGGCTCCTGGGCCTCTGCTCTTATGCTGCTTCTTTTATGACAAACAACACCTTTAGATCACATGAGAAAAAACAGTAACACAAAAGACTACAAAAGAAATGAAAAGAAAATCCTGATTCTACAAAGGATGCTAAGCAGATGAGAACCAATACCAAAACCAAGGACCAACCTGAGAATAAAGTCAAAGAGCTCAGTGCAAAGAGAAAAGAGTTCAGCCCAGGTGTGGGCTTACCACAAGGGATAGGGAGCATTTGTGAATACTGCACCTGGTTGACGGCTGGGGTACATGGCAATGGGCAACATAGACCATGTCTTGTTGAAACCTCCAGAAAAACTGTGGAAGTGAAGACAATCCAAATGAGAATAAGCAAAAGTTGTTTATACAGAGCTTGCTATAGAAAGGAAGTCAGCCACCATCACTTGCATTTGTCAGAGATTCAGAGGTAGGCAGGAAAGTCTGAGAGATTCATGGTAGAAAAAGTTATGTCCTGATTGCAGGTTGCTGGCCTAGGGATGCTGTAAGCTGGCTAACTAGAAGTGTGGATTTCTATGGGATTAGTCAGAGATCCATATTTTGCTTTCTGTGGTTGGTCATAAATTGAAAATAGAGGCAAAAATTAGGGAAGCTGGCAGTTATTGACCAATGCTGGTGTATTTGACTGACTGTTGTAAAGGTCATGATAGAAGCTGTTTAGTCTATAAGGGCACTAAGAGTTTAGAGGGCTTCTTAGCAGTTTGGCTGCAATAACAAAATACCATAGACTGGGTAGCTTAAAGAACAGATGTTTCTATCTCACAGCTCTGTAGGCTGGGAAGTACAAGATCAATGTGCCAGCAGATTTTACATCTGGGGAGCACCTGTTCCTTGGTTCATAGACAGCCAATCTCTGGCTATGTCCTCACATGGCAAACATGCCAAGGGAGTTCTCTAAGATCCCTTTTATAAGGGAACTAATGTCATTCATAAGAGCTCCACCCCCATGACTTGATCATCTCCTGAAACCCCCACCTACTAATGGCTTGAAAGAATATATTTTTTAGGGATCTCTTCTAAAGATTTGGGGGTCAGGATCTCAACATATGAATTTTTGGGAAACATAAACATTCAGTCCATAACACAAGGCAACAGAAAAATAAAATAGTACCTGTGTATTTTTGGGGCATTGACCTTCACTTCCAAAAAGCTTTCCTTGATGTTAATGGAGCACCTGACTCCCAAGGCATGGTATAAAAATAGACTGTGAATAAGAATTCTACGAGTTCTACCAAATAGCCTGTGATATGTGCATTTGAACAATGTATATTACAATATAACATTGAAGTTGTTTTGTTTGTGTACCAAGTCATTATCTATACGTTTGTATGTATACATAGTGTGAAAATGTATTTGCCAAAATATTATCTTAAATCAATGTTGCCATGTTTTCTCTTTTTATTATTTATGATGTCAATGTGCTGAGATATTTTAATAAATATCATATACCACTCAAAAATTTTATTATTAAAAATGTATACACCTAGTGTAGTCCAAACAAATGTTTTATGAACATATATACACCAAGGATCTAAAGAGCAAAGTTAACATTTTATCTTTGCTTTATCACATGTCAGTCACTCCACCCCTGTTTGCCTCACTCAAACACATTATTATTATTATTATTATTATTATTATTATTATTATTGCATTTTGAAGTAAGCTGCAGACATCTTTGCAGTTCACCCCGGGACACCGTGGCATTCAGATTATAACATAGTCAAAGCAATAAGAACCACCATTGCAAGAAAGAGGATGAATTAAAGTTCACCCAGGCTTATTTCAGATCCCAGAGCAGGAAATGAGGAGGGCAGATGAGGAGAAATGAGGATTCTGAAATAGTCTACTCGTGGGAGAAGAGTGCTGTCATGAAGGTGGAGTCGCTGCCCAAGAGAGACTGGAGAGAGAGTGTGTAGAGCCATTGAACATCAGGGCTGCACACTGTAGGGCCTGGGGCAGACAGAACAGGCTGCAGCAGGGGATAAGCCCCTGGCCCATGTGGAAGATGCAAGCTGGGTGGGTGCTGTGGATGCCATAGTGATATGGAATGAGAAGAGAAAATGGGAGCCTGGGCTCCAAACAAGGAGTGAGCAGAGCCACACTTCTTACTCTCTCACTGAATCAGGTAACATGGAGAAAGGTCTGGATCTTTGCACCTGCCCAGTAAGGAAGCAGAGGTGGGAGATGGAGAGTCAGCCTGGACAAACTCAGGGAGAAGCAGAGGCCCCAGCCTCATTGCACATGTGTTCCTGATCTGATTCCTCTGATTCTCCAGGTGTTGAAGAGACATGAACAAGACTACCTCATTGGCAACAAGCTGAGCCAGGCTGACATTCACCTGGTCAAACTTCTCTACCACGTGGAAGAGCCTGACTCCAGCCTCATCTCCAACTGCCCTGTGCTAAAGGTGACCCATTTCCCAGTCCTCAAGAGGCAGCTCCTCATCTCCCATCTTGGGATCTAGTATCTGGGCCCTTGGACTGGCCACATTCTGACCTCAGCCTTCTCCAGGTCTTCAGGGCCCCCCAGGTCTCCAAAATGAGCTTCCAAGTCCTGATTCTGAGGCATGGAAATGTCTTCTTGTTATGCCAAGGAAATCTGATGTGCATGCTACCCCAAGAATATTTTGCTTTTTATAATGCCAGGGACCCAGGGCCCAGCATCTCTCCTCATCCCTCTATTTCACTGTGGTTGCTGTTCCTGAGTTCTCTGTGATGCCCTTTATCCCAATATGCCCTTATCTTCCCACACCAAATGTGTCTGAGCAGGGCCCTTTCCATCTCGTTCCTTCCTTATGCTCTGGCTCCTGCTGTCAGATAACTGAGTTCCTTGTGCACAGCTCTCCCAACACGCTGCCCACGAAAGCTATATCTCTCTATGGGAAAAAGTGGCCCCATGGTTTGTCTTTAACATTTTCTATTTTCATTTCTAACTCAATTTTCCCATATCTTCACTTCTTCTGCTTAGAGACTGATCTGTGCTGATATCTCACAGGCACATTGTTCTTTCTCATCTTCTACAAGAGCCATGAATCTACAAGATTCATGTGTAAGGAAGAGGGTAGGAAGACTGAACGGAATAAAGTCTTAAAGACATTTTTTGGGAAAATGCTAGTGAGCTGCATGTTCTTCCTCTTATCTTCATTTCTCACTTAATGTCTCTTTCTGCCTCCCTACTGGTGCTGATAGAGAGAACTCAGGTGGTCTTTGTGTAGGAGGGGCGCAGATTCCCTGGGTTGTGTTAATGGTGGTGTCAGTCCTTGGCTTCACTCTGAGGCTGTGCTTTGTGCATTGCGGGCCCTGAAAATCAGAATCAGCAAACTCCCCACAGTGAAGAAGTTTTTGCAGCCTGGCAGCCTGAGGGAGCTTCCCATAGATGCGAAAGGTTTACAAGAAGCAACGAAGATTTTCAAGGTTTGATAAAGCAGGCATGGATGCCAAGAACATGCAATACCAATATTCTAAAGTTTTGCAACAATAAATTGCTTTATCTAAATGTTGGTTGTGGCTATTGTGAAGTTAATAAACTTTTTAAAAATTGTATGCTAATTACATAGTAAAATGCCTATGACCAGATTTAGTTAAAATTGATTTCTTTTCATTAGTATCTGATGTGAAATCAGATTTCCAAACTCCCCATAAATTTTCTTGGAATTAAAAATTTAGTAAAAAGTAAAATGTAGACTATGTGGTTTGTTTGACTTTTTCAAGAATTGTCCTGCAACATTTGTCAAATTGCCTATCAAAAACTCATGTATAGAAATTTACTTCTGACATTCTGCACAAGAAACCAGTTATCATTCTGGGGAATGGCAAAATGAAATTTTCTTTTTTCCTTGACATCCATTTTATTTCTCATGAAAACACTTTATCTTATGCATTTTCAAACAACCTTTCTGTCTGCTATGGATCCCTCAGTTTTCTAGGAGATGAGGAAATATTGAAGAGCAAACAGACCCACCCTCTGATCTCAGGCCAACTTGTCATCCCTTACAGTGCATGTGCTCCTGGCTCATCCTCACTCTCCTCCTTAAGGCTCTGTGGGGACCCAGGCATAAGCCTTCCCTCAGTTCCTTCAGTGCCACTCAGGCCTGGCTGCGAAGATACAGATGGTATATGCGAATTACATATAAGCAACTATATGCAAAATTATTTTTCCCTGGTGTGTCATTGTGCCAGCGTGTTTGGATTAGAAGTGATTTCCAGGAATCCTTCCCTGCGTCTTCTAGCTTCTGGGGGCTCTTGGCCTTTCTGGACTTTCATGGATCATGACCACATCACTCTAATTTCTGCCTCTGTGTTCCAGCACCTCACCCCCTGTGTGTTGTGTCTTCTCTTCTCTCTGCTGTGAGGACAATTGTCATTGGATTTGGGGCCTATCCAGATATACCAAGATGATCTCATCTCAAATTCTTTTACTTCATTACATCTGCAAAGAGCCTTTTTCCAAATAAGATCAAGTTCACAGGATCTAGGGATTTCTATATGGACCCATCTTTCTTGGGGGCCAACATAACCCCCTACATGGTGTAGATGAAGAAAGAATATTTGCAATTGATGAATCCAGGTGATGGATACTTTCATATTTGTTATATTATGGGCAATTTGAGTGACGCAAAGAGGATAGCATATGCAAATAGGGTTCCCAGATTTGTCAGATAAAATGCAGGATACCCACCTAAATGTGAATTTCAGGTAAACGATAAATAATATTTCAGTATCATCTGGTTTCATACCATGTTTGGAACATAGCTATAACTAAAAAATTGTTGATTGTTTGCCTGAAATTCACAGTTACATGGATGTCCTATATTTTATTTGGCAACCCAGTAAGAAAAGAGTGGCATCAGCTTGCCCTTCACAGACATCCTCTCCCAGCTATGCTCACAATAGGGTTTTTTCAGTTGCCCTAGTCTTTGCACCCAACTCATGAAAAAAAGCATCTTTAAAAAGCCAGTTTCTGCTGACTTGCAAAAAGAGCAAAATCTAGGTGAAATGTATTGTTTAAACTTTGATTACCAACCTTGAAAAGGAACATATTAACCAGTGTCTTCTGATAAGCAGATCACTTGCCTCATGTCTTAGAATCCAGTAGGTGGCCCCTTGGCCATGAAATGTGTGGGAGTGGCTTTTCCCTAACTTGACCCTTCTTTCAGTGGGAGGGAACTATTGAGAGGAACAAAGAGCTTATAAATACATTAGGACCTGGAATTCAGTTGTCCAGCCACAAAGGTGACAGCATTTAACAAAGTAAGTACTGATCTTATAAATCTCTCTACATTGCCTCACACCCTCCTCTCTAGCCTCCTAGAAAAATACGCTAATATGTGTCCTTAGCACAAGGAAAAGTTTGTTTTTACTCATATCATGCCATCTTGGTGTGTTTGGGTGACAGTTCAAGAACTGTTTATTTCTTTTGTGTTGGATACATCTTTACAGAAATGTAAAAATGAAGAATTTAGAAAACCAGGGCCTCAGCATTTAAAGGTATGGGAAACAATGACATGAGGAGAAAAAAGAAATGGTAGCATTTTAAACAATCTGAGAATAATCAGTGCTGGAAGAAGTGGCAATGTATGCAAAAATTTCTTTATATATATAGTCAACACACAATTGTAAATTGTGACACTGTAATTCTATATTGGCTGTGAAAATTCAAAACTAAGGTTTATTATAATTAGAAAAAATTAGTTTGAATGTTAGGAGGACTAGATTCTAGTTGAGCCTGTGCCACTAATTAGCTCGACGACAAGTCATATTCTGTCTCTGGAGTACTACCAACTCATGGCCAATCTAGAGAATAGCTAAGAAAGAGGCTCTGACTGTTGCTGGGAACTGTGTAATTCTTTGAACGGAGATCTGTCCTGCCCACTCTAGGATATTTCTAAGCATCCCTGAAGGGGTGGCCTGCCCCTCCACACCTGTGGGTGTTTCTTGTTGGGTGGGATGAGAGACTGAGAAAAGAAAGAGACACAGAGACAAAGTATAGAGAAAGAAAAGTGGGTCCAGGGGACCGGGGCTCAGCATATGGAGGACCTGCGCTGGCGCCAGTCTGAGTTCCCTCAGTATTTATTGATCATTATCTCTACCATCTCAGAGAGGGGGATGTGGCAGGACAATAGGATAATAGTGGGGAGAGGGTCAGCAGGAAAACGTGAACAAACTCATGTCTCTGTGTCATAAACAAGGTTAGAAAATGTGCTGTGTTTTGATGTGCACATACATAAACATATCTGGTGCATTAAAGAGCAGTATTGCCGCCAGCATGTCTCACCTCCAGCCTTAAGGCGGTTTTCTCAAGAGACATTCCATTGCCCAGGGACGAGCAGGAGACAGATGCCTTCCTCTTATCTCAACTGCAAAGAGGCCTTCCTCTTTTACTAATCCTCCTCAGCACAGACCCTTTATGGGTGTCAGGCTGGGGGACTGTCAGGTCTTTCCCTTCCCACAAGGCCATATTTCAGACTATCACATGGGGAGAAACCTTGGACAATACCTGGCTTTCCTAGGCAGAGGTCCCTGTGGCCTTCCGCAGTGTTTTGTGTCCCTGGGTACTTGACATTACTGAATGGTGATGACTTTTAACAAGCATACTGCCTTCAGGCATTTGTTTACAAAGCACATCCTGCATAGCCCTAAATCCATTAAACCTTGAGTCCCCACAGCACATGTTTCTGTGAGCACAGGGCTGGGGGTAGGGTTACAGATTAACAGCATCTGAAGGCAGAAGAATTTCTCTTAGTACAGAACAAAATGGAGTCTCTTATGTCTACTTCTTTCTACATAGACATAGTAACAGTCTGATCTCTCTTTCTTTTCCCCACACATCCCTGCCCTCTACCTATCTGATTTGTAGCCCCCTCTCCCTCTCTGCAGATATAACAACCCAAAATGTCTCTAGACCTTGCTCAATGTCCTCTGGAGCAGAGGAACAAAATCCCCCTGGTTGAGAACCATGGGACTACATGACCTCATGGGGCTAAGCAAGGCTATGTTACCGATGTGCCCCACTGCTTGGACATTCATTTAAAACTTCCTGTTAATCCAGGTGGACTGATTAGTGAATATCATTGACCTCTGTACAGGAGCTAAAAAGCAAAGAGAGAGAGAAACAGAGAGCCACCATATGACAGATTTGATATAAGTCTGGATTCATATAAAATCTTATTCCTACTAGAGTTCTATGGAGAAAATATAGAGAACCAGAGAAATGGATACAAGATAGATAATAGATGATGAAGAGACAGATTACAGAGAGATAGATACATAGAACAATTGATAGATAAAATAATACATACATGAATGGGTAGACAGAGAGTATAAATAGATACATATACATAGATTGTTGGTAGGTAAAATAATTGGTGGATAGATGGATCAAAGAAAGAAGATCCATGGGCTACTCAATGTGTCCAGAGACTCACCCATCTTCCAAGCACTGGGACAAGAGCAAACACCCATTGCTGTGTTCCTACTGTGAATTTTTTGTACATTATCTCATTTAACTTTCTCAACAACCCTCAAAAGTAGAAATAACTATCTCTATTCTAAGAAGAGAAAATTGAGGCTCAGAGATTAAACAACCTACTGCATTTATGAATCTCATAATGGAAGGAGTCGTGGTTTATCTCATTCTCCCTTCTCTCTGATAAGAAACAGTGTCATTGGGACCACCTCAGAGATGTAACTCCTTTAATTTACTCTTGGAAATATGAGACCTTATATTCCTTTCAAAACAAGCCCATTTTTTAATTGATGTAAGTTAATTATTGATGTAAAGTAATTATACTAGTCCTCAACTCACTCTGGTTTTTAGGTTGTCAAAGTAGAGAAAGGCACACTTTTATTAGTTTTTTCTTCCAAGCAAGCCCCTGAAAAGTTGCTAACAGGAGGAACTCAGGAATTAGATGTTCCCCTCTCGCCCTCTCCTTCCAACATTTATTTGGCCAATATACATTGAATAGGAAAATATAAAACAACTTCTCAGACAGGAGCTGAGAACCAGGTTACAGGGTGGAGTGGAAAAGCTCTGGATCTGCAATCAGAAGGAGTTCAGGCTGACCCAACACTCACCAAGTGTGCAGCATGAGACAGGTGCTTTAGCTCTCTGAAATTCAATGTGCCCATCTTTAATTAGGATAATAGGAGCCATTTCCCAGGGTTGTTGCAGAAGGTAAACACACTCCTTAGATATTGACCATGAATGAGGAGCATGTGTGTATGACCCATGGCAAATCCTTGAGCTCTCTGGTTCTCATTTTCTGTTGAACCAACAAAGCTCAATGGTAACCTATGTCTCAGTCTTAGCCTGACCCTTGGAAACCTCACATTGAGAAAGTGATATGTTAGTTATCAGCTGGAGTGTTGTGATAAAATATTATGTAAGATAAAATTTCACTTCCTTTTGAAACATGATCCTCAATCAATGGCTAAGAGAGTTTATTTTGGGGATTGGAATTACGACACTGTGAACTCTAGTCCATAACAATTAAACAAGCACACCCTACGCTTTCATGTGAACTTCACTCTCCCTTTCATTCTGCCGAATTATGCTATTTCCATTTCCCAAGTTACTTTAATTTACTCCTGGAGTTATCATAGAAAGTACAATGTCAAAATATCTAATTACAAAACAGGTGAGTTGATTCGGTATGATTTCAAAGAATTCTTTACTTTCCAAAGGTTAAACTATTGTCTCCCATATTTTAAAATGTAGACATTTAAAAGATTTTGATGCCTAATTTTAATCATGCATACTTTTTTAGAAATACGTTAGTTGAGGCCGGGTGCAGTGGCTCATGCCTGTAATCCCAGCACTTTGGGAGGCGGAAGTGAGTGGATCACCTGGGGTCAGGCTTTCGAGACCAGACTGTCCAACATGCTGAAACCCTGTCTCCACTAAAAATGCTAAATTACCCAGGTGTGCTGGCATGTGCCTGTAATCCCAGCTACTCAGGATGCTGAGGCAGGAGAATCACTTGAACCTGGGAAGCTGAAGTTGTAGTGAGCCAAGATCACGCCATTGCACTGCAGCCTGGGCAAAAACAGCAAAACTCTGTCTCAAAAAAAAGGAAAATAACAAATAAATACATTAGTTGTTAAAGGCAAGTATATTTTTGTTCCACACTCAACAACCACAAAACTTTGCAAGAAGAATCTTAATGTTTAATAACAGAGCTGGGGGTTTGGTGAGAAAACGCAACTATTCCTAAGTCCTGGCACTGGAACTCCTTCTTTCAATGAGTCCTGTGTCTTTCCCTTCACATTCATGATACAATTAGTTGCATCTGTCCCTGCAGCCACTGGTTTTCATTCTCTGATACTCTGCTACGTTCCACCACCCAAACAGCCTGGCATAGAGCAAGGGCTATCAAACTTCACTGATGAGCCCAGTCTCTAACCATTTACAATGACCAAGTGAGCATGCACACATGCAAAGATCCATACACACGGTATACAAATAACTGAAACTAACAACTCATGAAACATTACTTACCTTTCAACATGTCATGCTCACTGATATTTTCTATTCTTTTCTTTTCTATTTATTTTTTAAAGTAATGGGATTTCACAATCTGCTGAAAGATTACCATGCATATTTGAGAAACACTAACATAGAAAATAAGACTCAGTCTTTGGTTTTTAATAGCAGTGAGCCTGGATCCCAGATCTATCATTTACTCTGAGCAAGTTACTTTAAAAACCTCAGTATCCTCAAATGTAAAATGAGAATAACAACCACATTAACCTTAGGTGATTTTTGTAGGATAAAACAAAGAGAAGTTTAGAAGAATGACCAGTGTATGACTGACGTTGAACAAATGCTAGCTCCTTCCATATTGCAAAATTAATGCAGCAACATCACTTCTTCCAGCTTATAAAACAAAATGCACCCCATAGAGTTAGAATACAGAATTCCAAAAGAAGCAAGGGATTAACAATCTCTGTCTGTTGAAAGAATTTGGATCTTCTAGCTACAGTTAAACAAGTCTGAGGCCTAATTTCTGGTTTTGATCAAATGCAGTCTCACAGCCAAAGAGCTGAAGAGTGATTTAGCTCCCAGCCAGTCCTCCCTGTCAGTGACATCCTCTGGTTTCATGGCCAGTTCATGGGTTCCCAGGGCCTTCACCCAGCTAGCTTCCAGGTATGATTTCATTTTAGTCCTTGGTGTAGATATTCATGTCCATCACCAACCAGAGTGTGACTGTGAACATTGTATTTCTCTGATGTTCCATTTCATTAACTAAAAAATGGAGATAATAACAATTTCATGGGACTATAAGGAGGGTTAAAGATATAAAATATTGAAAGGGACTAGCATTGAGGAAGGATCACTAGGAAGTTTTCAATAAATATTAGTTCTTGAATTCTTCCTCTTCCCATTAACTCCTATACATGTATTATTACCACATACTCTCACCTCTTAGGCTGCCAAGAAAATTCAGAGTTAAACAGTGAAAACTTGAGACTGGTTTGCTGGAATCTGAGGGTGGCCACTGCTGGGTAACAATTTGAGCCAAGAAAACATTCCGGGAACTCCTCCAACACAGTCATGAAGAATGCAGGTTCTTCTTCAGCATTGTTTGTGGTTTTCAACCATACATCCTAAAGTACATTTTTGATTCTATGGCTTAAATCATTCATTCATTCATTCATTCAGGCTTAGAGAAACCTCCAGGAGACTGCTACCATGGCAGAGAAGCCCAAGCTCCACTACTCCAATATACGGGGCAGAATGGAGTCCATCCGGTGGCTCCTGGCTGCAGCTGGAGTAGAGGTAGGTTCTGAGTTAGGTCATCTTAAGTCAGATTTACGATTGCATTATCACATACTTTTCCCACAGAAACTATGAGATGATTACTAACTGAAGCATTGTGCCTTAAATAAAAAGGGACTGTAATTAAGAAAAAGATGAACAGATTTGACCTAGTAATTCTTAAAATTTCTTCTCCTCTAAAAGCATACATATTAAAATACATTTAAGACACTAATCACAAAGTGCAGAACTTAAGTGGATTAGAATTTAAACAAACTGTAAAAAATAATTTATGGCATTTATACAACAATTAGAAACATGAATATCGACTGAATATTTGAGGACATGAAATAATTATTGTTAATATTTCATGTGTGATAATGTACTATGGCTGTCTTTAGAATAGTTAATGTGTTTTAGGAAAACACATTGAAGTATTTAAGGATTAATCATATGGATCTGGGATTTCCTTGGAAATATTACAAGAGGAGAAGTAGGTGGGCATATAGATGAAACCATATTGGTTTTGATTGATAATTATTGATTCTAGGTGAGAAGTATAAGGAGAATCATTACGCTTTTCTGTTTATATTTATTCATGTTCATAATTTCCACAATAAAAAAATGCATAATATTAAAAAATGATTGTAATTAGAGGTAAAATGCAAACTACAAATGAGAGATGGAAGGGAGTGGATTGTAACAAACTACCTATTAAAGATTGACTACATTCATAGCAATTACTTACTTGAGAATTTATTAATTCCAGGTTCTGTACTTGGTCATGGAGATAGTGAACAAGACAGACACAGTCCCTGCCCTGGGGCAGCCTGTGTGTCTATGAGGATGCAGAGAAATAAACACATGGTTAAAATGATGGGAGGAGGCTTCTAGAACACAAAAGCATTCCCCAATGCCACAAAACCACATCAGAAACCAGAGGTTTTCCTTAAAAAGAATGTTAGTGTGGGACTCTAATTCCTTTATTAAATTGAGAATTTCACCCTATTGTGTCTCACGTACTTCAGAAGAGAAAATTACAGTTGCAAGTGTGAAAGCTGTGCAACATCGGCGACCTATTTCACCCTTAGCAGGGTTCCTGAGAAGTTGGGTGATATAAATTACAGCAGAGGCTCCTTGGTGGCAGAATATTTGATGGCCATTAGCCCATGGCATGCCTCATGCTGGGGACACACAAGGTTGTGGTCTGATCTCGCTTGGAGATACAGGCTTTCCTAAGATATGACAACACCATAACTAGAAGAACTGCTCAGTGCCGTTTCTCCAGTGATGTCCCCTCTCAAAACATGACCTAATCATAGACATTCATATCAGGGTGGAGGTGAAGTGAACTAGAAGATTTAGCAGCTATGTGCTGTGACCCATGCACTTTTCTCAATGAATTAGGTCTAAATTTCCAAATGGCCATGACCAGCCCCCTCTGTGTACCCTGCCAAACTCAGAAATCTTGTATTCTCCAAATGATGCACCAGATGGGGCCATTCAAGGCCACAAGTCTATAATAGAATGAACTAACAAGAACGTATTTACTGTTTCTGCTTCCAGTTTGAAGAGAAATTTATAAAATCTGCAGAAGATTTGGACAAGTTAAGAAATGGTAAGATCAACCTCTAAGTTTCTCTAATGAGGCTATCTAGTAGAAGGTACACGGGGAGGTTTGACCAGCCAGCAATGCCTATGTGTGTGGGGCATGGTATTTGTACATGGTGCAGAGGGAGAAAGTGGTTAAAATGGAAGGGATGTGGCTCCTTGAGCAAGTCTGGCAACTCTCTCCAGGCTTAAAGGACCAGACCTCTCAGAGTATTTGCTAGAGGAACAATCTCCCACCCCTGAGAAAGCCCTTTCTTTGTTTTCATGCTTGGGGCACTGTGAGTGAGCAGTGGTCATCAGCACGGGATCCCATACAGCCCTCCCCATCCAAGCACATGCAAGAACATGCATTAGACAAAAGGAGGAGGAATAGATGTGGCCACTGTCTTGAGTTTTTTCTTTCATGGGGGGAGTGGGACTGGGTAGCACTGTAGCAATATCGCAGACTTTGAAGAGCACAGAAAGGGACCCTTATATAAAAACCTCTCAGAACCTGCCTTAAATATCACAAACACCATGAGACTTACTCTGGGAACATCCTGTTTTAAATGGCATCTTGTTGCCAGTCCTATTGTAACTTGTCCCAACCTCTTCTTAAAATATCCATGAAGATAAATCAACATAAAAAATTCAAGAATCCCACTATGTATCTGGAGGGGCAACAAAAACATATATGAAATAAATGGATAAAAACTAAAAGGAAACTTCTTAAGAAAAAGAAGAACTACAGGAAGCTTTATAAACATATTGTTTGGACTGGGTGCAGTGGCTTACACCTGTAATCCCAATTTGGGAGGCTGAGGCAGGTGGATGATTTCAGTTCAGGAATTTGAGACCAGTTTGGCCAACATGGTGAGACCCCATCTCTTCTAAAAATACAAAAATTAGCCATGTGCAGTGGTGCATGCCTGTAATCTCAGCTATCGAGAGGCTGAGATAGGAGAATCGCTTGAACCTGGGAGGCAGAGGTTACAGTGAGCCAAGATCACACCACTCCACTTCAGCCTGGACAACAGAATGATACTCTGCCTCAAAAAAAAAAAAAAAAAAAAAAAAAAGTTGTTTCAAGTGAACTCTTACCAGGCAGTAATTTCTTTTTCATTTTACAAATTTAGTCATTTCAACAACCATTTTTTTTCATCCTGAAAGGGTGGGTTTCATAGACACTTCACTCTCCTTTTTTTCTTCCTCTTAAAGATGGATATTTGATGTTCCAGCAAGTGCCAATGGTTGAGATTGACGGGATGAAGCTGGTGCAGACCAGAGCCATTCTCAACTACATTGCCAGCAAATACAACCTCTATGGGAAAGACATAAAGGAGAAAGCCCTGTACGGTATATTTTCTGTTCTTCCATCCACAGAGAACACAGAGTGATTTAGGTCCTTCCTTGAGTGGGTGGGACCATGGCAGGGTATCAAGACCAGCAGCAGGCTGGGCCTTGGGCATGCACTCTGAGGTCCAGTATTGCAGAGTCCCATGGAGATGAGGGAACAGTGAACATGGGGAGGGTTCAGGCGAGGGTGATTCTAGAAGAGGATGCAGTCCATGGACACAGCACCCTGACAAAAGTTTCCAAACACTCATAAACCCAATGAACTGAGGAGGATGGGGAATCATGTTTCCAGGTGCTCAGGACTTCAGACGCTGGACCCCGGCCAATGGCTTAGGACAGGCATAGAATATGTGAGAGTCTGTAGATGAAGGACTGGGGAGGGAAAGCTGCAAAGAAACCAAGTCTAAGGTCCCAGTAATTCCAAGTATGATGAACAGGAACCTAAATTACCAACCAATTATATCAACTGGAATACTTGAGCAGGGCTAGTAGAGGCTGGCACCACGGATGCTGGAGTTACCTTGACACATGGATAGAAGGCCGAAACAGCCAGATTGATTCAATACCAGCAAAGCCAAGGGGTCTCCTTGTTGTTGTGATGAGACTGCATGATTCCAAATAAATCCTGAATGAAACTGCTGGCAGCTCCTCAAAAACTTTAATATGGTATTACTGATGACCCAGCAGTTCCTCTAACAAGTATATCCCCAAACAATCGAAAATACATCCACACTATATATTTTACATAAGTGAATAATGCAAATAACAATATTCATAGAATTCAAAAAGTGGAAACAACCCAAATATCCATCAATCAATAAATGGAGGAGAAAAATACGCCTTAGCCATGCAATGGAAAGTTATTTGGTCATGAAAAGGAATGACGTACGAATGCATGCTACAAGATGGTTAAACCATAAAGACATGTTACATAAAATACACGAGACACAGAAGGCCACATATTATAGGATTCTTTTCATATGAAATGTCCAGATATTCAAATCCATGGAGGTAGAAAGTTGATTAGTGATTGCCTGGGGCTAAAGGAGTGGGGCTTGGAGAAAAATGAAGAATACTGCTAATGGTACAGATGTCCTTATCAGGGTGACAAAAATAATTCTGGAATTAGACTGTGATTATTTTTACAGAATTCTGTGAATGCACTGAAAACCACTCAATAGTATAACATAATAGGTGGCAATATGCATGTATTGCATATTCAACAGGTATGTGAATATGCATCAGTAAAGCTCTTGTTTTAAAAAGTATTGTGAAACTCCAGTTTGACACAAAAGAAGAAAAGTTTGCACTGGTTGTAACTGTACAGAGAATTTCACCAGGGAAGGGGTTGGCTCTTAAGAAAGGCACACATGGCTAGAGATGGGCAACAGCACATGGAGAGGGCTGTGGAAACGTTTTTCATGGGTGTAATTGGAAGAACTGCTAATATGGGGCATAGAAGTAGCCCTGGGAGGTGTAAAATGATGAGAGAGGATGAGGAATATGGCTGACATGGCTGTGCCAGGGACTCTCTTAGGATTACTTAGGAAGCAGGTCTTTGGCTATTTGACTCACACTAAGTTCATTCACAGAACAGACCACAATGGAGATGATAAATCCTGGCACAGCATCAGTGGGTACTGGCAGTGATTCCACCAATTTCTCTCATGACTGTGACCACCGATGCTCTTCTTCCTGTATTAGGTCATGCGTGTAACAAAATTTAGAGATCTATCTACCTTGATAGGCTGTTTTAGGAAATAAATGTTAATATACCTGTAAAACTCAGAGCATAATGACTATATACCTGTAAAACTCAGAGCGTAATGACTAGGCTATAAAAGGCACTCACTGGAGGTGAATTATTTTGCCATCACCTGATACTCTACTCTCTTAGGTTTTTATAAACCTATAAAATCTAAGGCAAAAGATATTTGACCATTTGGTTGTTTTTGTCTTTCAGGATTGATATGTATATAGAAGGTATAGCAGATTTGGGTGAAATGATCCTTCTTCTGCCCTTTAGTCAACCTGAGGAACAAGATGCCAAGCTTGCCTTGATCAAAGAGAAAACAAAAAATCGCTACTTCCCTGCCTTTGAAAAAGTAAGTGAAGCTGTTCAGTGTTTTGGGGAACTGAGTTTAGAGGCCAGTAGAAAAATAGTGGCTGGGCATTCCTGGGGCACTGATCTTCACTTTCAGTGATACTTCCTGGACACCAATGCAGCACTCTGACTCTCAAGGCATTTTATGAAAATAGACGTGGAGAAACAATTGTATCACTTATACCCAAGCTATAATTTTCCAGTAAAATTTTAATTTACTGAACCCCAATATGGAATTATCTGTTCAACAAAACTTTATGTTCATAAGTAGAATGTGGGCTGTGGAAGGCTCTGGACCACACTAGAGTTGCTGTTCAGTCTATGGAACCCCATGGACTTTGATTGAACAGGGGCATGACGAAAGTGATCCATCAGAAAACATTCTGGCACCATATGCAGGAAGACAGGAGACCAATTGCCCAACCAGAGAATATTGCAGTGTTTCAGGGATCAGTATTTTTAAAAAGGAGAGTGACTGTGGGATGCAGAGGAAGATTCTGTAAAATGCATTTTATAGTAAGTTGCAGACATCAGAGCAGTTCACTCCTAAACGCTTCAGCTTGCAGATTATAACATAGTGCCGTTTAGGAACCAGAGTCGATGCTGTAAAAAAGATGATGAATTCAGGTTCACCCAGGTTTCCTACAGATCCCAGGGAGATAGAGCAGGGAATGAGGAGAGCAGACAAGGGGAAATGAGGACTCTGAAATAGTCTCCTTCTGGGGGAAGAGTGTTGTCACGAAGGTGGAGTCACTGCCCAAGGGAGATTGGAGAGGGAGAAAGCAGAATGTAGAGCCATGTCCTGAATGTGAGGGCTCCACACTGCAGGGCCTGGGGCAGACAGAACATGCAGCGGCAGGTGCTAAGCCCTTGGCCCATGTGAAAGAAGCAAGCTGCGTGGGTGGTGTAGACGCCACAGTGATGTAGAATGAGAAGAGAAAATGGGAGGCTGAGCTCCAACTGAGGAGTGAGTAGAGTTACAGTTCTTACTCTCTCATTGATTCAGACAATGTGGAGAAAGCTCGGGATTTCTGCATCCATGCAGTAAGGCAACAGAGGTGGGGAAATTCAGGGTGGAGAGGCTCTGAAAGAAGCAGTGGTCCCAGCCTGGGTGGGCATGTGTTCCTGATCTGATTCCTCCCATTCTCCAGGTCTTAAAGACCCATGGACAAGACTACCTTGTTGGCAACAAGCTGAGCCGGGCTGACATTCACCTGGTGGAACTTCTCTACTACGTGGAAGAGCTTGACTCGAGTCTTATCTCCAGCTTCCCTCTGCTGAAGGTAACCCATTTCACAGTCCTCAGAGAGGCAGCCCCACATCTCCCATCTTGGAATCTTGTATCTGGGCCCTGGGACTGAGCATGTTTTGACCCCAGCCTTCTCCAGGCCTTCAGTGCCCCAAGGTCTCCAAAATGAGCTTCCAGGCTCCAATTTTGAGGAATGAAAACACTTTTGTTATGGAAAGGAAATTTGTAGTGCATGCTACCCCACAAAGAGTATTTTGCCTTTTATTATGGAAGGGACCCAGGGCCCAGCATGTCTCTCCATCCCTTATTTTAGTGTGGTTTCTGTTCCTGAGTTCTCTGTGATGTCCTTTATCCCATATGTGCCCACATTGAGTCAGTCTGAGCAGAGCCCTTTCCATCTGGTTTCCTCCCTGGGCTCCGGCTCCTGCTGTCAGACATTTTGTTCCTCTCTGCCCAGCTCTCCAGCACTCTGCCCCCGACAATGTATCTCTCACTGAGAAAAGGTGGTCCCATGGTTTGTCTTTACTATTTTCTATAACATTTTCCTTTCCAACTCATTTTCCCATATTTTCACTTCTGCTTAGAGACTGATCTGTGCTGATATCACACAAGCACATTAGTTTTTCTTGTCTTATACAAAAGTCACTAATCTATAGGATTAATATGTAAGAAGAAAGATAGGGATGACTGAACTGATTAAAATTTCAAGACATCTTTGGGGAAAATAAAGTGAGCTACATGTTCTTCCTCTTATCTTCCTTTCTCACTGGGTGTCTGTTTCTGCCTTCACCCAAGTGGAAGCGACTCACTTGGTCTTTGGCAGGAGGGACTCAGATTCCCTGGGTCATGTTAATGGGGGTGTCAGCCCTTGACTTGTTGTTTTAGTGAGGCTGTGCTTTGTGGATTACAGGCCCTGAAAACCAGAATCAGTAACCTGCCCACAGTGAAGAAGTTTCTACAGCCTGGCAGCCCAAGGAAGCCTCCCATGGATGCAAAATCTTTAGAAGAATCAAGGAAGATTTTCAGGTTTTAATAAACCAGCCATAGAGGTCAAGAACATGCAAGACCAGTATTCTAAAGTTTTGCAACAATTAAGTGCTTTACCTAAGTGTTGATTGTGCCTGTTGTGAAGCTAATGAACTCTTTCAAATTATATGCTAATTAAATAATACAACTCCTATTCACCCACTTAGTTAAAATTGATTTCTTCTCATTAGGATCTGATGTGAATTCAGTTTTCCAATCTCCTCCTAGCCAACAATATTCTTGGAATTACAAATTCAGTAAAAATGGAAACTATAAATTATGTGGTTTGTTTGACTTTTCCAAGAATTGCCCTGTAACATACAATTTGTCATACAATCTATTAAAATGCCAATGTAAAAATGCACTTCTGACATTTTCAGGTATGCACAGGAGAAGAGTTACCATCCTGGATAATGGCATAAAGACATTTTCTTCTTTTCCTGAACAGTCATTTTATTTCTGATAAAAGCATTCTTTCTAATGCATTTGCAAAACAACGATTCTGTCTGCTGTGGATTCCTCCATTTTCTAGGAGGTGAGGAAATATTGAAGAGCAAACAGACCCACCCTCTGCTCTCAGGCCACCTTGTTGTCCCTTACGGTGCGTGTGCTCCTGGCTCATCCTCACTCTGCCCCTTAAGCCTCCATGGGGGTCCCAGGCATAAGCCTTCTCTCAGTTCCCTCAGTGCCACTCAGGCCTGGGCTGCCAAGATACAGATGGTATATGTGAATTACATACAAATAACTATATGCAAAATCATTTTTCCCTGGTGTGTCACTGTGCCAGAGTGCTTAGATTAGGAGTGCTTTCTAGCTCCACCCCCATACTGGTCCTATAATGCTAATCTCTCCCAGGACACCTGGGCTTCTGCAATTTGCACTCTCCTCCTCTTAGAGGGAGCTTCCCCACAGTTGGCAGAGGTGGTTGAGGGAGCAGACAGGCACACAGGCTTCCTACCTGCAGCTTCACTTTGCTCTAGTCTCTTCTCCACTTACAACCAGAGTAGTTTTTCTAAAATGCAAATTGGAAAAAAAAATCACAGAATTCTTCAGTGAATCCTGACTGCATATAAAATGCATCCTCACACCTGTCCTCACTCCTTGATCTTCAGCCCAGTCAACTCTCTGAGCATGGTGGGGCCTCTTGCCTTCCTGCCTGGGTGCATTTGCTACCCTTACCTGGCAAGCTCCTTCCCAGTGGACACACTTAACGCTACCTCATTGCTTCCCAGGAGCACTGGGCTGTCCTCTGCCCTCCACAGAGCCCCAGTGAGCCTCTTGTAGGGAAAAGAAAGAGAGATCAGACTGTTACTGTGTCTATGTAGAAAGGGAAGACATAAGAGACTCCATTTTGAAAAAGACCTGTACTTTAAACAATTGCTTTGCTGAGATGTTAATTTGTAGCTTTGCCCCAGCCACTTTGCCCCAGCCACTTTGACCCAACCTGGAGCTCACAAAAACATGTGTTATATGAAAACAAGGTTTAAGGGATCAAGGGCTGTGCAGGACGTGCCTTGTTAACAAAATGTTTACAAGCAGTATACTTGGTAAAAGTCATTGCCATTCTCTAGTCTCAATAAACTGGGGGCTCAATGCACTGTGGAAAGCCACAGGGACCTCTGCCCTTGAAAGCGGGGTATTGTCCAAGGTTTCTCCCCATGTGATAGTCTGAAATATGGCCTCATGGGATGAAAAAGACCTGACCATCCCCCAGCCCGACACCCGTAAAGGGTCTGTGCTGAGGTGGATTAGTAAAAGAGGAAAGCCTCTTGCAGTTGAGATAGAGGAAGGCCACTGTCTCCTGCCTGCCCCGGGAACTGAATGTCTCAGTACAAAACCCTATTGTACATTTGTTCAATTCTGAGATAGGAGAAAAACCGCCCTATGGTGGGAGGCAAGACATGTTTGCAGTAATGCTGCTTTGTTATTCTTTACTCCACTGAGATGTTTGGGTGGAGAGAAACATAAATCTGGCTTACATGCACGTCCAGTCATAGTAACTTCCCTTGAACCTAATTATGACATAGATTCTTTTGCTCACATATTTTTTGCTGACCTTCTCTTTGTTATCACCCTGCTCTCCTACTACATTCCTTTTTGCTGGAATAATGAAAATAATAATCAATAAAAACTGAGGGAACTCAGAGGCCGGTGCTGGTGCAGGTCCTTGGTATGCTGAGTGCTGGTCCCCTGGGCCCACTATCGTTTCTCTATACTTTGTCTCTGTGTCTTATATCTTTTCTCAGTCTCTCATCCCACCTGACTAGAAATACCCACAGCTGTGGAGGGTCAGGCCACCCCTTCACCTCTAATAACACCTGAGGGCCACTGTGTTTGCTCCCCTGTACTGTGAGCTTGTGGTGTGGGGCTTGGCCTGCTGGGTCCCCAGTGCTTCATCACCAACGGACAATGACATCTGCACAGATCCATGCACAGCTCTATGCAACTCCAGAACCTTGGTATATGAGACTGGGCTTTGAGAACTCACAAACCCCCACACACTCTGCCTGTCTCTATTCATTCATTAATTTCTAAAAAAAATGGACTCATATCCCTCAAATGCTTTGTAAGGACCTTGCTTGCATGCTGACCAAAATAAACAAACTGCTAAGAAATTTTTATGGGACACTTACATGAACTAGAATGCTGAAGCTTTGATGAAATTAGGGAATTATAGAATTTTAATATGATAAGAGATTATCATATTAAACACAATCATAGTGTGATTATGTTTAGAAAAGAAGTTCTTCCTTCCTAGAGATGAATACTAGTATTTACAGACAAAATGATATGCTGTCTGGGATTTGCTTGAAAAGAATCCCCTGGTAGTGGAGGGAGTATGTGGGAGTTTGTGTCATTTTCTTGTGGCTCCTGTCACAGATTCCTACAAACTGGGTGGCTTGAAACACCAGAAATGCATTTTCTTACAATTCTGAAGGCGAGAAGTCTGAAGTCAGGGTGTGAGTAGGGCCACATTCCCCTGGAAGTACTAGAGAACAATCCTTCCCTGCCTCTTACAGCTTCTGGTGGCTCTTGGCATTTCTGGACTTTCATGGATCATGGCCACATCACTCTACTTTCTGCCTGGGGCTTCCAGCACCTCACCCTCTGTGTGTCTGTGTCTTCTATTCTCTACGTTGCAGGGACATTTGTCATTGGATGTAGGGCCTATCTGGATATACCAGGATGATCTCATCTCAAATTCCTTAACCTCATCTGCAAAGAGCCTTTTTCCAAATAAGGTCACATTTACAGGACTCAAGGATTTGGACATGGACCTCTCTTTCTTGGAAGCCAACATAACTTAATCCACTGCCAGGCATAGATAAAAAAAATGTTGCTGGCAATTGATGAATGCAGGTCATGGGTACCTTCAAGCTTGTTATATTATTCCCTCTACTTTTGTATTTGCTAGAATTTTTCCATGTAAATTTTAAAACTATCTTATTTTAGGAGCTCCTATGATGTCCATGTTTTGTCCCAGACAATAAGGACTGGACTCAAACAAGAAGGCTCTGCTCTCAAGAACTCAAGGTCTAAGGGGAAATCTGATATTGAATACATCATGTCAAATTAATGCAGGGAAAGGCACAATAGAGAAAATACAGCAGGAGGTGAAAGTAGAGTATTCCAGTCAGGACAAATGCCATGTGCAAAGGCCCAGAGGCCAGGAAGGGTGATTTGAGCAATGCAGAGAGGAAAGAACATAAAAATAGGGTGGCCAGATTTGGCAGATAAGATACAGAACAGCAAAATAAATGAGAATTTTAGATAAACAAGCAATACTTTTTTAGTATAAACATGTTTCCTACAGTGTTTGGGACATACTTATACTAAAAAGTGACTGATCCTTTGCCTGGAATTCACATTTACCTGGGTGCCCTGTATTTTATGTGGCAACCCAGTGTCTTCCAGAGTGCCATCAGCCTGCCCTTCACAGACATGCCCTCCCAGCTATGCCCTCAGCAGAGATTTCTCATCTGCCTTAGTCCTTACATCCAAGTCACGAAAAGTGAGTTTCTTCAAAAAGCCAGTTTCTACTGACTTATAAAGAGAGCAAAATCTGCTGAAATTTTTGGTTAAACTTTTATTGCCAACCTTGAAAAGGAACATATTAACCAGTTACCTTGTGATAAGAGGATGACTTGCCATTTTTCTTAGAATCTAGTAGGCAGTCCTGTGGCCCTGAAACATGTGGGAGTGGCTGTTTTTAACTTGAATCTATTCCTTTCAATGGGAGGGAGCTACTGAAATGAACGTGTAGTTTATAAACGACATTAGGACCTCAAATTAAGTTGTTGAGCCACGAGGGCGATAACCTTTAACAAAGTAAGTACTGATCTTATAAATCTTTCTACACTGCCTCACACCATCTCATCTAGGTCACCAGAAAAATATTTTTAAATGTGTCCTTAGTACAATTAAAAAAAAACTGCTTAATACTCACATCAATGCCTTCTTTGTGTGCTTGGATGACAGTTCGAGTTGTGCATTCAGCTGCTTTTGGATATATTGTGTCAACTTAATAAACAGAAAGAGACTCTTTATATGGGAACAAAGTTTTGTAATGGGTATGTGTGTACCATAGTAAACCATGTATGTCCTTAGGGAGATAAAGGAAGAAAAAGATTTTTAAAGCAAAAGAATAAGAAGGATTAAGTAAATGTTTTGAAATACTTATCATTCACTGCAAACATCAGTAACAAGGGTGACACCAGGCCAAGTTTGAACAGGCAGTTGCTGGACAGATGCCCTTTCAGGAGTATTTTTTGTAAAAGGTTTTGATGACCTTTGTGAAAGGTTGTGTAACAACTGATTTTCCTATTTATATTAAATACCTGCATCCACTCTGAGCTTCTGATCAAACTGAGACAGCCTTGTTGCTGACTGCCATTCCAACCAATGTCCCTTGTCTCAGGACAAGGTGTAATTTACTCCAAGGTTTAAGTTACTGGATGTAGATCAATAACAAAGAATAGTTTCATCAATATTAGATTGATTTAGATTTTTTTAAAGGATGACATGCTGAAATAGCAGCTATCTCTCAAACTTCTAATAATTAGTTATATTTAATGAGCACTTACTAGAGACCTGCTACTTTTCTAAGTGCCTTGCATGACTTTGCAATTTAATCTTCATACCAACCTACCAATCTGTACCATAGGTACCACAAGTATATCCATTTCATAGATTAGAATACTCAGACACAGAGAGATTCAGTAATGTGTCCAAAGTCAAGAAGCCAATATATGAAAATGATGATATTGAACCCACAAAACCGATTCAGAAACCAGAGATTTTGGTTAAAAATAATGTTAGTGTGGGGACTCTAATTCCTTTCTTAAATTGAGATTCTACCCTATGGTGTCTCATTTACTCCAGAAAAAAGAAATTATAGTTGCAAGAGTTAAAGCTTTGCAATAGCTATGACCTATTTCACCCTTAGCAAGATTCCTAAAAAGTGGGGTGAGGTAAATTACAGAAGAGGCCTCTTGGTGGCAGAATCTTTGATGGCCATTAGCCCATGGCATACCACATGCTGGGGACACACAAGGTTGTGGTCTGATCTCACTTGGAGACACAGGATTTCCTAAGATATGACAACACCATAAGTAGAAGAACTGCTCAGTGCCATCTCTCCATTGACATCCCCTCTCAAAACATGACTTAATCATAGATAGTCATGAGATCGGGGTGGAGATGCAGTGAACTGGAAGACGGAGAAGCTATGTGCTGTGACCCATGCCATTCCCCCAATGAATCTAGTCTAAATTTACAAATGGCCACAACCAGCCCCTCTGTGTGCACTGCCAAACTCAGAAATCTTATATTCTCCAAATGATGCACCAGATAGGGGCTATTCAAAGTCAGAAGTTTATAATGCTATGGAATGAACTAACGAAAACTCATTTACTGTTTCTGTCTCCAGTTTGACCAGAAATTTCTAGAATCTGCAGAAGAATTGGACAAGTTAAGAAATGGTAAGATGAAGTCTCTAAGTACCTTTGATGTGGGTATCTAATAGAAGGCACACAAGGAATTTTGAACAGCAGGCAATGCCTATGTGTGTGTGGGGTGGTATTTGGGCATGGTGAAGAAGGAGAAAGTGGTTAAAATGGAAGGGATGTGGCTCCTTGATCAGGTCTGGCAACTCTTTCCAGGCTAAAAGAACTAGACTTCTCAGAGTATTTGCTAGAGGAACCATCCCCAGCACCCTGAGAATGCCCTATCCTTATTTTCATGCTTTGGGCACCATGAATGAGCTGTGTTGATCAGCTCAGGATCCCATACAGGCCTCCCCATCCAAGGATACTCAAGGACATAGATTAGATGAAAGGAGGAGAAATAGATGTGACCATTGTCTTGAGTCTTTGTTCTTTCATGGGGGGTGTGACAAGGTAATATTGTAGCAGTATTGCAGGCTTTGAAGAGCACAGAAAGGGACCCTTACATAAAAACCTCTCAGAACCTGCCTTAAATGTCACAAATATGAGACTTATTCTGGGAACTTCTCATTCTAAATGGCATTGTGTTGGCAGTCCTGTTGTAACCTATCCCAACATCTTCCTGAAGTATCCATGAACATAAATGAACACAAAAAAAGACAAGAGTTCTACTATGTATCTGGAGGAGAAATAAATAACAAAAATGAAACAACATGATAAAAAGTAAAAGGAAGCTGATTAACAAAAAGAAGGACTACAGGAAGCTTTTTAAAAACGCACTTTCAGGTGAAATCTTACCAGGCAATAATTTCTTTTTCATGTACAAATTTAGTCATTTTCACAACCATTTTTTTCATCCTGAAAGAGTGGGATTCATAGTCATTTCACTCTCCTTTTTTTTCCTTCTTTGTAAAGATGGGAGTTTGATGTTCCAGCTAGTGTCAATGGTTGAGATTGACAGGATGAAGCTGTGCAGACCAGAGCCATTCTCAACTACATTGCCAGCAAATACAACCTTTATGGGAAAGACACAAAGGAGAGAGCCCTGTATGGTATAGTTTCTGTTCTTCCATCAACAGATTTAACACAGGAGTGATTTAGGTCCTTCCTTGAGTGGGTGGCACATGGTAGGGGCCTTCAGCATGTACGCTAGGGTCTAGCATTGCAGAGTCTCATGGAGATGAGGGAACAGTGAACATGGGGTGGGCTCAGGCGAGGGGGAGTCTAGAAGAGGATCCAGTCCATGGATCCAGCACCCTGACAGAGGTTTCCAAACACGGATGAACCATGAACTCAGGAGGATGGGGAATCATGATTCCAGGTGCTCAGGCCTTCAGAGGCTGGACTGGAGCCAACAGCTTAGGACAAGGCATAGAACGTTTGAGAGTCTGTAGGTGAAGGCCTGGGGAGAAAAGGTTACAAAGGAGCTGAATCTCAGGTTCCAGTAAATCCAAGAATGATGACCAGGGACCTAAGTTACCAGCCAATTATATGGACTGCAACACCTGAGCAGGGCTAGCAGAGGCTGGCACCAAGGATGCTGGGGTTATCTTGACACATGGTTACAAGGCTGAAACAGCCAGATTGATTCAATACCAGCAAAGCCAAAGGGTTTCCTCACTATTGTGATAAAACTACATGATTCCAAATAAATCCTGAATGGAACTTTTGGCAGCCCCTCCAAAATTTTCCTGCAGTATTACCAATGACCCAGCAATTCCTCAACTAGATATATTCCCAAAAGGATAAAAAATACAACCACACTAAATATTGAAGATAAATGTACAATGCAAATAACAATATTCATAGTATTCAAAAAGTGGAAACAAGGCAAATATCCATCAATCAATAAGCGGAGGGGCAAAATGTGCTTTAGCCATGTGATGGAACGATATTGTCATGAAACAGAATGAAGTACTGATACATGCTACAAGATGGTTAAACCATAAAGACGTTACATAAAAGAAACAAGACACAGAAAGCCACATATTATAGGATTCTTTTTGTATGAAACGTCCAGAATATGCAAATCCATAGAGGCAGAAAGTAGATTAGTGTTGCCTGGGGCTAAAGGAGTGGGGCTTGGAGTAAAATGAAGAATACTGCTGATGGTACAGATGTCCTTATAGGGGTCATAAAAAATATTCTGGAATTAGAATGTGATGATTTTTGCAGAGTTCTGTGAATGTGCTAAAAAGCACTGAATGTGGCTGTATGTCAATAAGCTGTTGTTTTAAAAAGTATTGTGAAACCTGAGTTTGACACAAAAGAAAAAGTTTGCACTGGTTGTAACTGTATAAATAATTTCACCAAGGAAGGGGATCTTTTAGGTGGAGTCTCAAGTAAGGCACACGTGGCTAGAGTCGGGCAACAGCACATGGAGAGGGCTGTAGAATTATGTTTCATGGGAGTAACTGGAAAAACTGCTAATATTGGGCATAGAAGTGGGCCTGGGAGATGTAAAATGATGAGACAGAACAAGGAACATGACTGAGATGGCTGTGCCAGGGACTCTCTTGGGATTACTTAGGAGGCAGGTCTTTGGCAATTTGACTCACACTAAGTTCATGCACAGAACAAACCACAATAGAGATGGTCAGTCCTGGCACAGCACCAGTGGGTACTGGCAGTGATTCCACAAGTTTCTGTCATGACTGTGACCACCGATGCTCTTTTTACCTGTATTAGGTCATGTGTGTAACAAAATTTAGAGATCTATCTACCTTGATAGGTTGTTTTAAAAAAAATGTTAATATACCTATAAAAATCAGAGCATAATGACTAGACTATGAAAGGCAATCACTGGAGGTAAATTGCTTTGCCACCACCTGATGCTCTATCCTCTTAGATTTTTAAACTATAAAATCTAAGGCAAAAGGCATTAGATAATTTGGTTGTTTTTGTCTTTCAGGATTGATATGTATATAGAAGTTATGGCACATTTGAATGAAATGATCCTTCTTCCGCCCATATGTCAACCTGAGGAAAAAGATGTCAAACTTGCCTTGATCAAAGATAGAATGAAAAATTCCTATTTCCCTACCTTTGAGAAAGTAAGTGAAGTCATTCAGCGTTTTGGAACACTGCATTTTGAGGACAATAGAAAAACAGTGGCTTGGCACTCCTGGGGCACTGACAAACAATTGTACCACTTACACCCAAGCTATAATTTTCCAGCAAAGTTTTGTTTTATTTTTCTTTATTTTTTAGGAGATGATATCTTCTTCTGTCTCCCAGGCTTCAGTGCAGTGGAACACTGCAGCCTGGAACTCCCGGGCTTATGTGATCCTCCCACCTTAGCCACCTTCCGACTAGCTAAGATTACAGGCATGACCCACTGTGCCTGTGTAATTTTTAGAATTTTTTAAGAGATGAGGTCTCTCAATGTTGCCCAGGCTGTTATCGCAAAATTACAATTCACTAGACTCCAATATAAATTCTTTACTTAACAAAATTTCATGTTCATAATTAGAACATGGGCTGTGAGAGGCTCTGAGCCACAGTAGAATTTGGTCTACAGTCTTGAGAACAACACTGGATTTGATTTAAAAGGAACATGATGAATGGAATACATCAGAAAATATTCTGGCACCATGCGTAGGAAGACATGAGACCAACTGCCCATTGTTTTGTTATTGTGGGTGTTTGTTACTGTGGGGTGTTTCAGGGATAAGTATCCAAAAAGGGAGGGTGAGTGTGGGATGGGGAGGAAGATATTTTTATGCATTTCAAAGTTACAGACATCAGTGCAGTCTACCCCTAGACACTTCAACTTGCAGATTATAACTGTGGGTTAGGAGTCAGAGCCGACATTGCAAGAAAGATGATGAATTCAAGTTCACCCAGGTTTACTTCAGATCTCAGAGAGAGCAGGAAATGAGGAGAGCAGACAAGAAGAAATGACTCTGAAATAGTCTACTCCTGGGGGAGGAGTGCTGTCATGAAGGTAGAGTCACTGCCCAAGAGAGATTGGAGAGGGACAGTGCAGAGCATAGAGCCACGTCCTGAACATCAGGGCTGCATGCTGTTGAGCCTGGGGCAAACCGAACATGCAGCAGCAGGTCCTGGGCCCCTGGCCCTTGTGGAAGATGTAAGCTGAGTGGGTGGTGTGGATGCCACAGTGATGTGGAATAAGAAGAGAAAATGGGAGCCTGGGGTCCAAGTAAGGAATGAGCAGAGCCCTAGTTCTCACTCTGTCATTGAATCGGGGACAATAAAGTTCAGGATCTCTGCTACCTCAGGAAGAGCATTTTGCCTTTTATCATGGAAAGGACCCAGGGCCCAGCATCTCTCCCCATCCCTCTATTCCCCTGTGGTTTCTGTTCCTGAGTTCTCTGTGATGCCCTTTATCCCAGATGTGCCCTTGTCTTCCCACACCAAGTATGTCTGAGCAGGGCTCTTTCCATCTGGTTTTCTCCCTGGGCTCCAGCTCCTGCTGTGAGACATTGCTTTTCTCTCTGCACAGCTCTCCCAACACACTGCCCCCAACCTTGTATCCCTCAGTGGGAAAAAGTAGCCCCATAATTTGCCTTTAACATTTCCTATCTTCATTTCTGACTCAATTTTCCTGTAGTTTCACTTCTGCCTAGAGACTGATCTGTGCTCATATCTCACAGGCACATTCTTTTTTCTTGTCTTATACAAAAGCCACGAATTTACAGGATTAATGTGTAAGGAAGTGTGTAGGGAGACTGAATTGAATAGTCTTAAAGACATCTTTGGGGAAAATGCTAGTGAGCTACATGTTCTTCCTCTTATCTTTGCTTCTGGCTGGGTGTCTGTTTCCCTGCCTCTACACTGGTGTTGATTGAGGGGACTCAGCTGGTCTTTGTGTAGGAGGGACTCAGATTTCCTGGGTTGTGTTTATGATGGTGTCGGCCCTTGGCTTCACTCTGAGGTTACATTATCGTGCATTGCAGGCCCTGAAAACCAGAATCAGCAACCTCCCCACAGTGAAGAAGTTTCTGCAGCCTGGCAGCCAGAGGAGGCCTCCCGTAGATGTGAAAGCTTTAGAAGAAGCAAGGAAGACTTTCAAGGTTTGAAAAAGAAGCCATCGAGGCCAAGCACATGCAAGACCAATTTTCTAAAGTTCTGCAACAATGAAGTGATTTACCTAAGTGTTGATTCTGATTGTTGTGAGACCAATAAAGTTTTCCAAAGTATATGCTAATTTAGTTAAAGCTCAACTAAGCAGATGTGGTTGCAATGCAGTCTTACTTGGCATTGACCAAATGTAAAATCATGCCTAGAATGTCACTTTGGATTTAAATAACAGGTGAGAAAGTTACTTGGACTCTGACCTGTTAAAAAAAAAAGAGTCATCATACAACAACTGTTACATAGCTTGTCAAAGAATTATGTAGAAATTTTCATATGACTATTTGGGTTATACAAAAATAGGCTTTTCCTTTTGTGTTTTGAAAAGCTTTTTTTAAGAACCATTTTCCTTCGGGCACCCAATATTTTTCCTGTTTAATTAGGGAAACAATATCTATTTTTATCTAATATAAAATACTCAATGTTCCAGGAGCTGGATAAATAATGATTAACAAGCCATAATGGGGTTACTTTAGTGAGAGAGACACAAAAACAGGTAACTCTAATAAAAAATCATGTATACCATAAGTATCCCATTCCTAGGACTGCTACAAAAAATTACTGCAAACTTAGTGACTTAAAACTAGAGAAATTTGTTCTTTCACAGTTCTGGAGGCTATGAATCCAAAATTGAGGTGTGAGCAGGGCGGTGGTCTCTCTGAAGGCCTTAGGGAATTCTCCTTTGTTTTTCTTGCCTCTTGGCCATCTTTGCCATTCTTTGGTTTGTTTCATGCATCACTCTAATCTCTGCCTCCATCATCACAGGCCATTCTCCCTGTGTGTGTCTCCATCCAAATTTTCCTCTAAGGACACTAGTAATAGGATTATAAATAATAACAGCATTTTGTCCTCCAGTTTTCCTGTTTTCTTTCTGGGTCCTGACTGAAAATCATAGTGTCTTGACCACTCTGAAACAGCCAAGCTTTAGGTTTTTCCCAGCAGGCTTGAACCCAAACGGAGGCCTTGAACATTTCCAGGCACTGATAAAGGTGTCTTGGTTGTTGCCCAAAACATTGAAAGAAACTGGCCCTGGCCATGAGCCAGACTCCTTAAACCCTCATGTGAACCTCATATCCTGAGCTCCTTGCTGCACACATACCTAGGTAGAATAGCCCTTTTCTCTCACTGTCTGTCGTGAGCATTACTGCAGCCCACTGTATGTTTCCCTCATAAATGCTTTGGACTGATCACTCTGGTGTTTAGTGCTGGTTCTTTAGAATCCCTACCGGTCCCATCTTGAGAAGGTTTGGGGCACTCCCTTGTGGGAATTTCCAAGCCAAGGGTTCATTGGAATGAAACAATTGGCATCGTCAGGAGGATTCAAAAGAAATGGGCTGAGGAAGACGAACCAACTAGGGAAATCCCAGGATGGCCACAGAGCTCTGTGTGGAGCTTTGTGGTCAGCTTGCTAAATGCTTGCCCCACACCTCCTAGGCTGATGGAAGGTTTAAAATTGCAAATATTGGGTAAAGAAGTCTGGTGATAGGCTGGGCCTGGTGGCTCACACCTGTAATTCCAGCACTTTGGGAGGCTGAAGCAGGCAGATCACTTGAGGTCAGGAGTTCGAGATCAGCCTGGCCAACATGGTAAAACCTTGTCCCTAGCAAAAATACAAACGTTAGCACCAAAAATACAAACACTACCCAGGCGTGATGGTGAGTGCCTGTAATCCCAGCTGCTCAGGAGCCTGAGGCAGGGGAATCGCTTAAACCTGGGAGGTAGAGGTTGCTGTGAGCTGAGATTGTGCCACTGCACTCTGGCCTGGGTGAAAAAGTGAGACTCCGTCTCCAAAAAAAAAAAAAAAAAATCCAGGGCATAGTGGTGGGGATAGAGCAGTCTGGCTGGCAACAGAGGCTCAGCTGGCAGCCAAGCAAGGAGCCCAAGGTAGAGGAGGAATTACAGCTGGAAAGAGGCATGCACAGCACCACCACTCTGCTAGTTACATACACACCCAGTGGGAAAAAATGGAGAAAGGGCTCTCTGCAGAGAGGTGCCTGAGGAGTCCGCAGTCTCAGTTTTGCCACCACGGGAGGTTTGGGTGTGGCGGCAGCTCTGAGTCCCACCTGCAGGTCATGGAGAGTCAGAGAAGAAAATAAAAGAAAAAAAGGGAAAAGAGGAGGCACCAGAAGACCCACTCACTAGTGGCCAGGGGTGGATAGTGGCTACAGTAGTGGCCTGGTGTATTAGTCAGTGTTCTCCAGAGGGAAGGAACTAATAGGATAGATGTACATATGAAAGGGAATTTATTAAAGAAACGGACTCACAGGATCATAAGGTGAAGTCCCACTATAGGCTGTCTGCAAGCTGAAGAGCTAGGAAGCCAGTAGTTGCTCAGTCCGAGTCCCAAAACCTCAAAAGTAGGGAAGCAGACAGTGCAGCCTTCAGTGGTTTGCCAGCGACCACTAATATAAGTCCAAGAGTCCTACTCTTCAAGGACTGGAGAGAATGGGGATTGTGCATTCTACACAGAGCTCATAAAACAGCCCTGTATGGTGGGCAGAAAAGCCTGATGGGACCTGGAGGATGATGGCTGATTGCTGGGAACTAAATAAGTTGACTTTGGCCAGACATGACGCTGTTCCAAATGTGGCTCAAATACTGGAAAGGCTGGCTACTTGTTTAGGTATATGGCATACTGTCCCGGATTTAGCAAATGCTTTCTTTAGCACCCTTATACCCAAAGTCCCAGAACATGATTTCCTTCACCGGGGAGGACCTTTCAGGTGCTCCCCCAGGGGTACTTGTATAGTCCCACTATCTGCCATGGCTTGGTACCCAGAGACCTGGCCATTTTGAGTGGTATGTCTGGCAGTCTCTGAAATCATTATGTGGAGATATTTTGCTAACTTCTACAGATTTGAGTCCTTTGCAGAAGGTACCCAAAAGACTCTAGAGTACCTGCAATCAAGAGGATGGACTAGCAACCCAAAGAAAGTCCAGGGGCCAAGGGGAACTGCAAAATTCCTGGATGTGATCTGGTCAGGTAAGACCAACAGCCATGATTGACAAGATACAGGTATACCCATGGCCTCACACCATTATGGAATTACAACCCTTTGAAGGCCTGTTGGAATATTGGCAGACCTGTGTTCCCCACTTGGCCCAATGTCTCAGACCATTATAGCTCCTGATAAAGAAGGGAGCCCATGGGGTCTGGGGCACTAAAGAAGCCTCATTTACTCAGACAAAGGCCTTAGTGATGCAAGCACAAACCCTGTAAATGGTCACCCCTGAGAGACCATTTGAATTCAATGTTTCTGTGACTGAGAAAAACAGTGGGTTGGACCCTCTGGCAGGGGGAGGGTAACCAACAAATGCCCATTGGCTTTTGGTCACGATTGTTCAGAGGAGCCCAGCAATACTATACCCTGTTGGAAAAAATGAAAACTCCTTGTAGTTTACCAAGTCCTCTTGCAAACAGAGCCCCTACCTGGAGATATGCCAGTGGAAGTAAAAACAGACTATCCTATTAGGGGTTGGATTGATGGCCTATTTGCCAGACCTACATCAGCCATAGCAAAACAGGATTCTGTTTAGATGGTATGCATATCTTGAGCAGAGAAGACAACTTCCATCCAGCCCTCTGTCTATAGAACTACAGGCCCTGCTGGGATCTGCACAACATACTGATAGATTTAAAATCAATCCCAAAATTACCCCCAGAGAAACCCCATCAAATAAAGGACAGAAATAGGAACCCACCCAAGGATGTTTGGTACAGAGATGGCTCCAGCGTGGGTCAGCCACCCAGGTGGACCGCAGTGGCAATTCAACTAGCCACTGATACGATGAGGGTGGAACCTGGAATGGGGTGGGCAGAGTTACAAGATACCCGATTAGTGGTTATGGAAAAGCCTGATATAGTTTGGATATTTGTCCCTGCCCAAACTCATGTTGAACTGTAATCCCCATTGTTAGAAGTGGAGCCTGGTGGGAGGTATCTGGATCTTGCGGGCAGATCCCTCATGAATGGTGTATTAGTTGGGGTTCACTAGAGGGACAGAACTGGTAAGGTACAGAGATAGATATACATCTCCTGTATATGTGTCTATTGGGGAGAGTTGGCTCACATCATAATTACAAGGCTAAGTCCCACAGTAGGCCATCTGCAAGCTGGGGAAGAGAGAACCAGTAGTGGCTCAGTCTGAGTCTGAAAGCCTCACAGCAGGGAAGCCAACAGCGCAGCCTTCAGTCTGTGGCCAAAAGCCCAAGAGCTCCCAGCAAGCCGCTGGTGCAAGCCCCAGAGTCCAAAGGCCAAAGAACCTGGAGTCTAATGACAAGGGGCAAGAGGAGCGGGAGGAAGAATCCAGCACGGGAGAAAGAAGGCAGCCAGAGGACTTAGCAAGCAAGGTTATCCCACTTTCTTCTACCGGCTTCGTTCTAGCCATGCTGGCAGCCAAAGTGATGGTGCCCCCCCACATTGAAGGTGGGTCTTCCTCTGCCAGTCCTACTGACTCAAATGTGAATCTCCTCTGGCAACACCCTCACAGACACACCCAGAAATAATACTTTCCCAGCTATCCAGGCATCCTTCAATCCAATCAAGTTTGACATAATCACAAATGGCTTGGGCCATCCCCCTGGTGATAAGTGAGCTCTCACTCTGAGTTCACATGAGAACTGGTTGTTTAAAAGTATATAACACCTCCATCCCCTATAACCAAACTCTGCCTCTTGCTCCTACTTTCGCCATGTGACAGGTAAGCTCCCCCTTTACCCTCTGCCATGAGTAAAAGCTTCCTGAGGCCTCCCCAGAAGCAGATGTTGGTGCTATTCCTCCTGTACAGTCTGCAGAAACATGGGCAAATTAAACCTCTTTTCTGTATAAGTTACCCAGTCTCAGGTATTTCTTTACAGCAATGCAAGAATGGCATTGCTATAAAGAAATAGCCATACCCAGTAGCCCTGTATGTTGATTCCCAGGCAGTCACAAAGGGGTTGACACTGTGGATAACCAATGGGAAAAGGATCAATGGTCTATACATGGAAAGCTGTTGTGGGAGGCAGAACTATGGGCAAGCATTTGGGATCAATTATACCAACCAGGGGCTGAAGTCACAGTGTCCCACATAGCATCTCACCAACAATCATCCCCCAGTGGAAATATAGATGCAGATACTCTCGCCCAAGCCAGGTCAGTGGTCACCTCTGAAGATGCAGATGTAGCACATTGGATACATTGAAGGGGAGGTCATAGCAGGCTGCATACTACTTGAAAACTGGCCCAACAAGCTGGTTTGCCAGTGTCCACACAAGAAATAGAAAAGATAATACAAAATTGCCCTGTCTGTTGCCAAGCCCAACTTTGGCAAGTGCCAGGGGCCACCAGAAACATAACAAGAGGGGAGAAAGCCATGGACACATGGCAAATAGATTATACTGGCTCATTCCCTAAAAGTAAGGGATATCGATACGCACTCACAAGCGTAGACACTGTGAGTGGCCTCTTGCAAGCGTTCCCCTGTGGAAAAGTAAATCAGACATGGACTATACAGTGTTTGCAATGCTTGCAAATCATGTATGGTACCCCAAGAACTATCACCAGTGATCAAATAACACACTGCACAGGCTCCCTAATCCAAGATGGAACTGAAAAAGAGGCAATTTCATCTGCCCTACCACCAGCAGGGAGTGGGATTTATAGAGAGAAAAAAATGGCCTCCTAAAGGAAAAATTTTAAGCTCTTGATAGGACTCTCCTCACTGAGAAGTTGGGTTGTAGTTTTCATGGAAGCTGTTCGTGCCTTGAGTGTGGCCCCCATTGTGGGAAAAATGTCTACTTATGAACATCAGGAAGATGTAAAGAACCTGGTGCAAGCCGTGCAGGTATGGAGAAAATCAGACACTGTCTTCAGAACAGAACTCAGTTCCACACAGAATGCCCTGATTTTGCGCTCCTCTTGTCCCATAACACCTGATCAGGGAACTTTGAGATGAGACCTGGGATAGAAAGTGCCATCACTTCTTGGCCTTTTGGCTAAGATCAAGTGTAGAAAGTGCCACCAGGCTAGGCTGGTGTCCTTCTTTCCTTGAGGTAGGGAGCACCCCTTCCCTAAACCTGACCCCCACTTTCCTTTTTGATACAGGCCCTGGTAGATGCACTGGCAGTGGGCAGGCAGTGCCCCATACTGGTGGGCACTAGTCCAGTGGATCTCACCCAGCCCTGTCACTGTGGAGTCAGTAGCTCCTCCCACACTGGGACAGAGGTCTAGTACAGCCTCCAGGAGAGATTCCCACAGCCTCCTGCCCCACCTGTATAACAAAACTAGTACCAGACCTTCCCTCTGCAATAATCTCAGCAACCTTATCTTTTTGCTGTTAGCTTGAGCAGCCTTCTCCTTTTCTGTTATATCATTCCCACTAGAGCTTGGATATCCTCAGAGGACATTTTCCTGGGCTAGGCCCATCACCCAACCTGTATGCAAGCCCAATCTAACTGCTGGGTATGTGGTCTTATATCCCTAAGCAGCCAAGGAGAAACTCCATGGTGGACTGAACTGCTACTGAGTGAAAACTGGATCTCTGCAAATGTGGATAACTGAACAATGTAGGGAAAGGGGTATCCTAGATACCTCTGACATCACACACTCAAACATGGGATGTGACACTGAGCAATCCTGGACATAATGTAAGTTTTTCTCTAAATGTGTCCTGCAGGGAGGCAAGCACCAAAGTCAGAACTGCCCTGAAAAACACACACTCCAGCAATAGGGATCATGCTGACAAGTGTGGAATGGCTTTGTATGGCTCACCCCTACAACAGGGATGCTCTCCTGGGTGGCAGAGCTCTATTGGGAATAACATAGTTCCTCTAAGAACACACAGGTAAATGACACCAGGTACCTAGTGTTCCTCCCAACTGCTCAATGCCAACAGATCTTCACACTTAGAGACACTGATTGGTCTGTTACAGACTGGTCTTGTAGGCCAGGAATATATTGAATTGCCCCAAATGGCTCCCAGTGGCTCTGTGCTACTCACTTTTGGTCCTGGCTTCCCCCGGGGATGGCTTGGATGGTGTACCCTTGGCTTCCCATAGCTGCACTCCAGATTTACACCATCCCCGTCCCCCTCAGTCAGCCCATCTGGAAGGTTCAATGGAATAGGTCTATTTTTTCTTTATGGTATTACTTATTGACTGTACCTCTTGTGCCTCCAAGAGGCTCTACTGATATCATGCAGAAGATGGAAACCCTTCAAAGATTTGTCTCCATAGCTTTGAATGACACTGAGAGTGGTTAGGAGGCCTTGAACATTGAGACAGCTGCAATGAGGAAAGTGGTCTACAGAGGGGAGTAGCTCTAGACATGTTAACAGCTGTGCAAGGAGGCATCTGTGCCTTTTTTTTTTTTTTGGTTTTAAGGAGCAGAGAGTTTAACAGGCAAGAAAGAAAAGAGAAGGCAGAAGGAAGAGGCTCCCCTGTACAGAGACAGAGGGAGGCGGTCTCCAAAGCTGAAAGAGGAGGCCCCAAGTGCTATGGATACCAGCCAGTTTTATGAGTAGGCTGGAGGAGGTGGTGTCTGATTTGCACAGGGCTCAGGGGATTGCTTTGACCAGGCATGTCATTCACGTAGCCTGCGGAAAAAGCTGGCCCTCCCACCCTAGCCTTTTAATATGCAAATACAGGGCACCATGATGTTCTACACACATGGGGATATGTGGGGGCGACCATGCTGCTAGGCACATGGCGGGGCAAGGGCAAGAAGAAGGCAGGAATTGCCATGTTTGAGTGGACCTAGTTTCTAATGGCCTGCATTTGCATATCAAAGGTTGCCTGCCTGGCTCTGCCGGGGCTTTACAAGAAACATTTCCAGAGCAGCTTTAAAAATAAACACTTCTCAAGGACCCCTTTTCCTTTCTATCTGCCTAAAATAATTTCTTAATAACTCCTACAACATGCCCCTCTGTGGAGATGTCACACTAACTGCTGTTAGGGGGTTTTGGGCGATGACTCTTTCTGGCTCTTCCTGCTGAAAAGGGGTGTCGAGTAAGGAACAGCAGCCAGGGCTCCTCCTGGGGTCTATCTAAGAGTCCTCAGAAGAATGCCATGTTCATGTGTGGTTCAGTTTGCAGCACCATTTGGAGTTTGATTGCCCCTAGGCAAGAAGAAACAATTCGAGTTACAGTATTGAGTACACAGGGTCCAAATATCAATACGAGACATATAAGCAAGAGAGGGCTTAATAAAGGGGTTAGCCAATTCCATAAAGAAGACTGGAATTCATTAAAGAGGGATTGTAGCCACCCAGGGCTGAAGACTGCATTTTCCCTGAGCCTGTCAATGATTTTGATTTGATCTTTAAGTGCCTGTAGATCGTCCTCTACTTTACTAGAGGTGTTAATCCAAGATATAGAATTTCCCTTTGGGGGTCTATGAAGTTCCTTGGTTTTATTTTCCCAAAGAAACCTCTGGGTTATGGGCACCCTCCTCTTTCATTACCTGGCAGAATTTGCAGGATAATTGCCCAGAACTAGCATATTAATCCAGATTTTTTACATTACCCATCCCTTTTTCTTTCTTCCAAGCTGCAGGAAATCACCACTTGATTGACAGGAATAAGCAGGGTTAGTCTAAAATGCAGGCAAAAGCCTTAAAAACAATTAATGAGACTAGTATTTAATGACAAATGTATGATAAGCTTTGGAGTACAATTTTTCTCTCCAGTCCTCATTTTTGGTAAAAACAAATTATGATAGGACCGTATGTGTTGTTCGTAGAATAAACTTTTAGTCTCCTACTTGGCATAATGATTTGCATAAAGTGCAGCAAGAATGGTTATTTCTACATAGGCCTTTTGGATTGGCTTTGATGAAATTCTGTTCCACAAGGAATTTCAGATAAGACTTTTTCTTTTTTTTTTTTTTTTTTTTTAAGACAGAGTCTTGCTCTGTCACCCAGGCTGGAGTGCAGTGGCACGATCTCCACTCACTGTAACCTCCACCTCCCGGGTTCACGCCATTCTCCTGCCTCAGCCACCCAAGTAGCTGGGACTACAGGCGCCCACCACTAAGCCTGGCTAATTTTTTGTATTTTTAGTAGAGACAGGGTTTCACCGTGTTAGCCAGGATGGTCTCGATCTCCTGACCTCGTGATCCGCCCACCTTGGCCTCCCAAGAGATAAGACTTTTAAAGCCGAACCCAGTCATGGGTTTGTGTCCTCAAATACCTGTGAGTTGGGTGATCCTCTCCACTTGAAGTCCCAAGATAAACTCGGAGCTTCCAGACCTGTTAGAACGTGACATTCTTTACTGACCACAGAACCTGTGCCCTTTTAAAAACTGAATGTTGTGTATGCATCCTAAAGAAGCTGAAGTTAATAAATTCCTCTCTCATTTACAAAAGCAATTACAGCTAATTGGCCACAGGGTGGTTGACTCCTAGTGGTCTATATCATGGTTTGGGGGATGCAGTCCTTGGTCAAAAGCTCTCCTAGTAAGCCTTTTGGGAATTGGTGATTTTAGGTCTTGTCATGTGCATCTGTATTTACTGTTGGTGTAGGTTTTGTTGGCAGTGTTTCATAAACTTAGGGGCAAAGGACCTTATAGGAGATCCCACCCTTTTCTGCCTGCTTAGGAAACATCACAAAAAAGGTGGCCCTGTGAAATTGTAAGAGCCAGTCAGAGAGGTAGACTGTAGGGTCCTCCAGTTCCCTCGCTTTCTTTCTGTGTCCTGACTGCAAATCAGAGTGCCTTGGCACCTCCATGACCCAACCAGCTGCAGGTTTTTCCCAGCAGGCTTAAAGCTAAACCAGGGCCTTGAACATTTGCAGACACTGATAAAGATATCAGGTTGTTGCTCCAAATACAAAAAGAAACTGGTCCTGGTTCTGAGCCAAACTCCTTAAACTTTCACATGGATTCCATACCCTGACCCCCTCACTGCAGACTTTTCTAGGTAGAACATGCCTTTTCTTTCATCTGTCATGAGGACTGCTGCAGTACTGTAAGTTCCCCTAGTAAATGCAGTGGACTGATCAACTTAGCATTTAGTGCTTCTTTCTTTGGAATCCCAACTGGCCCACCTCAGAATGAAATTGTGGGAATTCACCTCTGCCACTTTTGGGGTAGTCCAGCCTTCAGTTTGGTGGTATGAAAAAATAAGTAGTAATAAGAAATGATCTCCTTATAAGGACATCAGGAATTGGATTGGGAGCCACCCTTATCCAGTGTGACTTCATCTTAACTAGATTACACCTCCAGAGACCTTATTTGTATCTGGGGTTAGGACTTGAACATACTCAACATACTCTTCTTGGGGAACAAAATTTAACCCACAACTCCATGCTAAGGGATGAGATAATGCTGGGGGTGCACCTGGTCAGGCCACCTCAGCTGGACTCCATGGGTCAGAGGTGGATTCTCAGGGAGGGCAGTCATATCCGACTTGAGATTTGCAGGCAAGATGAGTTGCAGTTATGAGGTAGAGCTATAGTTGGGCAGCAGGAGTGGAATCCTGATGGAGGCTCAGCACGGTTAATGGTGTAAAAGAGAGAGACTGAGCAAGGTGTATTCAAAGAAAGAGAAGACAGTCTGAGTGAAGCATTAAAGCACGAGGTAGCAGGAGTGATGATGAGGTAGGATCCGGGAACAAGGCCCGCAGGCCTAAGGACTTTGAAGGCCATGACAAGAAGTTTGAATTTTGTCCTGAGAAAAGAGGGAGCTGTGGAAGTATACAACTTGCTTTGCCAAACTGGCATCAATAAAATAAAATCACAGCTTTTAAATATTCATTTTCAGTCACTTAAGCATCCATCTCAGAATAGCAAGAACATTCTTTCCCTCTGGGAGTCTCTTTCCTATGTTAAAAGATAAACGTAGGCACATTAAAATTTTAAAGAGTTTATTTTGAGCAGACAGACATTCATGAATCGGGCAGTGCCAAACCACAAGCAATTTGGACTTCACTGAGGGGGTGTGAGGGGAGAACTTTGATAACGTGTTTATGGAAGCAAAACAAAGAAAATATTTGCTTGGTTAAGGTGAAAAGTCACTAGTTAGAAGTTAGTTGGCAGTTTCTGATAGGTTAAGTTTAAGTTTCTTGTTTTCCTAGGATATGACCTTCATGCTGAGTTGAGCTTTAGCTTGCTTACGTAAGACTCAAGGCACTGGGGACATCTCAGCCTACTGGCCTCCTAATTAATTAATACCCACATTAAATCCAACAACCTAGGGGCTTATTCCATTCAAGGAGTCAAGTAGCCCTGACACCAGTAGAAAATTCTATCAGTCTCTGCTGCTATCTGCCACATGGAGTTCCTGTTGTCCCATAGACTTCATGATCTGAGGAGGTTTGGTTGAAACACTGGCCACAATTTGTCCACCTGAGTCCCAGAATCTTCATTCTCTGTCCCTTCACAAGAAGAAAGAGGAAGTCTCCCTCCCTGCTATCCCTCAGGCCTGGGATCTCAAAATGTAGGTGGATATATAGAGTCATTTTTCTCTGGCATGCCACTGTCCAGGAGAGATGAGGATGGAGCAATTTCTAGCTTCAGCCATGTACTAAGCCCATAACTTATGCTTCCCCAGAAAATCTAAGATCTAGGGGGTTAGACCCAGGGCACTGGTCCCGATTGCACATTTTCATAATGTGAGCTTTGCCACAATTAGGTGTGTTAGGACAGACAGAGACATGGGACTCATGGCTCATGTCTGCTACGTCTACTAAGGGTTAGGTCAATTCAGCCCAACCAAGATATTCCAAGATATCTTCCTAAGAGTTTCCCAGTTCCCCTTGCACATTTACCTGCTCCCTCTTCAGCAGATAAATATCCCAACAGTAGACTCTTATACTCTCACTCTGCAATAGAGTTTTCAACCTGATCATACCCAGCCTTCCCCAGTTTACAAGAGATATTTTATAATTTATTATTATTATTATCATCCTGAAGTGAACTTTGTAAGATTTACCTCACAATGGTTGCTGCTGGGAATACAAGATTAATAAGGTATAATAATCCTAGCCTTTGAGGGGTGCATAATTAACCCCAAGGAAAAAGATTTGCATATAAAGAATTACGAGTCAACATGTAAATTTGTATTAAAGAAGTTCCTGCAGGTGGCAAAATGACCACTCAAAAAGAGTGGCTGAAGAGGCCAGGTGCAGTAGCTCATGCCTGTAATCCCAGCACTTTGGGAGGCTGAGGCGAGTGAATAAGTTGAGGTTAGGAGTTTGAGATCAGCCTGACCAACAAGGCAAAACCCTGTCTCTACTAAAAATACAAAAATTACCCGGCATGGTGCCGCACACCTCTAGTCTCAGCTATTCTGGAGGCGGAGGCAAGAGAATCGCTTGAGCCAGGAGGTGGAGGTTGCAATGAACCAAGATTGTGCCACTGCACTCCAGCGTGGGTGACAGAGCGAGACTCCATCTCAAAAAAAAACCAACCAAACAAACAAAAAGAGTGGCTGAAGAAAGTTTAATGAAATACCTATTGTATTAGTCTGTCCTCATGCTGCTATGAAGAAATACCCAAGACTAGGTAATTTATAAAGGAAAGAGGTTTAATTGACTCACAGTTTCACATGGCTGGACAGGCCTCAGGAAACTTACAATCATGGTAGAAGGCACCTCTTTACAGGGCGGCAGGGGAGAGAATGAATGCCCAGAGAATGGGGAAGCCCCTTATAAAACCATCAGGTCTTGTGAGAACTAACTCACTATCATGATAACAGAATGGGGGAAACTGCCCCCATGATCCAATTATCTCCACATGGTCCCTCCCATGACACATGGGGATTATGAGAAGTACAAGTCAAGCTGAGAATTCGGTGGGGACACAGCCAAACCATATCACCTGTTTACAAACTGGGGAAGGGTTAAGCTACTACAACGGATGGTGAAGCACTCTGGGGCTCTCCTTCCCCTGGCCCTCATTGAGACAAGAGCAGAAAGCAGTTCAGGGATCTAGGAAAACACTGAGAGTCACAGCTGCCCGAAAAGTCTGCACTAACAGGAGCTGATGGCTTTCATAGAGAGAGATCCGCTGTCAACCTAAGTAGCCCTGAAGACACTGTCAGTTTATAAATGACTGGACATTATGACAATAATTTATTACTGATTTGCTATAAAGTGTTATCCATTTTATGCTATATATAGTTTAGCATAGCTAGAAAATAAAGGGAAATTTATTTTTAATTTTGGGTATATATACAGATTTATATATTATATTTACCATACCAGATGTTAAACATTCTGACTATCACTCCTGGGTAGTCTGTGACATAAAAGTATGAAGATTTTTGTTAAGAAGTAATTAACATTTGGTATTTAATACTTACACCATCCACCATTTTCATAGTGAGTTTATATATATATGTGTGTGTGTGTATATAACTGAAGTGGATATTAATTTCTCTGCACTGGGGGAATTGGGTCAATATTTGAGCCATTAGGTATACTGACTTGCCAGTTTTCTGGGATATTCTTGAAGAACAAATATGTTTTAGCAACATTCTGCCAATTAGAGCTGCTTAGATTAGGCAGCTGTGAGTCAGCACAAATTTAATCTGTGTTGACTTTGTTCTGCCTTGCCTCCTACCTTTCTCCAATCTTTACTCACCTTCCCTCTGCACGCAGCAGCTATGTTTCAATATGTTTGTCCTTTGAAACTTTGAATACAGTTGCAACATTCTAAGTCAACAGGGCAGCTAAGTATACCTAGCAGAAAAATTAGACTTTAACCTCAGAAATTGACAAAATCTTCTCAAGGATTATGGTTCCAATAAATACTGTTTAAAGTATTTTATTCATAGTTCTATTCAATAAAAGTTTATAGAGCACCTACTTTGTTCCCTGAATTGTTTTAGGCACAGAGAATGCCAGGAAAGACTAAGTCCTGAATGACAGGAACCAGAAGATCCAGTGTGACAGGGTCTTAGTCAGAGGGAACAATGAGACAGGGTGTTGGTCAGGAACAAGTTGGGTGTGTTTTAGGTACACTAGTGTTGTGGGAGCAAGGCAAGGAAGTATTGAATGAGGCCAGCATGGGTGTATTAGTTATCAATTGTTGTATATCAACTCACCCCGAAGTTTAGGGACTTAAAGCTATAAATATTTATTATCTCACACAATTTCTGAAGGTCAGGAATCTGGGAGCAGCTTAGCCGGGTGGTTCTGAATCAGCATTTCTCAGGACGCTGCAATCAAGTCACTAACAGGCTGTGTCAGCTGAGGGCTTGACTGGGATCTGTTTCCATGATGGCTCACTCACATGGCTGTTGGCAGAGGCCTCAGTTCCTCTCTGAAAGTTGGCAATACATCTCACTTCTTTGGCATGCCTGCTTCTTTGTAGGACTGCTTGAGTGTCCTCAGGACATGGCAGCTAACTTCCCCTGGAGTATGTAAGCAAGAGGGAAACTACAATGTCTTTTATGACCTAGTATTGGAAGTTACACCTCTGATGATAGAGAAGGGCTGAGGACATCGCCTCGGGGGAGAGAGCAGTTGGAGAAGAGAAGGCTGGGTGGAGCCCGCGAAGGCGTCTGAAGAGGAGGGGTCAGTGAAGTAGAAGGAAGTCCAAGAAAGTGTGGCATCATGAGGCCAACAGTCCGGCAAGAGGATGGAAGAGTGGACATTGAATTTGGTACCACGGAGGCTACTGCTGACCCGAGGAGAGAAGATGGGGACACAAGCCTGACTGGAGTGGGTTGAGGAGAAAATGGGACGTGAGGTAGAGGAGACAGCAGCTACCGGCAGCCGTTTTGAGAAATTTTGCTCCGAAAAAGGGCATATGGTTGGGACAGTAGACTTTCTCAGTGATCTAAAAGAGGAAGGGAAGGTTGAGTAGGCTGAGCTCAGTTTCATTTGCAATTGTGGAAAGTCACCTAAGAGTGGCTGAGACTGTGCACTGAACTCTTTACAGCCACCAGGGAGGTCCCTTGGCTCTGGGCAGTGCGCCATCTGGTGCTCAGTCATGGAGTCAGCGTTAGACTGACACAGTAGGTTGGGCAATCCCTTTGCTGGAACAGAGATTTTTTTTTTCTCATAAATTTCAAATCCAAGTTGGAGTAAATTGCCAAAAGAACAACTAAAAAATGCTGACTGAAAGGCAGAGGTGCAAAGTTCTCCTCACTTCCTTTTAACCCCTTCCAATTTATTCCATTTTGTCTTTCTTATTCCCTCATCCTCTTCACCTTAATCCATGAGTCTCTCTATATTTCCTTGTCCACTGTCCATCTCTATGACGCAGAATCTAACGATGCAGCTACAAGCCAAGAAACACCAAAGATTGCTGGCAGCCACCAGAAACCAGGAGAGAGGCTGGGAACAGATTCTCCCTTAGAGCTTCCAGAAAGAATCAGCTTTGCTGACATCTGGATTCTGTACTTCTAGCCTCTAGACATGTGCAAGAATAATTTCTGCTGTCTACGCCACCTAGTTTGTGGTAATTTGTTAGAGTGGCCACAGGAAAAGAATTCAACTACTTTGCAATAAAAAAAGGAATGAATACATAAAATAGCACAGATGAATTTCAAAATAATTGTGCTGTGTGAAAGACACCAAACAAACAAAATACCTGCTGTATGCTTCTAATTATATAAACTTCTAGAAAATGCAAACTAACTCATTGTGACAAAAAGCAGATGAGTGGTATGGGGCCAGGCAGAAGAAAGGGATTTCCAAAGGGCATGAGGATGTGAATAAGTTCAGTATCATGATTATGATGATAGTCTCATAGATGTATATGTATGTTAAAACTTATCCAATTGAGGCTGGGTGTGGTGGCTCACTCCTGTAATCCTAGCACTTTGGGAAGCCAAAGCAGACGGATCACTTGAGGCCAGGAGTTCAAGACCAGCCTGGCCAACATGGCAAAACCTCATTTCTACTAAAAATACAAAAATTAGCCGGGTGTGGTGGCACACTCCTGTAGTCCCAGCTACTTGGGAGGCTGAGGCATGAGAATCACTTGGACTCAGGAGGTGGAGGTTGTAGTGAGCTGAGGTCACACCACTGCATTCCAGCCTGGAGGCAACAGAGCGAGTCTCGTCTCAAAAACAAAAACAAAACTGAAAAACTTATCCAGTTGTACACTTAACTCTGTACACTTTGTGTTTTCTTTTTGAGACAGTGTCTCGCTCTTGTCGCCCAGACTGGAGTGCAGTGGCCTGATCTCAGCTCACTGCAACCTCCCTCTCCCAGGTTCAAGTGATTCTCCTGCCTCAGCCTCCCAAGTAGCTGGGATTACAGGCGCCCACCACCACACCCAGCTAATTTTTTGTATTTTTAGTAGAGATGGAGTTTTGCCATGTTGGCCAGGCTGGTCTCAATATTTCATATATATATAATATATTGCATATAATACATTATATAAAATACACATATATTTTAAAGTATCAATTATATCCCCTAATACAGTAATAAAACTAATAGATGCAAATAAACAATCACAAATCTATTATGTACATAAGCAAGCTGTACAATCCTTCTGCTCTCCAGCTGGTCTCTTCAGCTGCCTCTGTCCTTTGGAAGGCTTCCTTCTGCTTAGAAACAGGCCCAGGCCTCCACTGTCCTAACCTTCTTAGCCATGCACCCACACTCCTCAGAAGAAACCAAGAAACACTCCACAACAAATTTTTAAAATTCTTTATCCTTGGCTAGTTTTCCCTTTTGCTATTTCCTTCTTTCTTTTCACGTCCAAAACTTCAGTAGTCTACATTCTAGTTCTACTTCCTCTCTCAAAGTCTTGAATTTTAATTTCTTTTTTTTTTTTTTTTTTTTTTTTGAGACGGAGTCTCACTCTGTCACCCAGGCTGGAGTGCAGCGGCACAATCTTGGCTCACTGCAAGCTCCGCCTCCCAGGTTCTCGCCACTCTCCTGCCTCAGCCTCCCGGGTAGCTGGGACTACAGGCGCCCGCTACCACGCCCGGCTAATTTTTTGTATTTTTAGTAGAGACGGGGTTTCACCGTGTTAGCCAGGATGGTCTCGATCTCCTGACCTCGTGATCCTCCAGCCTCAGCCTCCCAAAGTACTGGGATTGTAAGCATGAGCCACCACGCCCGGCCAAATTTTAATTTCTTAATCAATGAACTAATCATCTTAGTTCTATGAGTTTCAAGGTCTTTTCTCAGTCTATCTTTAACTTTTATACTGCAAATACCAGGCCAAGCTCCCTTTCCATCAGCAACTTTCTGCCGCAGTCTCCCACCCTTCACCAAGCACTAGTGCTCAGATTTTCCTGTGGCTCATTTTTTCTTAGTTTCATGATTTATATATCTTCTTTGCCAACATGTTGTCACATGGATCCCACCCAGTCCTGCTTCATGTCAAAAGGCCAGGATTTTCTTGAAATAAATAACAAGTTATTAAGGACAGCCCTCCTGCCTCCATAGCACAGTCCTGTGAAGAAAGCTATGAAAAGATTACCGAGGCTGACATTGGGTAGTGAACACAGTATTTAGCAGGGCAACTTGGATGTGCCTCCAGAATGGCATGACCACTATTCCACTCATTGCACTCCACTCCTTATCTTGAAATGTTCTCCCCACTGCTCTCTGCCAGTCTGTATCAACTTCTTCTCCATCATGACACCTTCACAAATACTGGACATTCCAACAAGGGGTCTTTCTAGATCTGTGTTTCTTTCCATGCTGCTCCCACGTCCTCAAGTGACAGTTTTGTCATTCTAATATTGGGGAAGATATGGAAGAGGATGGCAGTAGTGGTGGAGAAGCAGCTCTCACACAGTAGGAAGGTGGCTATTACGTATTGTAGGTGAAAGCCAGGACTCATGCATCTGAGATGAGGATGCACTGAAGCTGGTTAAAATTCTGTTATTATACATCCTCAGCCTATTGTTCTACCTCAAGACCCATGCATGCTTTCTTCTAAGGTTGCCCTCAATACTGGTTGTTCTGGTATTGTAAGGAAACAAAGAAGGAAGAATCAAGCATCAAAACTCAACACCTCTAGTTCTCCCCTTTAGTTTACAGATGAAAGCACTGGGGTTCAGAGAGGTTGAGATTTATCTAAGGACACAAAGCTGATCAATGGTAGAATCAGCCTAGAACCCAGGTCTTCAGAATTACTAGCAAGAGCCTTTTCCATTTATCCATTGATTCAGCAAATAATTTTTTTAGTTCTAATCTATAAAATGTTGCACTAGGACAGAGATACAGTGCTGAACAAGATGGGACAAAGGCCTTTGACCTCAAGGAATTCACATTGTAGTGGGAGGAGACAGACTACAAACAAAAAAGAAAAAGTGATAAATATCTCAATAATTATAGCCTATGATTGGGATGTGAAGAAAATTAAGCAGGGACTATGTATTAGACTGTTCTCAGGCTGCTAATTAAAAGACATACCCAAGCCTGGATAATTTATAGAGGAAAAAGATTTAATAGACTCACAGTTCCACATGCCTGGGAAGGCCTCACAATCAGGGAGGAAGGCTAAAGGCATGTCTTACACTGCAGCAGTCAAGAGAGAAAGGGAACCAAGTGAAAGGGGTTTCCCTTTATAAAACCATCAGATCTCGTGAGACGTATTCACTACCATGAGAACAGTATGAGAAAAATGCTCCCGTGATTCAGTTATCTCCCAGCGGGTCCTTCCCACAACATGTGGGAATTATGGGAGCTACAATTTAAGATTTGGGTGGGGACAGAGCTAAACCATATCAGACTATAATAGAGAGTAGTTGGGGAGAGCTTTACTTTAGATGGATGGTGAGGGAAACATAAAAATTGAGAGAAAACTAAGCATGCAAAGAGATGGAAGGGAGGTTTTGGGGCAAAGGAACCAGCATTTTCACAGGTTTGAAGAGAGAAAGTACTCAGTGTCTTTGTGTACCCCAAGCCCCTGGAGCTTGGCTGAAGAGTAGAGGGCAGAGGTGTGGCTTGAGGAGGGGGGTGGGAGGTGGTAGATGACTCACTCCTGTAAGTCCTATCAAGGAGTATGGATTTTATTCTAGGTGAAATGGGAATCCAAAGGCTGGCACTCTTCCATGCAGATTTTGCCCAGAAGACACAGTATTTTGGGAGGTATGGTTCCACACTACAGCTATTTGAAAGCATAACTGAAACTTATGAGGAAAAATCCATCTGCTTCTGTACCAAAAAAAGAATGAAGATAAAACTGAAAATCAGTCATAGTGTGTGGGTTTGCCAAACTAAATTAAATTACTTTTCTGGAGTCTAGTGGATAAGTGTCTTAGTCCATTCAGTGGCTGGAATAAAATGCCATAAACTGAGGTGTTTATAAACAACGAAATTAATTTCTCACAGTTCTGGATGCTGAGAAGTCCGAGGTCAAGGCACAGGCAGGTGTCTGGTGAGGGCCTGTTTCTTCGTAGACGGTGTATTAGTCCGTTCTCACACCACTATAAAAATACTGCCCAAGACTGCGTAATTTATATAGGAAAGAGGTTTAATTGACTGACAGTTTCACAAGGCTGGGGAGGCCTCAGGAAACTTACAATTACAGCAGAAGGCAAAAGGGAAGCAAGGCCCTTCTTCACACGGTGGCAGGAGACAGAAGTGCAAGCGGAGGAAATACCAAACACATAAAACCATCAGATATCGTGAGAACTCACTCACTATCATGAGAATAGCATGGGGGAAACTGTTCCCATGATCAGATCACTTCCCTCCCTTGACACATGGGAATTACAATTCAAGATGAGATTTGGGTGAGGACACAGAGCCAAACCATATCAGACAGTGCCTTCTTACTGAGTCCTCACATGGTAGAAGGGGCAAGCAAACTCCCTTGGGCCTCATTTATAATGGCCCTAAAGGCACTAATTCCATTCATGAGGTCTCTGTCCTCATGACCTAGGCACCTCCCAAAGGCCCCACTTCTTAATGGCATCACCTTGGGGATTAGGTTTCAACATATGAATTTTAGGGGGACACAAACATTCAGACCATAGCAATAAGAATGTTGGTAAAATTTCTAAAATAAATGAATTATGCTGACACAAACAGGGCAGCTACTAACTCATAACTATAACTGAGACTGCTATTTGCCAGGTACAGCTCACAGAGAAGGTAAATGTCAATCGAAACATTTTAACAGAACAATTTAAATATACTCCAAGAGCATCCCCCTTAAACTCATCAAATCATTTCAAAACTAAAAGCAGACCTGTGAATGTGGTTAATTGCCTCTAATATCATGTTTTATAAGTTAGTATTTTTATGTTAAGTTTTCTTAAAATGAAGCTTCCAGTATAAGGATGCATGTTTGCACTTAAACATATGGTCCACACACATACACATACATGAAGAAAACATGTACCAAATGTTTAAGGGCTGAATTGCACTGAATTACGAAGTTCCATGATTTAAGATTCACAATTTTAAAACATTGGATTGATATGTAACATGTCATCGGGACTTCTTACAAAAAGAATTGATTTTGCTTAATTTTTTTCAATACAGTTTAAATAAACTAACTTGTTTGCTTATCTAGCTATCTCTGATTATTTTACAAAGCTTTATTTTCCACTGTTGGTAACAATTTAGTTACTAGTGCCAAGCAATGTCCTGCAAGGAGAGTGAAGTGCAGACCTTTCTAAGTGAGACCAGTATGTGCCAAGGCACCATCTTCGTGGCAGCAAAAAAATCCCACTTTATATCACAAGCAGGATATAAAGATTTTCTATAAACCAGAAAATATGTATTCAATATTCAAGGAACCATGAGCTTGTACTGTGTGCTAGCTTACTGGATTGACTTTTTAATATCATGGAAAGTCTTTATTCTTCCTCTGAAATTGCCCAAGAATCCTCATTACTAAAAGCCAGTTTGAGTAGACCAAGCAGAATGGAGGCATAATGCCAAGATGACTGATGATACATTTCCAGAATCCTAGGCTGAGGATAAACATAATTTTAAAAGGCATGTAGTTACTGGTCTATTTAATTCCTTTTATTCTTACACACGTTAAAGATGGAATTATTGCCTTTGATTTTTTATTTTAGAGGCACACTTGAAAGCTGTGAAATTACCTACTTAGCAGCTTTGCCTGCCTGCTAAAGTTCTGGCTAGAACGAGGTAAATGCAGAGTAATTACTTCTCATCTCTCCTTTTTTGCAAATAGATAGAGGGAAATGATTGATGTTCATAGTCTATTGAGTCTTTTTTTAAATAATTTCCCTTAAATAAAAGATAGATTTGGAAGTAGTTACAAAAGGAAAGAAAGAGCTAGAGAAAGCTGGTGCAAGATGATATTCTATTAATACCGATTGCTTGGAGTTCTGTTTGATGCCATTTGACTAAGGAAGTCACCACTTTCTCTCAAGCAAAAAGTTCAGTTGTTAAAAATGCAGGAAATATTCTAGAATGTGCTTACTATATGCTTAAAACTTAAGTCACAGATACTGAGAATTATTTTCAATTTATCCTAAGCTTAAAATAAAGCGAGAGCTTAAATTAAAGCCAAAATCACAACTAAAATGATTTAAAATGAATTAACCTTATTTATTCAGTTATAGCTAAATACTCTCATTATTCTCTCACCTCAAATCAGTAATAGATACTAATTTGAATGAATAGGCTAGAGATTTACCATTCTATTCTAGATGTATAAATAATTTTTAGAATAATAGACATATGAACACACACTATGAAAAATATATTTCTAAATAAATTAGCAGTCTGTTTCTCATGTTTCAAATTTTCATTTTGAGTTTATTTGAATTTTTTTGGGGGGGAGTGGATAGGGTCTCACTCTGACACTCAGGCTAGAGTACAGTGGTGTGATTATGGCTTACTGCAGCCTCTGCCGTAAGAGATCCTCCTGTGCTCAAGTGATCCACCTCAGCCTCCCTAGTAGCTGGGACTACTGGCACTCACCACCACACCTGGCCAATTTTTGTATTTTTTTGTAGAGACAGGGTTTCACCATGTTGGCCAGGCTGGTGTCGAAGTCCTGGGCTCAAGTGATCTGCCCGCATTGGCCTCCCAAAGTGCTGGGATTACGGGCCTGAGACATTGCACTTGGCTTATTTGAATTCTTTGTAGCTCTTTTTTGGTTACATGGTTAATTGAAGTCGTTTCATATAAATTACTTAGTTTTGATTTGTACTTTTATATAATTGTATGTTCTTCAAATTATCAGAATGATAATACATCTTTTTGAAGATGACCCACTCATAACCTAGCTTCATTTTATTTTAGGAGAGAAACACTCAATAAAAGCACCTAAAAGTCAGGACATTTTGACTTGAAATATTTAATCCAGGCAATAAAGCTAGACACTTGGATTTAGAATTTAAGATTTAGAAAAGCTTCAAACATTGTCAGTCTTGCTTTTTCAGAATAAATCTTATTCAGGCCATCTTTCTGGGATTCTAAAACTCAGATCTCTCAGAGCCTCAGATATCGTTGTGAAGAACAGACTTTTTAATACAAAACAAGATAATATTCCCTCTGCTCCTTGTAATATAAATGCATTTGTTGTGCGGCTTACTTTTTTATATAATTGATATTGTACAGATTGTTAAAATTGATTATAAGCAATGTCCACTCTGGAAAGGAAACATTGTGTTATATATGGAAAGAGAGACGAATTGGTTCACAAATTCAAGTGTGCAAGACTGTATATTTCTAAAACTGAGTTTTGTTGTGAAGAACAGACTTTTGAATACAAAACAAGACAATATTCCCTCTGCTCCCTGTGATATAAATGCATTTGTTGTGTGGCTTATTTTCTTTTTTTAATTGATATTTTACAGATTATTAAAATTGATTCTAAGCAATGTCCACTCTGAAAGCGAAACATTGTGTTCTATGTGGAGAGAGAGATGAGTCAGTTCACAAATATATTTCTAAAACTGAGTTTAATTTCTATTTTGAGTCCCATTTCATCAGGGAACATAAACCAAATTTAACCCAACTAAATCTGTTGGGTCTCTTCCCCAACACACATGCTCAATTTTTTCTAGGGTTCCATCTAAGTTCCTATCCTGTCCTCAACAGACATCTGTCCACACAGGAGCCTGCCAAGACATTCTCATTCCCATCTAGTCTCTAGGTGATAGTCTTTGCAGATGACTGCAATACCCACTTCATTAACACCACCAGGTCTGTTTCATTTGGAACTGTACATTGCTGGAACAAGGAGAGCTCTGAGGCTATCTCAAGCCTATCAGCCTAGGCACAGCACCCAGGCATTTCTACTTAATGCTAGTGAGTCATCTGAGTTTTCAAGAAGTAATACAATGTTTCCCATGGTCTCAGATACCCTAAACTATACTGGGAGCCTGGCATGTCTTATCTGCCTCCTCCAAAATTTGATGAGTCTGATGTGAGAAAAGAGAAGGGTTTCCTATCAACTTGAGTGTCTACAGTCTCTTCCTTCCCCCTGTAACTCTCTTCCTCTACCTCATTTCCAGAGGGTAGCTACACTGTTCACCAATTCTTCTAAATCATTTGTTTTTGGCACTTGCTGATTGGAAATAGCAGTAAATTCTTTGGCCTTTCTCCTAAAGAGAGGTGGGGTATAATTCCCTCCCCTTGGGTCTGGGCTGACCTTGGTGACTTACTTAAAACCAACAGTACCAACAGTATGATGACAATACCACCGTGTGACTTTTGAAGCTAGATCAGAAGAAGTCTTGCAGTTTCTGCTTTGGTCTCTAAACACTCACTCTCCACATGCTTCCTCCAGGACCCAGCCACCATGGCTGTGAGAAGCCCAAGCAATGTCCAGAGGCCACAGATGAGTACTTTAGTCAAGAGCTCCAGCTGAGCTCTTAGCCAAAAGGCAGCATCCATTGCCAGCCTATGAGGAAGCCTCTCAGATGCTCAGCACACACAAGCCTTCAGTTGGTTCCTGTTCCAGTCAACATCTGACTGACACTTCATGAAAGACCTGAGGCAAGAATCACTCAGCCGAGCCCTTCCCAATTCCCAAACCACGAAATTGTGAGCAAATTTAAATGACTGTATTAAGCTACTGAATTTTGGTGTAATGTTTTATGCAGCAATAGATAATCAGAACATGGAATATATTTTGCACATTTTGAGGCTCAAAATCCAGGCTTTTGCAACTCCAAAGTCTCAGCATTTTCATTTATCTGACACTCGATGAGTTGGGAATTTGCAAACTGATTCATCTCTTTCTCCATATATAACACATTTCCTTTCCAGAGTGGACATTGCTTAGAATCAATTTTAACAATCTGTACAATATCAGTTATTAACTGGGAGAATTAACTTGGAGAGACAATGGGTAGATGGAAATGTGATGAATAGCGTGGGGCTCCAGTGGATGGAATCCTTGGTTGCCTCTAGACATTCTCCCACTGCAAGGGTATGTGTGACATGTTATATGTGAGTGAAGTGTTTTTTGTGTTTCCTACAAAAAGGGATAGGTTTTTATCCTTTAAATAGAAAAAGGCTGGGTGTGGTAGCTCATGCCTGTAATCCCAGCACTTTGGGAGGCCAAGGTGGTCAGATCACTTGAGGTCAGGAGGTTGAGACCAGCTTGGCCAAAATGGCGAAACCCCATCTCTACTAAAAATACAAAAAATTAGCTGGGCGTGGTGGCGCATGCCTGTAATCCCAGCTACTCGGGAGGCTGATGTATGAGAATCACTTGATCCTAGGAGACTGAGATTGCAGTGAGCCAAAATCGTACCACTGCATTCCAGCCTGGGTGACAGAGCAAAATTTTGTCTCAAAAAAGAAAAGAAAAGAAAAGAAAAGAAAAAAAGGAAAAGAATAAGATTATTAGAAGGCTGATATGAAAAGCAATGTAACTATCATAATTTAGCTATTCTCAGGGTTTGGAGCATGCCGGGACTATAAGAACTCTGCAGTGGCAGGTGGCGGGGAGGGAATCAATTCAGATGGTGTGCACACCCACTTTTGTCAAACACTGTTTAGGGAGTAAGTACTAGGCTTGTAGAGGAACCTTGGAGAAAGTAGCACAGCAATTCAACTGATGAATGAGCAGGTTCTACTCATTTCTCTTATATAGGTGCTGGCAGATAATGAACAACATGCTTTCCAGATCCAAGGAAGAGTTGATTCATAAGGCTCTTCCCAGTTTAATGCAATGATGCACTGCAATTACATTTCTTGGTGCCCTCTTTCAATCTCCTCACCTCTCCCTGTCCACTAGTTTTGTTTTACTCTGTTTATCAATTGTTCCTCTCTTCATGTGACACAATATGTCTGTCCCACAGTCGCTGAGCTTTTGTGCTTCAGTTCCAGTCACACATGCAGCTGCTCAAAGACTCAGTGCCAACTTCCTAGGATGAAGACGGACTTTGTTTCAATTGGTGACTCAATGGACCTGGAAAGCCCACCTTGGCTGGGGTATGGTTTATATATCACAATTATGACTGGCAGGAGCCCATCACCCCTATGCAGGAGGTGGGGGCAGGCAGAGCAGTTCTCAGAGAAGGGGCATCATTGTGGACAGGGCGGGGGTTCCAAAGTTGTCTACTTGGTCCAGTGTCTTCTACATAACAAATACTCAGTAAACCATATCTGTTATGAGAAAGACATTAGGTAACATGTACTATGGATCTTAGTAAATTTCCTGAAAAGTCTCCATTTGGCTGGGGGCACCTCAAAGACATTCATGTGGGCAAAAATGTAAGAATTTATTTCCTCAATGCCCAGACTGACTCACCACAGGATCTCTCCAACCCAGGGTCTTTATCAGAACATCATCATCAAGGTTGACCCACCTTCTAGAATGTTCATAAATGCAATCATCTGGTCCAGCATAATTATCAACCAGGAGAAGTAATCATTTTGGGACGTAAACATCCCTGGAGAGAAGACTTTGTCCCAAATCAGAACAACAGCTGGCAGATATTGGGTGCTTACTCTTTGCCTGTCACTTGATCGGTCCTTTGAGAATATTCTTCCTTTGAATGCTCACATTAATCCCGTGGTGGTAAGTATGACCATTTCTATTTCCCAGATGGAGAAAGTGAAGTTCAAAGGTGAAGCAACTTCTTAGCAAATAAAGAGCCAGGTAGGATTCAAACCCAGATCTGTCTGTTGAACTTCTCAACACACTTGCCCGGAAGCACAAGGCCCTGCCTGCCCATGGCCCTCTGGAAGCCTCAGGGCACAGTGCCTCTCAGCCTTTCTTCCCCAGCTGACACAGTGTGCCACTGTAGCCTACCCCACCATGTTTTCTCTCCATCTCTGCAGAGGGTACTTGTTATGTTGTCCAGGATTCCCCTTGTGTCCACACCTCTCTGAAAAAGAAATAACTGGTAACTATGCCTCTTCCCTTGCCATCCTAGGAGTTCTCGCAGGAATTGCAATGTTCCACTACAACACTATTCCTCCCTCTCTTCACAGGCAATGGGTATCTAAGGAGTAGGCTCTAGATCCCAGCTAAGGTGATCAGCTACTTGTCCTGCATTTTTGGAATTGGGGTCAAGAGATGCAACAAGTTCTCTCTCCAATTGCTGTAGCTCTAATATGTAAAACTTAGGAGCTTCCAATGTACATTTGCCACGTGCAAGGAAATGAACAGAGAGGAGCAGAGATGAGGAACAGAGATAGGTAGAGTTCTGTGGGGGGCCAGCCCCTGGTCCTGGTTATCATACAATTTTGTGACTGCAGACTGATACACAGTAGGCCACCAGGCTGTCAACTTCATGAGAGCAAGGATCACTCTGGTTTTGATTATTATTGTACCTCTAGTGCCTAGCATTGGTTCCTGGTGGCACACAGCAAATTGTTGTTGAATGAGTGAATGACACATTCTATTAATGTCTCCTATTTTTCTCCCTTCTTTCATTACATAGGGAGACCCCTGGTCTCAGGAAGTTTGATGAAATCTATTATCCAAACAGTCCTTGTTATTAACAACATTGTTCATTATTCACTCACCCAACTGAAAACACAGCATTCAACCACAAAGAACCTCCAGTGAGCCAGGCATTTCTAGAAACTGAAAAAAGCCCAAAGAACATGGTCATTGAGATGCTTCTATTCTAGGCATGGGGGGAGGTGGGAAGGATAGGCCTCTAACATGTAATCAGTATTTTTCAGGCCATTCAGCATGGGCTACAATTGGTTGACAACAACACAAACCCAATGCTATTTCTCTGGCTATAGCTTCACCTCACAGAGGTCCCTTGTATTTACCCCTCTTCCTGACAGGCACCCCAAAAGCTCCCATTCTTGTCCTGCTGTAGCTACCTACAGCTCCATGAACTCCTCCCACAGAGAGGAAGAGCAGTTCCCAGCTCTGTATGCCATCCAATGGCTCGTATATTAGTCAGAGTTCTCCAGAGAAACAGAACAAACAGGATACATATACACATATAACTGGAGATGTATTATAGGAATTGGCTCACGCAGTTATGGAGGCTGAGAAGTTCCAAGATCCACCATCTGCAGGCTAGAGAACCAGGGAAGCTGGTGGTGTAATTCAGTCCAAGTACTAAGGCCTGAGAATCAGGAGACTAAATGGTGTAAGTACCAAAGCCTGAAAAACAGGAGCACTGATGTCTGAAGTCAGAAGAAGATGGATGTTTCAGCTCAGGCAAAAAGAGCAAATTCATCCTTCCTCTACCCTTCTGTTCTATTTGGGCCCTCAGTTGATTGGATGATGCTGGCCCAAATTGGTGGAGGTAATTTTCCTTACTCAGTCTTCTGATTCAAATGCTAATCTCTTCCAGAGACATCCTCACAGAAACACCCAGAAATATTATCTTACCAGCTATCTGAGCATCTCTTAGCCCAGTTGAGTGGACATGTACAATTAGCCATCATAGTTTGCCGCTCTGCCTAGCCCTATCTGGTTGAGATAGGCCACAATCTCAGATGTCTAGACCTTCTCTGTCAGAGGCATATCTTCCTTGCTGCTCTGAGCCTGGCAGCCTCTCACCTACCTGTTCTTTAGATCTCAGAAGACCTCTGAGAATGCTCACCTCTTTGTTCACCCTATATGGTCTAAAAAGGGGAGACATGAATAATCCACCCCTCGTTTAGCATATCATCAAGAAATAACCATAAAATGGGCAACCAGCAGCCCTCAGGTTGCTCTGTCTATGGAGTAGCCATTCTTTTATTCCTTTACTTTCTTAATAAACTTGCTTTCACTTTACTCTGTGGACTTGCCCTGAATTCTTTCTTGTGCAAAATCCAAGAACCCTCTCTTGGGGTCTGGATCTGGACCCCTTTCCAGTAACATAACCTCATTGTAAGTTGAGAAGCATTTGTCTATATATTTTCATAGTCATCATGTTGGAATCAGAATATAAAAAATGTCTTCATTTTGCATTTGTTTGAAATATGTCTTAAATCTCTTTAATCTACAGCCTCCTCCTCCTTCTTTGTTTTCCATTCAATTTTTAAAAACTTATTATGTAAATATAAAAGCAGAAAGTCCTTTGAAACATATTGGTCACTAGGCCCAGAGAACAGCACTTCTCAAAAAAACATGCGTATAAATTCATTAAATACAGACTCAGATTCTGCAGGTCTGGGTGGCAGCTAAGGTGCTGCATTTCAAACAACCTCTCAGGTGATCCTTACCTTGCTTATCTGCAGACCATTGTGAATAGTAAGCCAGCTGAGTTCTACCTACAAATTTTGCTGATTTTACTATGCATCCCTGAAGTGTGTCTTTGTTTTCTGTATTTTCTATAAACTGGTATCTAGAAGTTTGACTGAATTCCAAGTTAACTATGTTGGCAAGAGTTCTTTGCAGGCAATACTGCATACTTTCCATTGTGTCACATCAGAGGGACCCTCATGTCTAGTTATCCCCCTTTTAATGATGCTCAATGTTTAGTGTTGTCAACCTGATCTTTCCACTGTCAAGCTCTCTATTAGTAGTTTTAGCAGCTGTTGTTCATCATTGTCCAGATCCATGGTTCTCAATCATGGCTGCATGTTAAAATCACCTGGGAAGATTTTAGAAGACACTGATATCAGGGTGCTGTTCCAGATCAATTGCTGGAACGTGGAGCCGAGGGGTTAATTTCTGGGGTAGGGCTGAGGTTGTGTGTATGGGAGGCCAAGGTTCTGTGTGTGCGTGTGTGTTTTAAGCCCCTCAGATGATTCTAATAGACAGCAGATAGGCCTAGGTCAACTTTTTTCCATTCTGTCTTCCAAAATAGTAATATTTTCAGCCTCACTTTTTTTCTTCATTAATTTTGTGAGCTGTTAATGTGTAGAAGTGCTTGTTTTAAAAATGAGCCAGCTGCTATGCTGCAAAATAAATCAGCTCTCATTCATACCATAAACACACTCCCTTTTTTTTGAGACAGGATCTCACTCTGTAACCCAGGCTAGAGTGCAGTGGCATTGTTACAGGAAAGGGGTCCCAAGAGGGTATTTGGATCTCACACAAGAAAGAATTCAGGGCGAGTCCATAGAGTAAAGTGAAAGCAAGTTTATTAAGAAAGTAAAGGACTAAAGAATGACTACTCCATAAGCAGAGCAGCCCTGAGGGCTGCTGGTTGCCCATTTTTATGGTTAGTTTTTGATGATATGCTAAACAAGGGGTGGATTATTCATGCCTCCCCTTTTTAGACCATATAGGGTAACTTCCTGACATTGCCATGGCATTTACAAACTATCATGGTGCCAGTGGGAGTATAGCAGTGAGGACGACCAGAGGTCACTCTTGTCGCCATTTTGGTTTTGGTGGGTTTTAGCCAGCTTCTTTACTGCAATCTGTTTTATCAGCTAGGGTTTTATGACCAGTACTTTGTACCAACCTCCTATCTCATCCTGTGACTTAGAATGCCTTAACCATCTGGGAATGCAGCCCAGTAGGTCTTAGCCTTATTTTAGCTAGCCTATATTCAAGATGGAGTTGCTCTGGTTCAAATGCCTCTGATCTGTCCCTCCTCCCTTTTATAAGAGAACCCTTAATCATAAGGGTGGCAGAGGGACGAAGATCCATCTTCTGTAACTTCTTCAGGCTGAATAGGGGCAAAGATATTCCTGCCTAATTATCAGGGTCTCTTATATTCAGGCTAGAGAGGAGGTCAGTCAGAAAGCATTGGTATAGTGAGGGTCATTCATGATTCTTGAGTTCTGACAGAAGGTGATACCTGGAAGAATAATAAGTGTTCAATTTAAGAAAACACTCAGTAAGCTTGTCCTGCATTCCCACACAGAGTACAACAACAATATATTTCACAAGAGTAAAGCAAAATAAGTAAAATTACCCCATGTAAACTGAATTAGAAGGCTTTCCATGAACTGGGCAACTGTTGGAACCAAGCTGATATGGGTTCACTAGCTGATTCCAATGTACCCAGATTTAAAATAGTGATCCAGATTTTTACATTGCCCATCGCTTTTGTTTTTTCTGAGCAGCAGTTAGAGATCACTGGTTGGTTCACAGGAATAAGTAGGGATAGCCTAAATTGCAGAAACAAACTTAAAAACAACTGATGAGACTAGAATTTAATAACACATGTACCATAGTTCTTGAAACAATATTTCTCTCTCCAGTTTTCCATTTTTACTGAAGACACACTATAGTAAGACCAATTTGCTTTATTATACTTGGCCTGATTATTCGTATGAAGTGCAGCAAGAATAATTATTTTTCACCTAAGCTCTTTTTAAATTGGCTTTAATGGAACTCTGTTCGATAAAAAAAATCTTAGGCCAGGCGTGGTGGCTCACACCTGTAATCCCAGCACTTTGAGAGACCGAGGCAGGTGGTTTCCTTGAGGTCAGGAGTTCAAGACCAACCTGGCCAACATGGTGAAACCCCGTCTCTACTAAAAATACAAAAATAGCCAGGTGTGGTGATGGGCACCTGTAATCCCAGCTACTGGGGAGGCTGAGGCAGGAGAATCACTTAAACCCAGAAGGTGGAAGTTGCAGTGAGCTGAGATCATGCCGCTATACTCCAGCCTGGGAGACAGAGCAAGATTCCATCATGAAAAAAAAAAAATTTTTTTGGATAAGACTTTTTTTAGAGCTGAGCCCTCCCATGGGTTTGTCCCCTCAAATACCTACGAGTTGAGTAAATTCCTCTAATGTGAGTTTTAGCCAGCTTCTTTACTGCAATATGTTTTATCAGCAAGGGCTTTATGACCAGTACTTTGTACCAACTTCCTATCTCATCCTGTGACTTAGAATGCCTTAGAGCCAAAAATGCCAGGAGCCAAAAAAGAGCTCCTGGGCCTGTTACAAAGTGGCATTCTTTACTTACCACAGGTCAGAAACCCTGTGTAGACAAGGTATAAGGCCATTTCTCCCAAAGGACTTTTATTGGCTCCATAAGTCAAGTTTAATTCATTAAAGGAAAACACACCTTTCTAGTTAAAGCCTTGGTAAAATAACTAATATCTCCTGTTGCAAAAGAAAAGAGATTTTTATTGCACTTATGCAAATAACTATATCGCCATAAATTAAGAATACTCACAAATAGTTTCCAAATTCTGGAGAAATTAGGTAGAGACAAATAAAATGCTTCAATTTTTGTTCATAGGCATATACTTTCCTTAATTGCTAAAAGGTATAAATAACTAAAAAGAAAAGTTTCCTTGATTCTGATAAACAAAACAAAAGATTAGCAGCATTTTAATTAAAAAGTTTAAAAGATTACTTTAGACTTCCATTAGTTTAGTCCATGCAGTTGTCTCTTGCTCTGCTTGATATTAGTGAACATTTCGGCCCTCCATAAGAGTTCTGAAAGTTGCTTCCTCTATTTTAATGTGACAATTTCCAAAGTTATCAGAAACTTGCATTTAAGAACACCTGGTAGAGTTCTATAGTTGATTATAAACCACCTTATAAAGAGGACCAAAACAAGACAATAATTGTTTGTGGATGACAAAACGTCTTAGGATAGCCACATTCAGAAACATGATTGACAAAGAAATTTGGTTTTCTCTGTGGCACAAATGATTTTATGTGACAATTACAATTATTAATAAGATACACTAAGTCATATGAGAAGTATAGGAGTTTTCCATAATTTTGGTACATATACCAATAACACATTTATACAAATACAGCCCAAAGAAAACCAAACACCATTTCATATTTGACAATGCTTCCTGTATGACTTTTACACCAAATAAGCCAAATGTCACCGTTGCATTAGTGCATTATTGATGTCAATCTCAATTCTTAATAAAATCTTATAGACAAACGTATTTAATCTCAATCAGTTTGACCATAAGGTAAAATTTTCATAAAGCTTTATAAGCTTTTACAAATTTTTGTTAAGGAGCAGATCATAAGCAAGTTTTTGCTTTAAGAAAAACCTGTTGTGCTTTTATTCCAAAGTTTAGTTTACAGAAAAACTGAATAATACCCCTTTAACTTTAGCCAATATGTTCATACACAGAATTTCTTTTACGAGATTAATTTTTCACAAACCTTCCACAACCTGCTTAAACCTTCAGCTTTACTCTATCTAACTGAAAACAATCCTTTAAACTTCTAATCTAGGCAAAAAAAAAATCCACATTCTCATGGCTTGTTATAATTTTTTTTTAACCAAAAACGCATTTCACTATTCTCTATATGCCTTGTGTGTAGAACTGTTTCTTCAGTAGTCTTAATTACAAATTAAATGTAACTTTTAGCAATATTCACTTATGGTGAAAAACCTGGTTAGTAAGCTATTTTAATTATGCACTAGGTGTGGAGCCTAGCCTAGGACACACCAGGCAGAAGTGCAGATAAGGGCTGACTCTTTCCAGCACAGCTAGGGGGCATGGCTTTCCACATGTCCCCAGGCCTTATCTAGAATCTAATGCTCCAAAGTAGGTAAATTGAACAATTTTCAAAAGTCAAAGAAGCAGTTTATGACCTTAAAGCATTTAGCAAACTTAATATCTGACCGGCATAATTTAGACCAAATGTTTATATTTTTGAAGATATTTTTATTTTACCAATAATCTTTAAAACTGCCTTTATTTCCCAAAGATTACTTAAGTTACATGAACTAAATAAAAGTCATTACACTTTTTACTCTTCTGACAAAAATTTGATTTAAAGCACTTATTTTTAAGCCAAATGATTAAAGCTCTTTTATATCACATGCTATATATATATACAGAGAGAGAAGGGGGGAGAGAGAGAGAGAGACAGAGAGACAGAGAGGCAGAATAAGATAAAGGACTTATTCCCTAAGCTGGGAGTTGAACTCTGAACCCAGGCCACCATTGTGAAAAGAGAAACCATGGCCACATGGTTATAAGGTCAAGCTCCCAAGGACATAACTTGGTCATAAAGACAAGTTTGCTGGGGTGTCTTGAACAGCAGACTCATAGGGATCCTAGGCCCACATTCTATCCTAAAGTACTCCTCTCCATTATAGAATGCAGAAAGACACACAAAGCACACTAGATTTACTGAAGCTTAAGATTAACCTTGCAAATCCTTTTCCCCATTAATCAAAACTTTACAGAGAAGATAAACAGTAATTTTTACCGTTCATTTATCCAGTTGAGAGAGAGAGAGCACTGCCTGAGGTAGGATGGGGAAAGCGAAGAGCGAAGAGCTCAGGGAGGCCAGAGAAAGAGCCACCCATTGCAGCTGACACTGAAAAGTTCAGGCAGCCGCTTGTCAGCAGTGAAGGGATTTTTTCCAGCAGTTTCATCAGCTCTCAAGTTTCCATTTTTAGGGAAGAAAAAGCTCCCCATGTCCCATGATCCTGTACATGCCTAATCCTGTCACCCATAGCCATCGGCAAAGAATGTAAGACAGACTAATCCAAAGAGAATAGCAGTTAACGTCCCATAGTGCCAAACCCATTCTTAGCCAAAAGGGACTTTACCAAGAGAGGCCTCTAACCCCCTAAATCTTAGAAGGCATTCTAACCCTCCTAAGTTGGACCTCTAACCCAAGGTCGGTCAAGCATCCTTGTCTTTTATTAAGAGGGGCCTCTAACCCACTCTGTCTTAGGAGCAGTTCTAACTCCCCTAAGTTGGGTCTCTAACCCAATCCCATTATTTATCCCACCACTTACCCAAAGTCAGCCAATCAGTGCTACAGTTTATTTCCTTTGGGTCAGAGGTCTCCTCAGTATTGTCCCTTCTGTGGTCCACCGGAAAGATGTTACCAGACCTCACCACTTACCCAAAGTTAGCCTTTGGGTTGGGGTTTCCACACTATAGTCTCATCTGCATTCCAGAAAGATGTTACAGGAAAGGGGTCCCGATCCAGATCCCAAGAGAGGGTTCTTGTATCTCATGCAAAAAGAATTCAGGGTGAGTCCATAGAGTAAAGTGAAAGCAAGTTAATTAAGAAAGTAAAGGAATAAAAGAATGGCTACTATGTAGACAGAGCAGCCCCAAAGGCTGCTGGTTGCCCATTTTTATGGTTATTTCTTGGTGATATGCTAAACAAGGGGTGGATTATTCATGCCTTCCCTTTGGAGACCATATAGGGTAACTTCCTGACATTGTCATGGCATTTGTAAACTGTCGTGGTGCTAGTGGGTGTGTAGCAGTAAGGATGACCAGAGGTCACTCTCGCAGCCATTTTGGTTTTGGTGGGTTTTAGCCAGCTTCTTTACTGCAACCTGTTTTATCAGCAAGGTCTTTATGACCTGTATCTTGTGCCACCCTCCTATCTCATCCTGTGACTTAGAATGCCTTAAGTGTCTGGGAATGCAGTGCAATAGGTCTTAGCCTTATTTTAGCTAGCCCCTATTCAAGATGGAGTTGCTCTGATTCAAACACCTCTGACAGCATGATCTTGGCTCACTGATGCTTCAGCCTCCTGGACTCAAGTGATCCTCCTGCCTCAGCTTCCCAAGTAGCTTAGAACGCAAGCATATATCATCACGCTCAGCTAATGCTTTTTTTATTTTTTCAAATTTTTTGTAGAGATGGTTCACAGTATGTTACCCAGGCTGTTCTCAAATTCCTAGCCCCAAGCCATCCTCCCACTTCAGCCTCCCAAAGTGCTGAGATTACAGGCATGAGCCACCATGCCTGGCCCACTTCTATCTCTAAAGCCACTCTACCCCTTTTCACAGTTCCCTATGCTTCCCGGGACTCCCTCTCCAGGTACCTCAAGCTGCCTTTGAATGTCCAGAGCCTGGCACCCAACCAAGGCTACCCCTAATTCCCCACAAGCCTCATAGACTATTGTGGGGTGGGGATGGGGGGCTTTTAATTTCCATATTTCTGTACTATTTTAACTTCTTCAAAATGACCATGGGTTATGTTTCTAAAAAAAAAAATACCTTTTCAAAGAAAAAAAAAGTAGGAAAAGGCACACTTTGCCTAACTCTGTGCTTTCATTTGAAGTCCCAATGACTCCTTGAAAATCCTCTTGAATGCTGATTCTAGGTTTCAGAAGATGCAATAATTCAAATACCAAGATTAATCTGGGAAGTGAAACTTCAGCCTCCCCTAACTCCACCCAGTTTCTCCAGGCTGGGCTTGCCTTGATTGGAAAGGGAAGAAGATGTGTATACAAAAAGAGAGAAAAGATTTGTATGTTAAAACCTTACCCCTTCCTGCAGGAAGAAAAGCTGGTCAGCCTTACTCTTTAATTCCTTCCATCTGTCTGGCTTCCTCACTCTCTTTCTATTTAAAAGTAATATACCAGTTGTTCATTTAGTTTTTTTTTTCCAAGATATTTAGAACACCAATTTGTGAGGATAAATTCCATTTGTGAGAAAGAACACAGAATGCAAGTAGCCTTGTAGCTGAGAAGCAGCTTTAATTTGGGGCATAAGTTGCAAGTCCACAGCTTTGTGATCAACCTTGTGCTGCTCTGTAAGCTTGTATTTATCCTTCTCTGTGCAGAAGAGTCTCAATCAGTCTCTCTATGTTGATTTTCAAAAATCCTTAAGCATGGAGGGGAAGCCCAAGCTTTACTACTTCAATGGAAGAGGCAGGATGGAATCCATCTGATGGCTCTTGGCTGCAGCTAGAGTAGAGGTAAGATGTGGATTTATTCAGATTATTTTGTCTTGGGGTCACTGAGCATTTACTTAGGGAAAAGTTGTAGAAAACTCTTTATATGATTCCCAGAAGAAAAAGCAATTTTCACCACACGGTCTTTAAACACTGGGCTGTGAATTACATAGTTCTTTCAAATAAATGCCCAAATACTGTGATAACTGTTTGCTGATACTAAGCTCATCCAAGGTGATACAATAAAGTTCTATATGGTTAGCAAAGAAAAGAGGGAAGAATTTGAAAAGGGAGGAGGGAAGGGAGGGAAGGAAGGAGGAAGGAAGGAAGGAAGGGAGGAAGGAAGGAAGGAAGGAAGGAACTCTGCTTCTTCTCACTTCATTCTTACCATCCAGGTGTTGCATTCATTTAACTACATTTGTCTCAAGAATAATAAGAAACAGATCATTTTCTTTAAAAGTATAGAACAATCTTGTAGGTACTGACACAAGAGCATTATCTTTCACTGCCAAAAATATGTCTCCTATTTTTTAATGGATTTTTAAAAACTCTGTTCTCAACATAATTAAAAGCTAAGCTATTGAAGTTCATAAAGACCTTTCAAAAATAAATCTTTGTCTATATGCATATTAATTGTAAATATAAGGAATCAGCCTCTTCTGTAACCCATTCAAAAAAATTTCTGTAGTCATTCCAAAATGGTCTCTTAGATTCAAAGATGAAGGAGCAGGGAATTTTCTTTAAGCCTATGTCCAGCTCCACTGTGGTTTAACATGGGGACAGCAAGTAACCTCGGTGACTTGATATTCACTAAAATGTTCTATACACTATTTTACCCCTGACAGAAGGCACTAAGTTCATTTGTTCTCTAGAAATGGAGATACTTTATATGAATGCAGCCCAGAACATGGTTTATATTTAAATATTTTGTGAAATGTACAATTTTATGTAATCTGATAGTGCTACAATAATGCAAAAAAAATCTTTGTAAAAGGTTCATCACCATTTTTTTTCTAAAAATCTTTTGGTTTGAATTTTTAAGTCTTAAATGACATTTTTGAAAGTACACAAAGAAAAGTACAAAGAATATTGCAATAAACAAACATGATCTCACTACCTGGTTTGAGTAATTATTAATATTTTGTCATGTTTACCTTCAATATATATTTTTTAAAAACACAGACAGAACTGTGTGTGGTGGTAGGCACCTGTAATCCCAGCACTTTGGGAGGCCAAGGAAGGAGGATTCCTTGAGGCCAAGAGTTGGAGACCAGCATGGGAAACATAGCAAGACCCCGTCTCCACAAAAAAATTTAAAAAATTAGCTGGGCATGATGGCAGATGCCTGTAGACCTGGCTAATTAGGAGGCTGAGGCAGGTGGATTGCTTGAGCCTAGAAGTTTGAGTTTGCAGTGGGGTATGATCGTGCCACTGCACTTGAGCCTGAGCAACAGAGCAAGACTCTGTCTCTAACAAGAAAGAAACTCCACAGTTAATATATTAATATAATCTTGTTTAAAATATAAAATACTAACAAATAAGTCTAAAATTTAATAGAACCATCACCTCCATCTCCACTTAAGCAACTTCTATCCAGTCAGTCCAGTCTTTATATTTTTGCACTTACTATGTGTGCTCACCAACCTCTGACTTGTGGACCTTTGGAAATAATTTACATAAACGGCTCCTTTTGTGTACTATTCTGTATTTTCCTCTTTACAATCAATATTATGCTCTTGCAATTTGTCCTTTTTGAGATGGATAGATGACAGATGGACAAATGATGAGACCGAGGGAGAAAGAGAGGGGGTGGAGGAAGACTCCGGTTCATTCCTTTATAATTGTTTTCAAAATTTCAATGTTTAGGTATTGTTGCATTAGAATTGGATCAGAATAAAATATGATAAAACATGCACAGAAGACAATGTGAATCCAAAGCCTACCTATCAAAAACACTCCAGTATCTTTGGAGGGCATTAAATATTTTTAGTGTAATTTTTTTAAAAGCTGAATTTGTCATTGCTTCTTCTGATGACCTAATTTTTACAAAACAATAAAAGGCCAATTCTCTTTTCTGAGCTATATGAAGCTCTTTATTGGATCTTCTGATTCCTCACCATTTTTTAGACTTAGGGTTGGTATTATTATGGTTTGTCAGAGTTAGATGGAAATTCTAGACAGTCATGCATTACTTAACAATGGGATACATTCTGAGAAATATATAATTAGGTAATTTTGTCATGTGAGCAACATAGAGGTTATTCTCCCAAACCCAGATGTAAAGACTGCTACACACCTAGGCTTTATGGTACAGTCTATTACTCTTAGGCTACAAACCTGAACAGCATGTTACTGTAGTGAATACTGTAGGAAACTGTAATGCAATAATAAGTATTTGTGAGGCCAGTTGAGGTGGCTCACACCTGTAATTCCAGGACTTTGGGAGGTTGAGGTGGGTGGATCACCTGAGTTTGGGAGTTTGAGACCAGCCTGACCAACATGGAGAAACCCTGTCTCTACTAAAAATACAAAATTAGCTGGGCATGATGGCACATTCCTGTAATCTCAGTTACTTGGGAGGCTGAGGCAGGAGAATTGCTTGAACACGAGAGGCGGAGGTTGCAGTGAGCCAAGATCATGCCATTGCACTCCAGCCTGGGCAACAAGAGCGAAAATGTGTCTCAAAAAAAAAAAAGTATTTGTGTATCTAAACATAGAAAAGTTACAGTAAAAATATAGTATTATAATCTCATTGTATAAGCAGTCCATGGTTGACTGAAATATTATGTAGCACATGACCGTAGCCAATAGCCACCTCCTGTGCCTGAAATTTCCTTGTGTTATGAGTCAGTAAATTTTCAAAAGTTTAATAATTATGCTCTAAGATTTACAATTTTGCTGAAATGGCTGTGCTTCGCTTGTCTTTGGAGCCCCTGCTGTACCTAACACAGCTCCTCACACAATTAGCCTTTAAGCAAAAGATAAAATTGAAGATTTTTAAAAGTTCAGGAGCGAAACCTCTTTGGTGTGATCCGGCGAAACTCAATCAAAACGTAGCAGAAAATTCTTCAGGTAGTATCTAGTCTGAGAAATCTGGATGTACCCCATACAGTTTCATGTCCAGACCTAGAACTGTGAATGCCAGCAGGCTGACCTGCCTCCTATTTCCCACAACCCTACCACTCCCTCCAACCTGCCACCCTCCCACGGTCTGCCCACCTCCTCTCAGGGCTTACCCTGGTAAAGCCCTTGTTGGAATTGGAGATTGAGCTCTGCCTCTCTGATTCTTGGAGACTCGCCGGATCAGATAGCCTAAGTTACCTCAGAGTTCCTGACATGAAAAATTGTAGGAGAAACTGAAATCACAAACGTATGCATTTTTCATCACACTTCATAAATATTGTAAGTTGTAAGTAAATAGTGTTTAGGAAAAAATAAGTAAAGTAAAACATGTTTAGGAAAAAAATGCTGCTTTTTGGAAAGCTTTGTTTTATACCTTGGTAATCACTGTCCATATTCTCATATTTGTTAACTTTGGAATATGATGACTTCCTTTTATAATAATTATTTACATAAAATTACACATTTACCAAGATGATAATATTGAAGATGTAGTAGGCTTGGTGAGAGGGCAACCTAGCTCTGGTTCTTCTACCATTTAGCTGAAAGACTTTAGGCAAGTCACTTGACCTCTCTAGGCTTCCTAAGCATCCAAAGGAAGCTTTGGTTAAGAAGAGCTCCAATATTATAATGTCAGCTGCTGCCTTTCCTTTTTTCCTGGTGAAAATATGAGAGAGAGAAAGAGACCCACCAACTCTCTGAAACATGGAAGTTTTTTGGAGCATCGAAGGTAGTGAAGAGAAAACATCTAGTACTGGGGATTGTAAAGCAGACCCAGAGAGAACTTATTTTGCAAAAACAAAGAGCGGAGGGGATAAAGACGAACTCCCTCCCCATATTCACACTCACACTCTACCCTTGCATACAGATTATTTTTAAATTTAGTAAGCATCCAATTTCTACTTCTGAATGCCACATTTCTGTTCATTAAGACATAGTCATAAGGAAAATAATATGTCTACTAAACATCTGCTCATTTTTAGAGAAAGGCCAATATGGGTGGCTGAAAATTTTTATCCATATTTTCTAATTTTTCTACAATGAGTTTTAGCACTTCTGCAATAATGTTGAAAATATTTTTAAATAAATAAGGGGAAGAGAGCTTTACATCCATTTTCTTGTCTTATAAAAATGGCAGAATTCCCTGAGACTGAAATGTCTCTTGCTCTTGTGTTTGAGAGCTGAAGTTAATGCTGGTCTTCAGGTATAGGAATGAGAGTGATAGGACATCAAGGTTTAACACTATTTAACATTAAGTACTTAGGAATTATGACCAGGAAGCTATGTATTGGCATCTTCTCTGAATATTTTTTATTACTCCAAATTGTAAAATTTAACATTTCAAATTATTTTTTATTGTAAAATGGATAGAATACAATCTGGGGAAAATAATATTTTCCAGTTTTTGTTGGGTTTTTCCATCTCTATGCTAGGAAATATTAATAATACAGGAAAACTAATTGTATTTCAATTTTATGTTAAAATTATGCTATACAAAATGCACACATTTAATTGGTAAATGTATTTTAAAGCGAAAGTATCCAGAAGTTAATTGGTAACAATCTAACAATAACACTGATAAAAACTCTTGTGAGTGGTAAGAAAAGATAGCTTGATTTATGTTTCTTTAAATATGCAACAAAGGATCTTTTAAGTTAATTTTGTTTTATTATTAGATTGTTACCAAGTAACTTCTAAGATTAGCTGCAACTTAATTCCTATGTCTAAGCCTCTTTGGCTTAAAGAGAAGGTATATAATGAGACAATCAAACATTTGCCTGTTCTTTAGCACTAGGAATAAGGGACAACAAACACCACCCAAGGGAAAGTTATGAGAAAAAAAATAACAAAGGTCAAATACTGAGCCAAGATGGGAGTTAGTCTTTAGTATACATTATGTCATTTAACCATCATGACAGCACCACTAGTAGGTATTAGCTTCATTTCACATGTTAGGAAACTGAAATTAGAAGACAGTAACTTATCTGAGCCAATTAAGGGGAGTAGCCTGCATTCAAATTGCGGCTGAAAAGTTTACCAGGCAAGTTATATCTGCACAATAGTAGACTATAGATATTTCTCAAGCAACTGAGTTCAGTAAACCCTTTGCTTTGGTTTTATATAAAAACTTCCTTGCTTTCGTAAGATCCAGAAAACGACAGCATGGGTTCAACAACTTACTTGAAATATTGGTTTATTTGGTGGTTAGGCCTTTTACTTTCTATTCCTTTCTGTGATATCAACAGTAATAACAATAAAAATGTTAATAGCAACATATTCTTATATTCTTTCATTTTTCAATTTGAAGAAAACCTTTTTGAAACAGACGAAGAATTTGAGAAATTAATCCAAGGTGAGATAAACACCTTGTTATTCGTGATGTTGCATTAAACCAAAGAGATGAGATGGTCTCTCCATTAATATGAAAGGCTCTCTCTCTCTCTCATATTCTAAATAAGAGCAGTGAAAATTATGTAAATAGTATCTATCCATATCCTATCTCCATATAAGGAAGGTAGTGCTTGGATCTTGCAACTAGGAGGAGCCCTGCCTCCAAGCTTCTAAGCTGTAATAATTCCAACCCCCTTCCTTTGTTTTTGTTGCCCTAGGGATAATATCTGCTTTCACAGTTGCCAACTTCATGATACTGCACTGTTCCTTTGTTGTTTTCAGTTCTCCAAGATATAGTTCATTCCTTTATATTTAATGTTCTGTGCTAAAGTACCTGATGTGGTTCTGTCTCCCAGCTAGACCCTGAAACAATGGAAAGGAGAACTGCCTCAACTTCAGGTGTTAAATGGGAAAAGGGCAGAGCCAGCCTTACTGTTGCCATTCTGAGGCAGAGAGAGAGAAAGAGAGAAAGTCCCTCCAGTCTTTTAAATTAAACGGTTGTTCTCTCTAGTTACAGTTGGTTGGCTGGTTGGTTGATTGGTTGGTTGGTTTTAATGCAAAGATTCCTTAGGAAGATTGAAAAAGTAAGCCCAAAGCAGAGAGCTGTCAGCCAGAAGGGAGATCACCGGGATTCCAAGAAGGGAGGGGTAGGACATGGAAGGTTGATGTAGGAGAACGGTGGGAAACCATGTGCAGAAGAAGGTGCAGGGAGGCAAATGTCAAGACATGCTTTGAATTCCAGGCAGTTAAAATATTTATGCTTCTTTTCCTATAAGAAAATGGGGAATAACAGAAAGGTTTTAGGCAGAGGCTTCAGAAAAACAACCAGGCAGAGCATGTTGGGTAGATAAATGTTGTGGTAGTCCAGAGGTAAAAAGAGGGTGACCATAGGAAAGGAGAGTAAGGAATGAGAAAGGACAATTCTTGGTCAGACAGAAAGCTTTGTGCCTACCAGAGTACTCAACATCATTTTCTTGCACTCTACACATTTTTGTATGAGTGAATGGGTAAATATTTCTCCTTTTACTTGGCCTCTAAAAATATTTGATTACATAGTTCCATTTTGTACCACCTTTAAAGAAAACAGTTATCATTATCACAGACAATAAATAACCCAACTTTCCTTTGTGTATTTTAAGGTGGAACCCTGATGTATGGACAAGTGCCCATGGTTGAAACTCATGGAATGAATTAGGTAGAAACCAGAGCCTTCCTAAGATACATAGCTGCAAAATATGACTTGTATGGAAGGAACATGAAGGAACAAGACTGGTACAACAATCGCTTCTTTCTTAGAATAAAACTTTAAAAAAAAATTTTAAGCTTATTAGCAGTCATGTGTAGCATAGTTCTTAACAGATTAATAGAAAGCTCTTCTCTGGTTAACTTTTTATTGTAGCAAAATCTAACCTATCAAAGGAGAGAGACTGGTATAATAAACCCTATGTACAAAATTTACCTTCGACAATGACTAATTCATGGCCAATTAAAGTTTCTTTAATTTTCTGATTCTATATTTAGCTCTTTATTAGTTATTTATTATTTATTTACTAAAGCAAAGATGTTAGTAAAGTACATCTACCACTTTCTTGTGAATTTGTGTTTCCCTCCACAAGGTGGAAGTGGCACACAGAGTAAATCACCAGAACACAGACCCAAAATTTTCGGAGGAGGAGCATTCTATCCCCATGCAATTGATTCTAGAAGTGGTTGTTGGAAACTACTTCATTAATCTCTGGTCACACCAATATCTGCCCCCTGGCCTCCCAGACATTAGTTAATTCCCTTGTGCAGACATCAGTCCTTTTACAATAGGCAGACCTATCTACAAACTGACAAAATAGTCTTATCTTACCTGGGGTTTTTAACAGCAACCCTAAATTGTAAATTATTGCACAGAATTAGAAAACCATTAATTGGTAAACAACAAATAATCCATCTTTACTAAATGAGATGTGTTTTAAATAAATTTCTGAAGCCATTGTTTTATTTCAAAAATGCATGTGTTTTCAGAAACTTAGCTTTAAACGTTTCAATGTAGTAAACATTTTAAAATTGATCTCGTATTTTGAAATCTCAACAAAAGTTTTCTTTTGCTTTCTAGTAGTTTCTCACTGACTTAGAAACCAAATTTTTGCTGAAACCAAATTACATCCCTGCAGTGTAGTTTAACATGTTCCCCTGTCGCTGTATTTTTATAAATTGGTAGTTGGGTTTAGAGGCTTTATCAGATTCAGGTTCTAGTCGGTTTTGCAAGGCTACTTTCAGTGTCGTTGTGTATTCTTTATGATATCAGTAGCCATTGATGTTCAGGGCTAACATTCCTTCTGCATCTATTACCTGAAATATTCTTTTTTTTTTTTTTTTTTTTGAGACGGAGTCTCACTCTGTAGCCCAGGCTGTAGTGCAGTGGAGCGATCTTGGCTCACTGCAACTTCCGCCTCCCGGGTCCCGGTTCAAGCAATTCTCCTGCCTCAGCCTCCCGAGTAGCTGGGATTACAGGCACACACCACCACGTCCAGCTGATTTTTGTATTTTTAGTAGAGACAGGGTTTCACCGTGTTGGCCAGGCTGGTCTTGAACTCCTGACCTCGTGATCCGCCTGCCTCAGCCTCCCAAAGTGCTGGGATTACAGGCATGAGCCACCGTGCTCGGCCTGAAATGTTTCTATAAAGAAAAGCTTTTGCTAACACAACAAAAGGGCTAACAAGAAAAATAAAAGATCAAAAAAGAAAAACAAGGGTCAGGAACGGTGGTTCATGCCTGTTATCCTAGCACTTTGGGAGGCAGAGGCAGGTGGATCACATGAGGCCAGGAGTTTGAGACCAACCTGGCCAATATGGCAAAACCCTGTCTCTACTAAAAATACAAAAATTAGCTGGGCATGGTGGTGCTCACCTGTAATACCAGCTAATCGAGAGGCTGAGTCACTTGAACCCAGGAGGCAGAAGTTGCAGTGAGCTGAGTTTGTGCCACTGCACTCCAGCCTGGTCAACAGAGCGAGACTCTATCGCAAAAAAAAAAAAAAAAAAAAAAAAAAAAAGGAAAGAAAAAACTTCCTTTCATCTACTATCTGGTTACTTGGACATACAGTTTTCAAGACTGATGCTTGATTCTTTCCCTTTGTTTACCAATTTTCCAAATAATGAGTTGTTTCATTTGCAGTGACCAGTTAATTAGTGTTGTTTTCATATCATTATGAACTCATCAATTTAAAACATCTTTGATGTGTTTCAGTTCACTTCAGGTGTCATTCTTATTTATGCTCAAATTGTCCCACCTCTGGCCAATGGGAGCCAATGGGAATTTTTGGTCTGACCTGACTGATCTCTGATAACTTCCTTATTATCTGGTATAAGATGATAATCCCAATTAATTCTGAACATCTCCTGCTCCAGACCTGGACTCAGTCATTTCTCTAAGAAGCTCTGGTTCCTTTTAATGAAAAACAGTTTTTAAATAGATCTTTCATATAAACTGAAAATGAATTATTTACTATTAGTGCTTTCATTGGTATAGTATTGTGATAAAACCTCATACATGTTAGAAACTTTGTATTTTAAAACTCTTTCAACTGTATAAACCCACAACAATCCTAATGTTCAGAATAGTACTCTTCTGGTTATCTGTTGCTATAGAATATGATCTCTCACGGTGCTGAGTTAACAGGGCTCAGCCGGGTGGTTCTCTCCAAGTCTCTCATGGAGTGCTTTACTCATGTGTCTGGAACTTGTGTTGGGAGGGCTGCTGTCATGCCAGATCCCTATTGACTTCAATAGGGATGGCACCATGTTTGAGAGTCTGAAGAAGAGACCTAGAGCCAGCAAACAAGACTTGGGATTTATTGAGGGGACTTACATACAACATGGTCCAGTGGTGGCAGGCTCGACAGGAGAACCACTACCATTTGTAAAAAGCATGCTGGTTATATAGCATTTTCACTTAGCACCCTCTCCCTTGCAACCTCCACCTGGCAACCTTTATGTAACCCAGAACAAAGGGCCTCAATCCCTTGCATGGCCTGCACACCATGGGATGGGCCAGGGGTTCAGATGCTCCTCATAGATAAGGAATGAATCTCTAGGTTGGCCACTCCTGGATTCCTTAGCTTGGAACTCCAAACACACATTCTTCTTAGACCATAGGACCATTATCAGGGTATTGCTATCAAGTGCATCTGCCATATAGCTGGACCATATGGGCCTAGTGGGGCATCGGTCTCTCTCTACGTGCCTTCTTCATAGGACTAGCTTGGGCTTCCACATGGCATGAGGTTCTCAGTGTAGTTGGACTTTGTACGTAGTAGCTGGTTGGCCTCTGAGCAAATGTTCCAAGAGAACCCCGTGGAAGCTGTGAGGCTTATGTCCTAGATATACAAGTCTAAGGACATTACTTCTCACATTCTATTGGCCAAGCAAGGCTCCAAGGCCCACTCAGATTCAAGGGGAGAATGAAACTTACTCTCAATAGGAGAAGTAGCAAAGAATCTGAGTCCATTTCAAGACATGCACTGCTACTGTAGCTTAAAGTTAAAGGAACTGTGGTTCAAAAAGATTAATAAGAGACTCATCTTAGACCCAGACCAAAGTTTCCCAAGGCCCACACCAGTAGTCTCACAACGTCATGGTGTCTTGTCAAACATAACATCCATGTTTCCATACACTTTGGCACAGAGATGTGGGTGGTGGCAAGTGGGAACTTGTGGAGTAAGTTTTGTCTTCTATGAAATTGCTCTACTATGTTTGAGAACCTTCAATCCAGATGGAAATGTGTTTGGCAGTGCAGAGGCCCTTATTACCTCTTCTTCCACATGCATCACCAGTAGCAGCATGGGTGATCTCACTATTATTACAACAACTAAATAGCCATAAATGATATTTGCCCAATTTGCTGTTTTGGGATTATTTTAATACTTTGTGTATATGTATTTTATTAACACTAGTGTTACATAATTGATAGTCACACACATATAATTGCTCACACACTTTGATCCTACAACTTTTCTATCTCCCAGATGCATCTTCCCTAATATTTCAAAGGAACAGCATGCCTCTGAAAACACTTGGCTTCAGTTCCTGGAACAATGTTCCATGAGAACACCTGATAACTAAGCAGGTAAAACAGAGGCACTACTTAAAATGTTTCTTTGGCCCATTAAATGACAGTTCCCTTTATCTGTAACTCTTTTTTGAATTAACACCCTTTTTCTAGGATTCACATGTATGTAGAAGGCTTGAAGGACCTGAGTGACATGATTATGTTCCAGCCACTCTCTCTGCCTGAAGAGAAGATGAATCTTGCATACATCCTTGAAAGAGCCACTACAAGATTATTCCCTGTCTGTGAGAAGGTAAGCAACAAACTCCTGCCCTGCTTTATGACTTGGATCAAGGGGGAGAAAAACAAATGAAACTAAAAATAGACAAAGAATTTTATCAATAAAGGTCTCCAAACCCTTTGTGAAAGCTCAAAATTCTTCCCCCACTTGCAGTTAGACAACAAATCTGCTCTCCTTCCTCCCACCCTGATCTTCTGGATTTTTTTTTATTTTATGCATAATTTCAGCACTATTTGTGGTTCTGGTGCTGATAGAATTTCAGTTACCTGATTCTAAGGGAGGAAATCCCACACTAATGAAAGAGCTGGGGGAGAGGGGATGGATATTATTTCTAAAATACACTGGACAGTCCTGGGGTTCAGGGCTGTTTGTAAGGTTAGAATTCTAAGCAGTATTCTAAAAGTTAAAAAATTGTTTTAAACATAATACTTTAGCGTTCATGTCTCTGCATTTTTAACAGCTGTAAAATGCTGTCTGAAAGCTTGCACTTGGTCAGGGTTGGATGCCTTCTTTAGTTATTAATGCTCTTCATCTCCAGGTGCAGTCATTATAACATTAGTAAGTCTAGGAAAAGATGATGAAAAATGTTAGGGCTTGGTAAAAACAAAGAAAAAAGAGCCAGTTAAGTTTTTCAAACTCAACTGCCATGCTGTTTTCACCTATCCTTTTTGGGTTGAATAACAATAGTTCTCATTAAATGATTTAATACATATATTTGAATATATTTATCATGATCAACAGTTTTAGAGCCTAATCATGTAACATAGATTATCTAGTTGATACTTATGTATTTGGCATAGATGACAGATACCCTAACTTCCTCGGTTAGACTTTTCCCTTAATTATACCTGGTGAGTTCCTAGCTCCAACTGGATCAAATTGTGAATATTCTAAACCCCCAGGTTTTCCCCATACTGTTTCCTTCAAAAGTGTTTCAAAGATAATGTATTCCTTTGTAATCAGCATGTAACTTAAGATCTTTTACCATACAAATACTGACAATAGAGTGAAAACCACCACCATGTGGTAAACTAATGCATGAAGTTTTTGTTGTAAGATACTATGAAGTGCAGACTTCTCATAACTAAAAATGTGACTGTAACTGCACTAACAACAGTGCTAATAATAATAATGGCTCACCTTTACTGAGTGCCAAGTGCTGTGCTATATGATTTGCATGCATTAATCCATTTAATCTTTATAATAACTCCACAAGATACTATGTGGTTGCTTCATCTGTAAATAAGGATAAATTATTTCCTCATTTACAGGTGAAGCAACTATATCTTAAAGAAGCAACGTAACCTGCCCAGTGTCATACAACTAATAAAGCTGGAACCTGTACTCAGGTCTCTCTAGGTCCTGAGCCTATGCCCAAGTATCAAAACATCATGAAGTCTATGGCCTAGAATGTACCTTAGTGACCACCTCCTCCAAACTTACATTTCATTTTGTATTTGATCAATTTTGACTCAAAGTGACCCATAATTTACAGCCCTATTTGAAGAAAATTTGCTTATAAAAATGAGGGTTGGGTCCCTCTGAGAATGACACTCTCCCTGCAAACACAGTAGCTTCCGAAGAGCAGCACACCTAAAGAATCCACCCTGAGACGGTGCAAGTAGAAATACCATCAGCCCAGGAAGAGCCACCAATGGAGGGTCTGGTGCTAAAATCACTCTACAGAGGTTCACGGGATAGGTACAGGGAGAGGAGATGAAAAGAAGACAAGCACATGAGATAAAGCTGTTTCCTATGTTCAGAATAAGTCAGGAGGGTTTAAGCTATTCCATTCCTTTCACCTCACGAAGCCCAAGAGAAATGGGGTTTGCGTGAGCTCACACAGCTAGTCAGTGGCAAAGAACAGATTAGAAGCCAGGTCTCTTAACTTCTAGAAGACTTTCTGCCAAATCAAGCTGACTTTAAATTATATGTTAGGTGTGTCCTTCATCTTCTACCTTTTCCTTATTAACCATCATGCAGGCACTGAGAGACCACAGACAAGATTTTCTTGTGGGCAATCGGCTGAGCTGGGCTGATACACAGCAACCTGAAGTCATCTTAATGACTGAAGAGTGCAAACCCAGTGTCCTCTTGGGCTTTCCTCTGCTACAGGTAATGCTATCCAAATAGCTCCCAAGAACTGCAGGGAGAATGAATTTGTATTATCCACTTATTCTTTCATTCAGTCATTCACCATCATTTATGAACCTACTAACTTCTTTATGCCAAGGCCTGTGCTAGAAATACAAAGATGCCCTCAAGGCAGCTATCTCCTGGTGAAACCAAGCATACAGACCGGTAACTTCAATATAATGTGGTAAACTAAAATGTAACATGATAAGAGAAAGCAGATGTCTTGAACTCCTGGGCTCAAATGATCCTCCTGCCTCAGCCTCCCAAAGTGCTGCGATTACAGGCATGAGCCACTGCACCTGACCCATATTACATTATAAACATGTTTTGACATTGTTAGTCTGCCTCATTTCTTTACAATGTAGTCTATTTTTGAAACTTTTCTTGATTATATGTATATTCCATTTATTGTGTTCAGAATAACCTTTTTTAACAAGAAAGAAATATTTTAATTGTTACAAAAACAAAGGAGGCAGATACTAGAAACTCTGCATTTCATAAAACAATGAAACTTTGTTTAAATGTTTTCATGATCATCTTTCCGCAGACACCATTCATTTTAAAAGTCCTAGTCAAGACCATTAAGCAGCTTCATCTTCTATGATATTAAAAAAACCTGAGATTTAAAAAACAACAGTAAAGAATTTCACTATCTTTATATATTACATCTTATAAAGCTATTAAATTTTTCAGTGTCAAGAGTGAAATATTACCCCATACCTCGCTTCATCACTAGAAGGTGGACACCTGATTGAGCAATACTCATTAACTGCTAGGTAGATGAACTGTGTTGACTGTAGTAAAGCCATTTTACAATCAACTTAGGAAGTAATAACACCAGCCAAACACACAGAGACACAAACATCAAAAATGATATGTTTAGTATGTACAAATAGCTATACTTGGGGCATGGCTATCAAGTAACAAGACTGATTTAATACTTTACAGTCATAGCACATTAAAAATATATTGCCAGAGGGATAATGGTCCCACACATCAAAAATGTCTATATAGAAAAGGCTGTGATTTATTGCAAAGCATGATATATAGCAAATTCCAAGGAAGGGCAAATAATTTTTAAACAAATCTTTAAATTTAATGGCTTAAGCCAAAGCCTCAGTTACTTTTTGGAGGATTCATAACAAGTAGGGGTTGAAGAATGCTTTTCCTTTTTTCTGTTTCTTTTTTTTTGAAATGCAAGTCTCGCTCTGTTCCCCAAGCTGGAGTACAGTGGCACGATCTCGGCTCACTGCAACCTCTGCCTCCCGGATTCAAGCGATTCTCCTGCCTCAGCCTCCCGAGTAGCTGTGACTACAGGTGCACACCACCATGCCTGGCTAATTTTTGTATTTTTAGTAGAGACGGGTTTCACTATGTTGACCAGGCTGGTCTTGAACTCCTGGCCTCTGGTGATCGCCTGCCTCTGCCTTCCAAAGTGCTGGGATTACAGGTGTGAGCCACTGCACCTGGCTTCCTTTTTTTGATTTACTTTTTCTTTTTTTTCTTTGAGATGGAGTCTTGCTCTATTGCCCAGGCTGGAGTGCAGTGGTGTGGTCTCGGCTCACTGCAACCTCCACCTCCCAGGTTCAAGCGATTCTCCTGCCTCAGCCTCCCAAGTAGCTTGGATTACAGGCACCTGCCACTATGCCCGGCTAATTTTTTTTTTTTTTCCTGTATTTTTAATAGAGACAGGGTTTCACTATGTCGGCCAGGCTGGTCTCAAACTCCTGACCTCGTGATCCACCCACCTCAGCCTCCCAAAGTGCTGGAATTACAGGTGTGAGCCACCACACCCGGCTTTTTTTTTCTTTTCTTTGTTCTGATATTTTTGTTTCTTTTGAAATGTCCTTTTCAGTGGAACTGGATGAATAAGACCTTTTCCTTTTTTAAAAAAATTGCTTTTCTCTTTGCTTTTTCTTCTCCTCTTCATTTATTCTTTTTTTCCAGTAATGCTTGCAATTTATTCATTCTTCATTTTATTCATCAATCTTCACTGTTTGCACTGCTGACATCCAAAACTATGTCCCTTTGGGGTCTACTTGGAGAAAGTTGCAGCATTCAAAAGTCAGGTGACCAGGAAGCCATATTTTTTACAGCCTGCTCTGACACTGTCCTTGTTGCAACCTGGGACTGCCATGATGGTGGTAAGAGGGGTCGCTGGAGACTCTGGCTTTCTAGAACACACTTGCTTCCCATTAGCTGTGAGGACGAGGCACCACCAAAGTGGCCACTTTCACCCATGCCACAGCCTAACCTGATTTTAAATAGTGAAAATCATAAACAACTTAAATGTCTAATATTAAACTGAGAAACATCTATATAAATGAGGATATGTTCATTGGATAGAATTCTATGCAGCCACTTAAAGTTTTCAAAGATTACATAACATGAAAAATGCTTCTGGTATAAGAAAAATGAGGACTTCTCTTTATTGTATACCAGGATGCTTTAGAATGTTTGTTTTTATAAATAGTGTTGCAACAATATCTTTGTAGGTATAGATTTTTCCACATTTAAGATTACATCATTAGGACACAATTTTTAAAATGGAATCACTTCGTAACAGCCTATGAACATTTTTGTGGTTCTTGAGAAATACTGCTAACTTGCAAAGTGGCAGTATCACTTTGCAATGTCCACAATGTATGAAAATCCCAATTATCCCCCACCTCCACCAGAATGTGGCTCATTTGCATTTTACTTTGTTTTGTTATATTCTTCTCTCTTGGATAGTATTCTTTTGCATTTTAGAAATTCAAGGCCAGAATCAGCCACATCCCCACAATTAATAAATTTCTCCAACCTGGAAGCCAAAGGAAGCCTCCACTGGATGAAGAATCCATTAAGACTGTGAAGAATATATTTAAATTTGAACATGGCCTGTTTCTTAAAAACATGAGCACTACAGTAGCTGAGTATTAACAAATGAAACAAAGTCTAAGAAACGTAGTAAATATTTCACTATGCATTGGTAGCAGACCCATAAAAATATCATAAAGCCACATTAATGTAATAAAGTAATAAAACATGAGGAAATAAACCGCCTAATACCTACTTTTCATAAAACAAGAAAACACCAATTAATCAGAGCCATCCAAATATGAATCCTTCTGGATTCTACGTATTGCAAAAGAGTAAAATCACAAATAGCAAATGGATGCCAAAGATTTCTTTAAAAACAAAACAAAAAAAGCACACACATCACTTTCACTTCTATGACCTTTTGGGAAAAGTCCAGGGAACAGCATAGCTTCAAACCAGTTTCTTAAACTTTGAATCACTAGAGTATTCTGCAGACACAGCATGTATTTCTAGGATCAATTTCACAGTTAGTTTCTACTTCAGTATCGTAATCAGTTTTGACTATAAGCTGCTGTCAGTCTGAATCTGAAGGTTCTCCTCAGTCATCTCTGACAGCTAGCAAGTGAGCAGAGCACCTCAATGATGACGGCTTTTTCCAGCCTTGCCTGTGGTAACAACCTCTTTGCCACCATTAGGATTTATGGGATTTTTTTTCTTCTTCTTTAAATTGGGATTTTTTTAAGTACATCAAATAATTTTATCTAGATTTCCTATTCAGTTCAACTGGTACAGCTTTTTTCTTCCCTTAATTGAATTACTTATCACTGAAAGTTTAACAACCTCCTTGAAAGTCAGTTGGGAAAGGTAACCAATCTAACAGAACCATATGAACTCTGCCGTTATCAGTTGAGGACCCTACGCTTTCACTTAAAGAAAGGGTTTGAAGTATGACACCACTGCACATAACCAACAGGATAGGAACTGTAGATTTTTAGAGCTCTAAAGGGTTGATCATTTAGTTCAATTCCTCTTTAAGAATGAGAAACTGAGTCAGAGGAAAAGGAAATGACCTTCCAAAGAGCATCAAGTGGGTGGAAGAATTGGGCTGGGATTCAGGTCTCCCGATGTTCAATTTGGGCCCTAAAAGTGCCTTGGACATTAAAAGTTATAACTATGCCTAAAAATAAAGTGGTAATTTGAAACAAAATCAGTTTGTTTCAGAATCGTTACTCTTTCAGAGAGAAAAAATATCTACGCCTCAGGAAGTAGAATGTTGGCTTAAATAAACCCTCCTTCTCAACCCTTTTCGTTAATAATTGAATGTTTAAATGTCAAAGATGATTTGAGTATTCAGAGGAAAAACTAACATGAAAGAAACAGGTTTGAACCAAAATGTCTTTTATTTGAATACTGAATACATTCAGTTAGGACATAAGAGTGTGCTAAGAAAAAAATTTTTTAAAGAAAAAAATAGCACTGGCAGCAATACAATTAAAATGGAAAAAGCATAATTGCTAATAATTTCAAATATAACACAAATGACAAATAGACACATTAGCATTCTGTGAACTCCACTTAAGAATTCCTTTATGTGACAAGTTGTAGTTTAAGCTTACTTGAGACATGAGTATTTGGAATTTTCAAAAAATACCAAATATATAAAAAATAGACACAACAAATGGAAGAGTATATCATGATTCATTAGACACTTTTAATGAAAATAGTGCTTGACAATTAGAAAACAGTTAAAATTTTTGCTTTAGAAAAAAACTACCTCAAACTAATGTTCATATTAGAGGTGACAGTGCTATTTGTGTTTCTAGCATTCCATATTGAAGTTTATCTTTTAAATACAAAAAAAAATGCTCTGCCCATTACAGCAGGATGACATGAACTTAGTTTTCTGTTCCTCCAGATGCTCAGAGCAGCAACAAGACAAGTCTCAGGATCATCATGAGGCTGGATTTAAAATAAAACAAAGACAAAGGGAGAGTCACTTTTATCTGGCATAAGACAGAAAGGGCCATGCACTCGCCTACCCAGTAGTGTTACTAATCCTTGGCTTGGGGGCTCTCCCAGCTCAAGCCCTTGGATGATTAAAACATCCCAGACATAACTGAATTAGCCACTTTAAAATGTTCACTAAATGAATAAGGAAAAATCAGAACCTGCTGTCCTGAAAACCTTGGATGAGGGTTTATAAGAGAAAGGTTTGAGAAGAAACAAACTTTCAAAAGCTAGTAAAATAAAGCAACTTGAAAAAATAATTGAGGACCAACTTGGGGCAGTTACTAATTCAATCTCAGCTACTTTCTATTAACTGAGGCCTTCTTCCGGATCCATAGACCCTACTTCATTTTTTCTTCTTTTTTTTTTTTTCTTTTTTCTGATGGAGTCTTACTCTGCCACCCAGGCTGGAGTATAGTGACGCAGTCTCGGCTCACTGCAACCTCCACCTCCTGAGCTCAAGCAATTCTCCTGCCTCAGCCTCCCAAGTAGCTGGGATTACAGGTGCCCGCCACCACACTCGGCTAATTTTTGTAGAGATGGGGTTTTGCCATGTTGGCTAGGCTGGTCTTGAACTCCTGACCTCAAGTGATCCACCCGCCTCAGCCTTCCAAAGTGCTGGGATTACAGGCATGAGCCACCGCACCCAGCCCATAAACCCTACTTCTGATTCTTCCCACCACCAAGTATCACTTTTAGAACAGGGCTATAACTGGAAAGCTGTCTTTTGTAATCACACTCCTCCTCCCCTCCCTGAAACATAATACATAGTCACACTAGAAAATTCTACACAAAAGTAGAAAGAGGAACATTACAATTATTCATCACACTATCACCCACAGAAAAACACTAACAGCTTGAAATATTTCCTTCCTGTTTTTTTATACACAAACTTTTTTTAATCACACTACATGTGGTTGTTTTGATCCTGTTTTTATACCTTATTATGTCACTAAGATTTTCCAATGCCACCAAATCATTTTTGAAAACATAAAAATGTAATGCTCATTCAATATTGCATTAAATGGACAAAACATTTTTTCAAACATCTCCTTACTGGTGAACTGTTAGGCTGTTCCTAATTTTTCAGTCTATTGTGTTTTCACTAGAAATAAAGTTGCAATGAACATCAGTCTTTGTGCATATCTCACTGCTTTGGAATAAATTCCAAAAAGTGAAAATATCTATCAAAGGAAATAAACATGTTTATGGCTTTCAACATATAAAGCCAGCTTTCTGGAGAAATTTTTAAAATGTTATCTCTAAATTTTTATTTGGTAATATGCTTAATCTCATGGATAGAATTACTGGATCAAATTAAGAGAAACTTGAGGCCCTCTGTTAATCTTTTAAAAAATATTAAAACTTCTCTCTTAAAAACTCTTAAAAATATTAAATTTCTCTCCCTTAAAAACTTGAAATAACTGTATCACACTGTCACTCTGTCAAACTCTCTAAAAGGGACTGAGTATTAGATTTAAATGAACATATTTACTGTGGCAGATGGGTGAATCTTGAGGAAAAATGAGGCTGCGTTTAGCTCTTTCTTCTGAAAAAGGCAAGTATGCCTATGTGACCAGATACTACAGCAACACTATGCGTATCCAATAAGAATGTTCATGGGTACCTCAATATCAAAGACCCACTGAATCCATGCTATCTTAAGGTTTTTACTGTCATGCTTATTATAACAAAAAGGACTTTGATCTTTCAAATTAAAACTGATGTTTCCCAAAAATTCAGCACTTCAAAACAACAGCAGAGGAAAGTATTGATCAAAATAGTTTTACTTACCTTAAACCTGCAACCAGACCAGCAGGCATTATTTTCTTGGACCTCTTAAATCTCACACCCATTATGGTAGCCAGGAAGAAAGCTGTAACTGAAAACCAAACTAATTCATGAACCAGGGTTTCAAACATGTTATCAATGCTTGTGGGAAAACAGTGGGTACCATTTAAAGCTTTCTAACATTACAACTATTATGGATAGGTACTGAGTTGCCATTGTCTTGAAAAGATAAAGTGCTCTATTAAAACACTTCATGGCCAGGCCAGTGGCTTACGCGTATAATCCCAGCACTTTGGGAGGCAGAGGTGGGTGGATCACCTGATGTCCAGAGTTTGAGGCCAGTCTGACCAACATGGAGAAACCTCGTCTCTACTAAAAATACAAAAAAATTGGGCATGGTGGCACATGCCTGTAATCCCAGCTACTCGGGAGGCTGAGGCAGGAGAATCGCTTGAACTGGGGAGGCAGAGGTTGTGGTGAACTGAGATCACGCCATTGCACTCCAGACTGAGCAACAAGAGCAAAACTCTGTCTCAAAAAAACAACAAAAGAACAAACAAAGAAACACTTCATCATCTACCTCGTCGAAGAGGTTTCTGGGTAAACAAACATGTTAAAATCCATTCCTGAAATATCTTCAAAAGAGAAAGACCTTTTCTTTTTCTTTTTTTTTTTTTTTTTTTTTTTGTTGTTGTTGTTGTTGAGACAGAGTCTTGCTCTGTCACCCAGGCTGGAGTACAGTGGCGTGATCTCAGCTCACAGCAACCTCCACCTCCCGGGTTCAAGCAATTCTCCTGCCTCAGCCTCCCGAGTAGCTGAGATTACAGCCATGTACAACCACGTCCAGCTAATTTTTGTATTTTTAGTAGAGACAGGGTCTTGCTATGTTGGCCAGGCTGGTCTTGAACTCCTGGCCTCAAGTGATCCACCGGCCTCAGCCTCCAAAAGTGCTGAGATTACAGGCATGAGCCACCACGCCTAGCTAAGAAAGTCTTTTTCTAACCTAAATTTCTATTCAAAGAACACTCCTTGAAGGCTAGCACTGAGCTTTATTCAACTTCCCTCAGAAACGCTAAGTAGCACACTTGGACCCACAGGAGACACTCATTAATGTTCAGTTAACTGAATATAAAGAAAATAGTTAATGTATCTTTTACAAGTAAGATCTGATTAATAAAAAAAAATACTAAAAAGAAGGCTGATTGGTTTTGTTTTGTAGCATTCCATTTTGGAGAATTTGATGCCTGGAGACTAAATAATAGTCTAAGCAATAGTATTTTATTCAGAAGCATCATGTCAGCCTTTTTGGAGCTGTATCTATGAAGGGAGAGGTAGTTTTATGTAAGAGATTAGGACATCAATGCCACAATTTAAAAACAGCTTTCAAAGAAAAACTGTTTATTGATATAAAAAATAAAATGACTGACAATATATACTTGTGAACTATTTAAATGCATATCAATAAAAATCCTAATATCACTACATCTGGCTGATACATCTAACACAACCTCATTACTAAAAATATCCCTAGCCCCTTATAAAAATAACTAAAAAAAAAAAAACCCAAATCTCTCTCTCTCCTTCAAATATAGAACAATTTTGTCTTCATTTATATTTTTTTCCATACACGACCAAGGCACTTTGAATAATAAGTCAACTAGAGAAAATGTCCTTGGTATAGTTTTCTAAACCTTCACTGTGTATCTCTTTCAAGTGAGATGAAAGTCAAGTGTCCTGGTGACTTTAAACACACAGGTTTCCATTTTTTCTGTGGATATTCTCCCATTAAGCTTAACAAGGGAAGAAGCTAAAAAAGCGTCAGCCTTGCTTTTTTAGGTTAAGTCTTAAGGCAGTGCAGAATCTAAAAGATGTTTGTGAATTAAATGAAATAATGCAAGGCTGTCTCTTTTTTAGTTATTTCCACAGCAATGTAAAAACTATGCTAAATATGCATTTAGGAGAGTTAGCAGAAAATCTGAAAATAATTCCTCGCTTTTCCTAATTCAATTTTTCTAGTAACAAGTTTTTATAGAAATATTCTTCTGAGTTGGAAGGCCTGGTAGCAGTACCATCATTTTTTATCAGGTCTTTCTAGAAAGGAATAAGTGTTGTATTCAGCCTCAACACATGCATATGGCCATTTGCCATTTGACTAAATATGTTCCAGTATATCTAGCATAGGGTATCAAAAAGATCACCTCCAATGTTTGAGTCTCTGTAACCAGGAAAAATGTCTTACTTACACAGTGACACTTTTACATCTCGTTTGTCATTGGAGACACGGTAAGCTCCATAGCCAGCCAAACATCCAACAAAAAGACCAGCAATCAAAGACGGAACACCACCTGGGAGGGGAAAAAAATATGGGATCACAAAGAGAATCCCAAAATGAAAGGAATTCATTCCATTACTTCTAGTATGATACAGGGACCTTCAAATGTATTCCTACTTGGGCACAGTAACTGGACAAAGCCAAATTAAGAATAGGCCTCTTCATGGATACTTTCTAGGTGATGACTGTTTCCTGCTGAACCCAAATGCAAGGCAGAGGAGCCCTGAGGGCGCAGCAGTGCAGTGGGGTTAGATGTCACTTGGGGAAATAAGAAAACCTGCCTGGTTCTGGTGGCTTGGACACTGATTACATGATCTTGGACAATTATTTAACTTCCTTAAGCCCTTCTTTTTTAATTTTTCCTATTCTCTTTGCCTCCTTTTTGCAATGAGGTTGTGATGATAAAAACTAAGATGCAAAGGTATTTTTAGTTTATAGAGGTAAAGACAGAAGTGCTACACAAACGAAGCAATGGTTCCATCCTGAATAATTAACAAACCTTCATGCCTCAAGATGTCAGGACTCAAGGACTAATAGAGGCCCTACCAAGAAAGACGAAGAATCAGAATACTGACCCCAGCTACCCAGTCCCTATCCCATGCACTCACTCCACCAGTACACTCCCAGCCCCCAACCCACACACCCACCCCGGAGCACTGTGGCAAACACCAAGCACTTTCTGTGCACTGGACAGTGGGTTACATGCCAGTGACACTATGAATAAGACACACACAATCCTTGCTTCATGGAACTCACCCCATTTAGAATCTGTTAGGTTAAAATCCCTGCGGGGTAGGGTCAAAGTATCTCATTTTTAAAATATCCATTGGAAATTCAAATGTGCAGCCAGGGTTAAGAACCACTGCAGCACATGCACGCATACACACACAATACACACACACACGCACACACACACAAACACAAACACAACACATACAACACACAAACACACACACACAACACACACACACACACACACACACACACCAGAGCAGCATCCTGAATGAGAAGACAAACACGCTAGGTTCTAGTCCTAATTCTTTCACTTGCTGGCTAAAGGACTCTGGCTAAGTCACTTAGCCTCTCTAAGTTTTAGCAGTTTTAAAACAGGTTTAATTAATGGCTTAGAATGTTACAGTTGGAGATAATGTTAAATTACACATTGTTTCCCCCAAAAGCTATTCTTCAAACACAGTAAGAAGATCTTTTAAAAACATACATCTGGACAGGTCACTCTCCTAATTAAAAACCCTTAGTGCTTCCCAAAGCTCTTAGGAAAAATAATCCAGTTTGCTATATCGTGGGAACCCTGGCCTTCTTTCAGTTCTCTGAATATACCAAACTCTATTCATCATGGCTTTCAGACATACTGTTCCTTGTGCAGACTGCTTGTCTCTGCACTGTTCACTTGGCCAAGTGTAGCTCACCTTCGGATGTCTGCTTAAGTGTTGTCTTCTCCAACCCACCATTCTGAACAAGGGCCCCCATCATAGTCTTCCACTATTCCTGATCATACATTTATATGCTGTTCATGGACTGAATGTCAGTCTGCCCTTACTCACTTGTGAGCGATTGCTGTTTCCCCAGGGCGAGACACAGGGCCAGGTACATAGGAGCACTTGATAAATACTGATTTAATGCACCCCTGTTATGGGTCATGTTCAAGCAGAAGATACCAGATAAGGATATTAAGGAGATTAAAACACTTTCTGAAATGCACAACTAGGTGACCATTAAGGTGTCTTCTCACCTAGAGATTCTATGATGTTCTTTTCTGTATACCCTGAAGATTTATTTACTGTTAGGATCACCCCACCCCACCCTCCCCACCACCACCATACACGCACACTTAAGTATGTGGAAAAACTGGCAGTGTCTACACTTCAGTCTTGATGAGATCAGACAGCAAACAGCAGGGGCAGGCTCACCAGCAGCAAGAACCAGGAAGGTTCTTGAGACATTTCATCTTGCCTGAGGAAGGTGGCAGGACTGTGGGCTGTTTTACAAGAAAGCCACGCTGGTGGAAGAAAGCAAAGATCCTGAGAACAAGCTCAGTGCCCCATAGTGGGGGCTACAAAAAAAGGAGCTCTAAGCTCTTTCCTTCCCACTTCCTGGGATGCCTGATCTGGGTGGGGCAGTCTTGGAAGAGGAGTTTTAAAAGGAGTTGAAAGATGCATCTGGGAGCTTCCCTGCAGGTGTTCTTGTGGTCGTCCAAATAGCAGCCTGCCCAGCAAGCGCACCTGCACCTCTCTGGAGGGATTGCTGTGTCAGTGCCCTTCCCTTCAACTGGAGTAGGAAGGTGTAAGGTCTGGTTCAGCCCTAGTGTGGGACAAGGCAGGGAATGCCATCTGGCCCTCTTTCACTCTGGGCACTCGGTGTTACCTGGCCTAGGAAGAGCCTCCATATCATAGCATCTTCTTGGTCATCCACCTCTCTGGAGATCTACCTGGGAGGAGGGGTGAGCCCAGGCAAGCACAGTGCTCAGCATCCTGTGTCCCGCCACTGGCTGCCCTCTCTCCCCACTGTACCCCCATCAAAATAAAAATCTATCAGCTTCTCCGTTTAACCCAACTTGTGTCTCACAGCTGGTCTAGTTTAGGATTTGGATACACCTGTGTCCTCCCACTAAACACCATTTCGACATCACATCTTTCACCGACCCAAGATTATTCTCAATAACTGTCCCGTAGAAGGGTCTCCTGGCCCAGCTACATAGGACTCATACCTAGGGAAGCTCTAAGTCAAAGGAGAGTTAACTCACTTTACACACACATTCTAAGACATTCAAGCCACTGGCAGCTTAGAACATAATACAAAACTAGAGTACAAAACTGGAAAAACGTATTATGCCTCATGGCTCACAGACCTCCCACTGGCAGGGCAGTAGCAGCAGAAAAAAAACAAGAAGATGAAAACTTTATTCTATGCCAGGCACGATGTGAAATGTGTACCATGCATCATCTTATTTAATCCTAACAGATTAATTTACAGGTGAGGAACTGAGGCCCAGATGTTGAAACACCTCACCTGAGTATCAGTGCTGGTAAGTGGCAGCGTCAAGACTGGAATGCAGGAATGCTTGATTCTGTGGCCCATGCTTTTAACCCACATTATACTACAAAGTGAGCTTCCTTGTGAACCCATAATACCCTTGGGGGCTTCCAGGATCACTTAGTGGGGGGCTCTTGCAGGAGGCCAAGGAACCATATTGTGCAGGTGGACAACAAGCCCTTGAAATCAGAGACCTCACAGCTAATGTAATTTCATTTGTTCCCACCAGCTGGTAAACAATGAAGAGATGTGAGTTAGAATAAAATGATTCCTTACACACACACACACACACACACACACACACACACACATACACACACTCTATATCTCTCTCCCCGCTTTCTTTCCACCTCTCATAAAGGCAGGCAAAAATGCCCAGATGTTCTTTTCTGTTCTGTAATAGAAGTTATTTAGACATTGTCTTTGACAGTGAAAATTTTTTTTCAAAAACAATCTTATCAGCATTTTAAACTGAGTCTTTTTTAAAGTAGATTGTGAAACATCAACCTCTGAGTAGTTGGTTTACAGGTCTTACTTTGGTGCCATCATCTTTTTTTTTCCTTCAAATACACATCTCTAATACATACATTAAGACAGAAACAACGAACAAAAATCCAAGGTGAATTACAGGCTTTAAGGAATCATAGATGATGGTCAATTCTACCTGCCAGCCCCCAAGCTACAAGAGCTATATGGTGTTTCTGGTCTTTGACTTCTTAGCAGCCTTTAAGGAAGGAAGCTAACTGGTAACCATGTAGACCTGGCTTTTTCACTCAAATTCAAGTCAACCACTGCCACAAATACAATACCCTTTGAAATAAAAAACTTCATTTAAAAAATTTCATTAAAACGTAAGAGACAGTTTGTCAGAAAGATGATTAAAGGTTGTGTGTGTGTGTGTGTGTGTATATATATATACATATACATATGAAACATAACTAGGAGATATCATGACTATAAATGATTCTAAAATAAAAGTAAAATAAAAAAATTTGACCTTTCCTTTTTCTCCATGAAAACTCTTTAACTGATTACCTGAGTTTTTTTCCCCCCGATTTTGGACAAAGGTGAAGAGACAACTTTGGATATGGTAACTGAATATTTAACAATGTTTTCATTACAACACACAGGATCAATATAACTCAGTTTTTTGGTACCATGATTACGTAAAGCAAAAAAAAAAAAAAAAATCCTCATTCAATAATAAGCAGTGGTCCTGAGGGAGATTAAATCAATTAACTATGCAACTCATAATGAAGCGAAGTGAGAGTTTTGTGGTGGAAGAGAGGCCCAGAACCCCCAGGTTGGAACACTCTGTCATGCCCAGCCCCACGGAAGCCTCTTCCTTTCATGAGTCCCTTCCAAGACACGCTGGTCTTCAGCCACCTCTAAGTCATCTTTAGCTTCTCATCCTACTTACAGAGCCTCAGATGACCTAGCACAACCTCCAAACCCCCACTAATTCCCTTTCATGAAAATTTGGGTTAGGCTTACCTCTCCGCTTATATCCAAAAATGCTTCCAAATGTCACGAGGGCTGCATAACCAAAACCGATCAGGTCCATTGGCAAGGTTGCAATTCTAAAGCAAGGGGGAAAGGACAAATTATACAAAATAAAAAGTTTTGGGGAGGGAATGTATCTAAAAATGATATGCTTATATGGTTTGGCTGTGTGTCCCCACCCAAATTTCATGTTGAATTGTGATCCTGAGTGTTGGAGGTGGGGCCTGGTGGGAGGTGACTGGATCACGGGGGTGGTTTCTAATGGTTTAGCAACATCCCCCTAGTGCTGTTCCATGATCTAAAGTTCTCACAAGATCTGGATGTTTGAAAGCGTGTAGCACTTCCCCTTTCACGCGCTCTCCCCATCCTGTCGCCATGTGAAGACATGCTTGCTTCCTCTTTGCCTTCCACCATGATTATAAGTTTCCTGAGGCTTCCCCAGCCACGCCTCCTGTACAGCCTGCGGAAGTTGAGTTGATTAAACCTCTTTTCTTCATAAATTACCAAGTCTCAGGTAGTTATTTAGAGCAGTGTGAGAATGACTAATACAAAGGCATTCCACAGAATTACAGAAATTAATTTCTCTAGTCTATTAAAGAAAGGGAAGTTCGGTCAGGCATGGTGCTCACGCCTGTAATCCTAGTACTTGGGAAGACCAAGGCAGGTAGATGGCTTAAGCCCAGGAATTTGAGACCAACCTGATCAACATGGCAAAACCCCATCTCTAGTAAAAATACAAAAAATTAGCTGGGTGTGATGGCATTCACCTGTGGTCCCAGCTACTCAGGATGCTGAGTTGGGAGGATTGCTTGAGCCCTGGAGGTTGAGGTTGCAATGAGCCGTGATTGTGCCACTGCACTCAAGCCTGGATGACAGAGTGACACCCTGTCTCAAGGGAAAAAAGAGGTTCAAACTTCACCTCTCCCAACCCTCTACTTTCCCCTTCATCCTCATCACTGTTAAGCACACTCTGGGGGATACCTCAAGCTGATTCTCCTCTGCCTGTCTTCAAGATCTGCCATACTCTCAGCTGTTCAATTCTTTCCACTTACCCAAATAAAACTTCTGCTCTGGTCAGCCAGGTCTCTTCACTGAACTGTGACACTACAATCTTCACTTTTCACTTCCATGCCTGAAATGTCCTCCCTCCCTGTCCACCTCCAAAAGCCTGACTATCCCGTATCCCACCTCCCTTTGAACCTTCTCCCCTGACTTCTACCCTTATTAATTACCTCCTAATTTCCTTGACTCTAGTCTGTACTATCAAAGTGATCTGGATCAAATGGCTTCTTCCTCCTCTAAATTCCTTAACTTCCACAACTCCATCTTATAATTCTTTCATGTCTGTACAGATATTAGTCCTCTCATTCTTTACAGATGGATGTCTTCTTGGAGATTGACTAATTCAGTTTAAGCAATAGCTTTGTCATTAGTTTCCTTGCAAGATAGCTCTTCTTTGGTAGCAGAGACATCCACACTTAATCAATGGCAAATCACTAAAGAATACAATATAGCCCCAGCATGAAGTTAAATGGATGACAATGACATCCTACTGTGCATCATAGCAGCAGCTAAAACATACCCAGTGGTGAGAAGTTCCACTGAAACCCTGCCCACAATTCTCTCAGATGCAGTAGATATCGTGCCAGCCACAGGCTAGAGATGTGGCCACTGGGCCTCGGACCATGCCCCTCCCTCACCCTCAACTCTCCCTGCAAGTTAGGAGAATAGATGAAAAGAGTTCTGGAGTTCTTTACAGCTTTTTAAGTTCTAAGACCCCTAGTGGTGCCTTTATTTCTGAGCTTTCTCACATCTATATTTCCTCCACAGGGAAGGTAATTATCTTTGTAAATGTGAGGAATGGTACATGAGATTCCTTGCATATTTTTACAATTTTCTTTTTTTTTTTTTTTTTTCCGCCGCGGCTTTTTGACAATTTTCTCATTGCTTATCATTTAGGTTAATGGGCCTTTTATCTCCCATTATCAATTGGTAATAAATTAATGTAGAACAGAAAAAGGGGCCAGGCAAGGTAGCTCACACCTGTAATCCCAGCACTTTGGAAGGCAGAGGCTGGTGGATCACTTGAGGTCAGGAGTTTGAGACCAGCCCGGTCAACATGGTGAAATCCCGTCTCTACTAAATATACAACAAATTACCCGGGTGTGGCATGGTGGTGCATGTCTGTAATCCCAGCTACTCAGGAGGCTGAGACCGGGAAATCCCTTGAACCTGCAAGGCAGAGGTTGCAGTGAACTGTGATCGTGCCACTGCACTCCAGCCTGGGCGTCTCAAAAAAAAAAAGAAGAAGAAGAATTTTGAGCTGATTTCAGAGTCATCCACTAGAACTTACTATGAGGAAGGGTATGGGGGAGGGAATCTGAGGCACAGGAGATGACAGCACCAAAAAGGAGACAACACTGAAAAATGCTCAGCATCTACAGGAAGGAGAATTAAAACAGGAGAGCTCATCTGTGGCCGAGAAGTGGTACAGTAGGATGTAGCATGTAGGGAGAACCCGAGTCCAAAAACCGTTTGCTGACTGAATGATGGCTAAACAAATAATAATAATAATAGAGAGGTTATAATGTTTTTGAGCAATTACTATGTGCTAGGTGCCATTCTAAGGCATTCTAGGTGCCTTACATGCATCAACTCATGTAATCATGACCACACCCTATGGTATGTACTGTCATGATTATCCTCATTTTCCAGATGAGGAAAGTGGCACACAGAGAATGCAAGCAATGCCTGAAGGTTATACAGCAAAACAAAGATTTCTGACTTAGGGAAGTCTCAGTCCTAACCTCTATGCAACATCACCTCTGATAACTGAGTTAGCTGCTGAAAAAAGTGAATATGTAAACCAAACATGTTCTTCAGAGTTTTCAATTCTGGATCAATCACATGCTCTTCATAGCTTAAAGTTGTGACCACAGGGCACTGTGTTCCATCTGGTAACTTACAATGTTCAGCCCCATGAACTTCTCATGTTTGGTCCTACTTATTATCTTTCTAAAGGAGCTAACCATATGCTATAAAGTATGCTTATCTTCAAACCTGATACCACCACTTACTAGCTGTGGAACCTCAATAACTCAGTTTCTCCATCTTTAAAATAGGGATAACAAAAATATCTACCTTATAGGATTGTTCTGAGAATTAAATGAGTTAATACTGTAAAGCACTTAGAACAGTGCCTTGCACATACTGAGCACTCAACAAATATTAGCTGCTCCAGTGATTATTCTTCTCATTCACCCTTACACCTATTTTAAGCTTGACATGTGTAAGGCTATTACTATTTCAGCACACTGAGAAAACTGAGGTTGGGTGAATTTGTAATTTAGTTAATGAATCATACCATAGTATTATAACATATATTTGTACTCAATTCGACTTAACAGCTATTTATTTAGCATTTTCTTTAGGCAAGGCAGCAGGAAGCAATGGTAAGTGCTAAGACATGGCCTTGGTCCTCCAGGAACTATAGTACAACACAGCTGTAGGAGGCAGATGTGTGAATGAGCCCTAAGAGGAGAGGTGTGGGTACCATAACAAGGAGTGGCACCCAGCAAGGACTGGGAGCCTAAGGATGCCCAGATCAGACAGGGTCCCAGCTGTGACCTTGGAGAGATGTTGTGCCAAACCCCTATTAACCTCAATAAGGAAGGCAACAGGTTCAAGAGGCCAAAAGAGACCCATTAGGGGCTTACAAACAGAGGAGGGAGTCCAGTGGTGGTGAGCTGGGCAGGAAAACAAGCGCTTGCAAACATCATGCAATTTATGCAGCATTTTCACTTAACACCCTCCCCTCAATGACTTCCACCTGGCAACCTTGATTTAACTCAAAATTCAAGGCCTCAATTCCCCGTATGGCCCCTGTTCTATGGGACAGGTGGGGCAGGGGCTCAGATGTTCTTCATAGACAAGAAATAAATCTCTGGGTTGGGCAGGCCTGGGTTCCCTAGTTCAGAAAACACATTCAGGTTCATCTGCCACACAGGGTCATTCTAAGGGTATGCTTTAATTATTGCTGTCAGGTGCATTTACCCTACAGGGGAGCATGAATAAGTCAAGTGAAGAGGGTGCAGGGAAGGGTGTTCCTGGCAGAAGGGAGCGCATGTGCAAGGCCCTAATGGCACAAGAAAGCATGTTCTCAAAATGAAAAGTGCAAGGGGCTTGTGAAAAGAGAGGGTGCTGGTGAGAAAGACAGGGCTGTACACCCACATAAGCCCCGTAAAGGGAGTCTGGTTCCGTCCTAAGGGCAATGAAGGATCACTGAAGGGAGCCTCACAATCAGATTTAAATTCCAGCAAGCACTTCCCAGTTGCAGTAGTGAAGATGGGTTGTGAAGTGAGGCAGGGAGATAAATCGGGAAGCTGTTGCAGTAAAGCAAGCAAGAGCTTAGTTGATAACGGTAGGCTTATCTAGAGAAATGGCAATGAGAATGGAGAGAAGGTGGACAGATTTCAGAAGTTCAGGAGGTAGAATCAGCAGAATTGAATTTGAGGCGGGAAGGGAAAGTCAGGGGTGAATCAGAGATGACTCACCCCTAGGTATCTGGCTTAGACCATTAGGAGAAGTAGGGAGTCGGGGAGCCTCATGCTATTCCCTGAGACAGAGAACATGGGAACAGCAGCAGGTGTGTGGCGGGGGGAAGACGGAGGTGGCTAGGAATGATGGGACGTGTTTAGAATGTATTCAGTCTGAGACGCCCAACACACAGTCCGGAAAACACCCTTACATACAGATCTGAAGCTTATGAGAGTTCTTTCATTATCAGGTGTAACTTCTAGACCTAATTTTCTCCTAAAGCTAAGTAGCTGTTGTGAAAGATTAATTCCACTCCATCCTGAGCCCCCCAGCTCTTCCTGCGATCTTCTCTTGAGGACCCACACCCTTTTACTTGGTTGGGATTCTCTCAACTCTCAGCCAGCCAAGCTCCTTGAGGGCAAACCAAGGTTCAGTTTATCTTTGTCCTCCTCACAGCACCAAGAACCCTGCCATGCACAAGGCAGGTACTTAAAATACTTGTTAAATGAATAAATGAGTGAGTGAACCAAAGGAACAGCTTCTGCCTGAAGACATTCTGTAACTGACCTACCCAATACAGCTTTATTGCCAGGAAACAGGTAGCCCCTTAATCTCCTTAGTGAACTGACTGTTGTTCTAAAGAGGCAAAATAAATCTACTCCCAATGCTTGCAAGAAGACTCTGTTCTCACAGAGAATATTCAGACAAAAGAATCACCTATTCCATGACGGAGCCATGTGGCCAGGCCAGAAGCACACATTAAAGGCAAAGGCTGTGTTAACATGGAAGGGATAAGGTGGGAGAGGATGTGCACAGCACATCACACGCTCTCATCACAAATGTGATGCTCAAGCCTTGGAAGGACTAAAACGCATCTTGGATGCAATGCAGCAAAACGATTTACCATACCAGGTACAAAACAAGGTGACAGGGGACAGCCTCTCTGCCCGCCCCAAATCCTCCAAAATTCGGAAAACTAAGAGATTTTCGGTGAACTGTTATATAAAAAGCATTTTCACATGCTAAAGATATAACAATTACCTACCCTTGAGCTCCTGGAGGGCACAAAAGGCACATTTTCGAGTGGGGTCTGGGTGGTGCTGAGAAGGTTAAAATCCTGCCAAGCATTTTGCAGTGGTCCATGAGCCCACCCCACCACCCCAGTTCCAGGAAGGTAGGAGGCAGGATAGGTGGGATATTTAGGGATACCAGAAGGCAGAAACTCGGGAGGAGGAGAAAAATGATACCGCGGAGGTAAGACCGATGCCCTGCAAAATCCCCTCAAGGTCCTCTGCATCATCGTTTGCTGTACAGGTTTGGCGCGGGGGAGGGGATGCCCGCTAAGCAACGCCCCTTATATTTCTGTAGTTTTGTAAGAAAATTCAGAGCAGGAAGGTCTCCATTGCGGGATGCACAGCTCACCTGCAGCCCCGAGCCTTCACTGCAGCTGAAAAGACAGAAGTCTGGGGCCAGCTGCCGCCAAGCGCGGTACCTGGAGTCCGGAAGCAGTCTCCGCACCAGCTCCGTCCCACTCGGCGCCCAGCCGTCTCGCGCTGAGCAAAGGCCGCTCCCTCCTGGAAACGCCCTCCCTGCCGCGCGCATGCGCTATGTCCCTTCTCGCCTTGCAGGACTCCGCCCGGTCCATGCCCTCCGGCTGAATCCGGGCGGCCTGTAGGCCAGGTAGCCAGGAGGCCCTGTGCTGCAACATCCCGGCGGCAGCCGGACCCGTTGCTCCGTCTATCCTGCCTTCGGCCCTGTCCTGGAGCCAGGGCTGGGGTTTGCTGCCTCCCGCCTGACGGAGCAGGACTGGCAGGAAGCGTGTTTGCAAGAAGCCAAAATTACAGAAGGCGAAGATTTTTAAATTAATTCCATTCATCTTTCAAGGGACATTTCCAGAACCTCCAAAAGGCAACCCGAGGTCTTCTACACACCCTCCAGCAGACTGTCCCCACTGTCAGTGGAGGGAGCTAAGGTTCAGTGAGGTCAAGTGACTTAGTTGTCCCAGGTCAAAATCCAAGTTTGCCTGGTGTCAAAGCCCAAGCACCCTTCATTACACTATGGGATCATCTAGATGTGGTTGGGAGACGAGGATCCTAGTTTAAACTTCAGGCCCAGGATTTGCTGGGTTTAGATATCTACTGGGAAAGGTATAGAATTCCAGAGTTGGAAAGCCCTTAAAACCTTGCCTAATCCAAGGCAATCCGCCCAATCCCAGGAACGAAACTTAAATTGACCTTATTTTTTTTTTAAATACAGGATCTCAGTCGGTCGCCCAGGCTGGAGTGCAGTGGCACCATCCCGTCTCACTGCAACCTCTGCCTCCTGCCTCCTGGGTTCAAGCGATTCTCCAGCCTCAACCTCCCAAGTAGCTAGGATTACAGGTGTGTGCCACCTCACCCGACTATTTTTTTTTTTTGTAGAGACCGGGTTTCACTGTGTTGCCCAGGAGGGTCTTGAACTCCTGAGCTCAAAGCAATCCTCCCGCCTCTGCCTCCCGAAGTGCTGGGATTACAGTTTAAATTGACTTTAAATTATGCCTCCCTGTAGCAACTTATCATCTCAATCTTCTGCCTTCTTGATGAATACAGAACTCCGACCCTCTTCCTTATGTAACAGCCCTTTGGAGATTTGAAGAAGGCTGTCATAGTGAAGTAGCTCTAGAGGTTCTGTGTCACTGAGAATTACAGCGGAATTCCTCAGAATAAAAAAGGAAACTCAAAAACTAAATCTTGTGAAGTTTGTTTGCTACATCTATTCTTTGTGCATAAAAGTGCTTCAGGGAAGTAATATAACTACATCTAACTTATGAAAGTCTAAGTTGGTCCTGGGGAATTAATAAAATTCCTGAAGATTCACAGAAGAGTTGATGGCAAGGCATTGGAATGTGGCGTGGAGAAAGTGATAGCCTGAAATTTGGTTCTGAGTTCTCTCAGCACTCCTTTCCATCCCCTTCTATGCCCATCCTTACCCCAGCCTCCTCACCTTCTCTCCTCACACTCTCAGAACACTTACCCTATTTGGAATAAAACTAAAATCCTCTTGGAATACTTTATTATCTTCATCTGATGTGACCTGGGTAAATAACTCCCCTCTGGACCTCAGTGCCTGGATTTAAGATATGGACAAGACTAGATGCTCTGAGATCCCTTACACCCTGTCACCAACATACTCGAAGCTGGAAACAGCCTCATGATATTCCTACTCAAGGCGTATCACCTAAAACTAAAGAAAAACTCTTTGAATATTATGGGAATTCCATACCCTTGAATATGTGGGAACAGGATGGTTCTTAGGCAAAGGGACCACTGCCCTCTCAACTCATAGGCACCAGCTGCTGCCTTCTCCAGCTAACGGAAAGGCTGCAGCCCAAGGTAAGGATGCAGGAAAGCCTATTCCCCTCAACCGTTTTGTAAAGCTTTCTATGCATGATCCACAGCAGAGACTCTTAACTTTCAATGTGTCACCAACCCCTTTGGCAGTCTGGAGAAATGCACAAAATAAAATACACAGGATTGCAAAGGAAGCCAATTTTATTGAAATGCAATTTCATTGAAATCAAATTCTTAAACATTTAAATCTGTCACATAATAGATGTGCTTCTTTATTAACATATTAAAGATTACAAGACCTAGGGGGTGGATCTAATTATTACCATAATTTCAGAGTGGTGCTGTACATAACTATTTTAAGATATCTGTAACATGGATATCTGTGATTCCTAGTGATGACAGAGACACAGGTACTAATACTGCTGTGGTTTGTTGCCTATTTTCCTGATGGAAATAAATAAAAACTTTTTTTCCATCGAAATTTTCAGATTTCCTGATTTCTATCCTCTGGCCCCTTTAGATTCACAGATTCCAATTTAAGAACTCCCAGTCTATAGTAATGCAAGTTTTCATAAGTTGTACATAGGTGGAATCAGAGAAATGGAAGTAAGGTGAAGAGCCTCACTGACTGGCTGGCTGCTCAGGCAGGGCCTCACGCGATGGTTACACCCTGTGGATCCTGAGCCTGCTCCTCATTTTCAAATGTTCAGAAACTCAGTTTGTCTCAGTTCTTCTGGGGGCACCCTGGCTTTTGAGAGACAGATTCATAAAAATCAGAGTCACAAGGGACTTACTGATTTTTTTAAGGCCCACTTCAGATTCTTGATTTTTTTCTCCTTTCAGATTTCAAACAATATCAAAGGACATTATTCTTGTCCTTTGAAAATATGATCTTATGGCAGGCCAACATTTTAGCATCTTTTCTATGGCTCACTACAATGACAGCCATCTTGCAGGCACACGTCTAAAGAGGTTACCTTCCATTTCTGTGAAGTCAAAAATCTCCATAAGTGCTTTTGCACTTTTTGAGGAAATTGAAAAGTAACCAAAAGCTTTCATTATGAACGTCTCAATGTCACATTTAAGCAACTCACATCCCTTTTTAGCAGTGTTGTATATAAGATGTACAAGGCATTGAATGGATAAGATCTTTTCATTTTGTTTGGTAAGAAGTTTGTAGACTGAATGGAATTTGCCAAAATTTTACATCTGTACTGTCTGACGAATACGCAGATAGATGAGCTAAGTCTAGTTTGTATTTAGACAAAATATCAACAATATTTTATGATTTCAGCAGTTTCATTAAAATCCTCACAGAAATGAAGAAGATGATTTGAAACTCCTGTTTTCAAGTCAAAGTACCTAACAGCTAGAGGGAACATATTTTTGCTGCCATGATTTGGCATATTACTTAAAATTGATGTACTGTAGAAACCAGGATTGTTGGTGAGATATGACAGAAATCGGCTTTATACTGTAAGGAGCCAACACATCTGTTATCAAAAAATTTCCCTTCTTCTTTGTCCAGAGGATATTTTAGCTGCAATTCTTGAATCAGGAAATGAAACTTTACTCAGTTTCATAGAGCAATCAAGGGAACGCTATGACAATGCAGGCTTATTTGCCTGGTATGCCCATGCTAATTCAGCAGCTGCTACTTTTGACTGAGCATTGGTGTCTTTTGGGGAAACAAGGGTATTTTTTATTGGTTTAGAAGCATTCACCTGTCCCATCTTACTTGTGAGATTTGCCCTCCGTATGTGCTTGCACATCCCCTTCTCCACCATGTCCAATCTCAAATTTTTTTCTGCATATTATGTAGTATGCTCTGTTTTGGTTATTTACCTTCCTAGTTCAGTAGCATGTGTCCTTCCATCCATCATTAAAATTACATAGTCGTTTAGCCTTCTTCTTCAGTGATGGGGTCATGGTTGCATTGGTATTATAACCATTCTCATTATCTGACCTCTTAGAAAACATGGTCACAATATTCACAATGTTAAAAAATTAAACTAGCACTATCTTGTTACAAAGCACACCAATTAATCCACAGGCAAAGTCGAAGATGAACTATTAATAATCATTATATACACTTAAGCCACATCACTTTGAATGATGCAACGATGGATGGATGACCATTCTGAACTACAAATTATGGTTGCCAATATCAGTGGTCAAATGGGTGACAACAAGTAAAGATGAATAATCTGTGCCGTATCCATTTGATAGACAATGTTGCTTTCAGACCCTCTAAAACTTACGGGTTTTGTGCATTTCCTCCAACCTTCCACACTTTGTTGCTAAAACCAGGATTATTTACATTCCAGGGAAGGGTCTCCCAGGACACAATGCTCTCAATGCTAAAATGGGATGGTTGGTTACCCTATTGGGTGGCCATTAACCAAAGGGCTACCTCTCCAGAGGCAGGAGGGGAGGCGAGGCACATGGAGGTAGAGACTCCTCACCTTGCTTCCACTGATGGTGTTAAATTTCTCCAGAATATTTCTCACAGGTTCCTCTTCTTTGGGGGGTGACGAAAACAAGACATTGTCTTTTGTTAGACTTTGGATCCACTGAAAGTTCAATGGCCTCCATCTGGAAACACAGGCAAAGCTCAGGGCCAATGCCCTCCCCTGGCTCAGGCCCTAAAGGAAACTCAGAAAAGGCGGCCCTCCAAAGGCAAGAAAGGAGGTGACAGCAGCTCCACTGACAACTCCACCAGCCAAGGAAAACAGAAAAAAGCATCCACTGGTGGCTGGTGGGGAGCATAAACCATATCCTGGGGAGAAATTCACCTCCCCAAACTCACCAAAGTACTCCCTTACCTTCTCCTCAGTAGCTTTGGGAGTTCAGGTGCCCTGCAAAGATTTTCTTCACAGGATATTTCTTCATGACAGTGGCTTTTTGGGGGTCCATGCTATGGCAGCCCAGCCTGTGCTCCTTCTGCTCTAGGATCTGTTCCAACAGAAGGGTAAGTGGATCAATCATCCAGATTTGCCAAGGACTAAGGGGTTTGGGGACTTACAGGGCTAAAACCAGAAGTAAGGAGTTTCCTAGGAAGTAGGACTGTCAGTGCTAAAACCACAGCTAAGGGATTTCCCAGGATGAGGGACTTTTAGCATTAAAACTGGGATGGTGCAGTTTCCCAAGATGTAAGACTTTCAGTGCTAAAACCTGGACAATTTCTTCTGAGAAGGGGGTTAAGTAGACTCTGGTTCTAATTCTCTTTGGCATTTCTTAGTAGCATTACCCGAGGCAGGTTCTTTCTTTCTGAGCCACAAGATTCTACCACAGGTGGAATACACAAAATACAGGCGCACAAAATATTTTATCCCCTCCAAACACACCACCCTCTACCTAAGCCTGACTTCCCAATTTTCTCCAAAACAGAAATCCACCTGGTTTACCTCAACACATATAAATCGGTCCTCACTCCCTCCGAGCCATTTGTCCATGCTCTGAGTTTTCTTCCTGGCCTGACAGTCCCAGTCTAAGACTTGCTTCCTCCAGACATAAAGCTGGGCTACGGGGTTGGAATCCTTGCTGTTCCACGCTTTACTCACTATGTGGTCTCTTCTAGTTGCTTAATCCTCTCTGCATCTTAGTTTTTCCTTCCGTAAAATGGCACTGAAATGCCTATCTAAGAATCTTTGGGTGTTTTTCTAATCCTCATATGTGAAGCATTTAGTGCAGGGGCCCAAACAGGTACTAAATGTCCACTCTCCTCTTCCTGGACCACTCCAGCCCATATATTTAATACTTTTCACTTCCCACTTAATCCATACAGGAACAAGTTCCTAAACTCTGCTTCCCCCAGTGCACTTGGCCACATGCAGCTCAGACAAAATGATCATGATCCAGGAATGCCTTCTCTTAGAAATGCAATCCTGCACACACAGACCTTTGATGGAATACACAGCTTACCTTCTCTACAGGGGCTGCAGCTTTCAAGATAGCAAACGTCAACTCTCTTGGTCTTCCAGTGTTGGGATTCATTTTGGGGGATGGTCCACGACCTCTTCAATTGTGGTAAAATAGTCTTTTGGGTCCTTTTTGCTGGTATCCCAGCTCTGGTTCATTGGTGAGACGAACGGTAGGGTGAGACACATGGCCACGAGAAGTCTTACGACAAAGCCATGCGCTTAGAAAGTCTTACAAGAAAGGCAAGAGTTTAGGAGGGCTGGATTTCCCAAAGCTTTCACTGGAAGGATTACAAATAAAGCTACCACCCATGGCAAAGTGTCTACACCCACCCACTCTGGGTCTGCAAAGATTCTACCTCCGACAGCTGTTCACAAATCTACTCTACTTCCTTACTGAGATCCACCTTGGTCCTAACAGAACTTAACATCACCACAAACCCCCAGGCTGGGAGAGGAAAAGGAAAGGCAACCTCTCAGGGCGCAGGCCCCATGCACTCGTCACAGCTGGAAGTTAGTGTAAAAATCCTCTTATCAAAGGGCTGTCGTCTCTTCTATCCCTGTCTTCCCCGGCGCTCAGGTGTCGCTCTCAAGGAACTCGGTCTTCCTGGGCAGAGCCCGCGGTCAGATCCTGACTCCGAACCCAGGTGGAGGGAAGGAGAGAAGAGAAAGGGAGGGATGGGAAGGCTTGCCCGGGTCGGAGCGCACATCCTCCTCCCGAGTCTCCGCTCTCTCCCCTGGGCGGCTCCTGGACGGCGCAGACGTCGATCCCACAGGTCCAGCCAACTCCCACAGCACCTGCCCCGCGTCCCCCTCGTTCTTGCCGCCGTTCTTCTGGTTGGCCTTGGCGCCGTTCTGGCCCCGCCCCGGCGACCCGCCGTCGGCGGCTGCCTCGTATGGGTTCTCGGTGGCGCCCGTAGTCCCCAAGACCTTCTTCCTCTAACTTGCTTCTAACACACCCGGCAGGGGAGCAACCGCCTCAGCCTGGAACAGCCCGGCTTTGTGGGAACAGCGGGCGCACTTTATAAGGTCCGAGTTAGGGGACGGACCCACCTTGCCCAAACTACATGTTTATTGGCTAATTTTGCCTGACACTCAGCCAGGCACCGCTGTCCCATTGGCCGCGCTCTAAATCCCGCGGATTTGTCCTCTAGCAACGTCTCAGAGCCAGGACCCTGCAGAGGGTCCAAGAGATCCCGCGGAAGGATTGCAGGGGCAGGCCCAGGGCCAAGAGGCTCCCATGCGCCCACCGCCCGCCGAGCCCGCAGCCTCTCGAGCCCGCGCGTCCGTGTCAAGGTATGGCCAAAGTGAGAAAGAGCCAAGACAAAACAAGTTCAAATAGCAATAGCAAAACAACCAAAAGGAAATTCAAAGAAAGCAAATATAAATGAGAAAAATATAATTAAGCAAAAATGAATGTTCGCAAAGGCAAGACAAAAAACCAAGGCAAGGAGTAGATTCAAAGAAAAGATGAAACGTGAATATAATTTAGGATATTTATACCGATTCCTATTGAAATCTCGACAAGTAAAAATTTTACTGTCAGCGAATCAAACTTTCATCCTTCTTGCCTTTCCTATGCAAGGGCAGCAGGGGGCACTAGATGCTAGGGTTTGATTCGGCTAGGAAAGGCGTTTTAGCACGTTATTTGCAAACACAAAATAGTGTTCTGTTAAAGTTCAGAGATAGTTATAAAAGTTAACAGGAAGTGGGGAAAATAGAGTGATGGTCTACAATCTGGGATGTTAAAGAGACTGAATACAGTCACAGGTTCTTAGTTTCTGTTTCTGGCTGGGCCAGTAAAGCCCCTTCCTCATCCCTCTTTTCAGCTTCATTAGAGACAGAAACTAAAAACCACGGCTTCAGGCTGCTAAAAGCCTAAAACAAAACAAAACAGAACAACAACGACAACAGAATAAGGCGGGTTGGACAAGCTTAGTACATAGAAGAATGTGCGAAGAAGGTATATGATTTCTGTACACCCTGTTGGCTAAGTAGTACAGTGTCCTGAAATACTGGGAGGGTGGCAATTACAAAGAGTAAGGGGCAGTTTTTCAGAGGTGAGCTCTGAAAAAGATGCAGGACAGTGGAGAGTGACCACCAGGGCGCCAGGCTGACTCTCTGTCCTCAGCCTGCCATATGGACCCGTTTTGAACTTTTACCAAGGCCATGGGACTTTCCATGCTAAAACCAGGACCGAGGGTTTCCCAGACAAGGGACTTTCCTATAAGCAATAATGGTTACAATAACAACAACAACAAACAACAAACACTTAATGAGTACCTATTGTGTGCCAGGAACTATTCTAAGCATTTTACAAGTATCAACTCTTAATCTTCACAACAACGCTTGAGGTAGATACTCTATCCTCCCTACCTTACAGAGGTGGAAACTGAGGCAACTCACCAAAGGTCATGCAAACAGCTAAGAAGTGTCAGATCCAGGCTTTTTGCTTGTTTGTTTTTTGTTTTTGTTTTTGTTTTGAGAACGGAGTCTCACTCAGTCTCCCAGGTTGAAGTGCAGTGGTGCGATCTCAGCTCACTGCAACCTCCGTCTCCCAGGTTCAAGCGATTCTCATGCCTCAGCCTCGCGAGTAGCTGGGATTACAGGCACTCGCCACCACGCCCGGCTAATGTTTGTATTTTTAGTAGAGATGGGGTATCACCATGTTGGCCAGGCTGGTCTCAAACTCCTGACCTCAAGTGATCTGCCCACCTCGGCCTCCCAGAGAGCTGGGATTATAGGTGTGAGCCACCGTGCCCGGCCCAGATCCAGGTTTAAGAAAGTGTAGGTGTGCAGGCTCTGCTGTCATTCTGTCCGGGTTTAAGTCAAAGCTCCACCACATACATTAATACAGGAAAATACATAACATTATGACTAGCACGTAAGAGATACTCAATAGTATTTGCCATTATTATTAAAAAGAGTTGTCCCTGGTCTCCAGAAGCTTAAACTTTAGTGGAAGAGGTTCATAAGAGTCTTAAAGCAGTAGTAGTGCTTATTGGATGGGTGAATGGAATAGATAATAAATGCATATAAGCATCCAGAGGAGGAACAGTTCTGAAATAGAGTGGTCAGGTATTCAATGTGGCACCCATTTAAAATTCTGCCTGAGCATCCTGCATGTCACCATTAGAAGGCAGCTTCTGCTTCTCAACAGCTTGAGCTAATCATTACAGTCTTGGTATTTGATGATCACAGGCATGTGTATGTTTAACTAAAATATACTCTTCTGGGCTTTTTTTAAGAGACAGGATCTCACGCTGTTGCCCAGGCTGGAATGCAGTGGCAAGATTATAATTCACTGTGGCCTCAAATTCCTGGGCTCAAGTGATCCTCTCATCTTAGCCTCCCAAGTAGCTGTAACTGCCACACCCAGCTAAGGTGATCAATTGTTATTTGTCACTACTATTCTGTTAAAAACGGTGTAATATCTACTTTTTTAACTGGAGAAAGCATTTATTATTATTTTTTGGAGTTAACATTTATTAATTCAACAAGCAACTATGAGATGTCAAGCCCTGGAATAGGACTTAGAAATCAACAGACTGCCAAGTCAGAGACTAACTCTGAAGTAAGGAGAGTGGGAAGGGCTGTTATTTTAATTGAAACCTGAAGTCTGAGAGGGAGCCAGCAGGCCAAGAGCCAGGGGAGCCACAATGCGGGCAGCGAGAATGGACCAAGCAAAGGCCCTGGGTGGGGAAAGGGCTCTGTGCCTCATAAGAACCAAATGATGCTGCTTAGGGCTGAAGATTTGTGAATTAGAAGCAGAGTGAATTGGTTCAGCAACAAGCTATGTTCACAAAGAATCTGGGCTGAATATGGTTTCTGCCTCTGAGTCTTCTATTTAAATCAAATGGGCTGTGCAGTCTCCAGATGTTGCTGAATGGAAACTTTGCATGATGGGGTGAGAGGTAATCTTTGTGTGTAGCTTGTTTTTCATTGGTTGCCCTTAACTGAATTTAATGCAACATGTCTCTGTACATTGAAGGCCAGAAGAGCCTCTGTCTTGGATGACATGACTACTGACTCCTCTATTTGGCTTTAACAGTAAAAGAACTGTGTTCTTCTCTATGGTAAATGGATTTACATGCATTCACTGGCATATATGGACAAGACAACTTCATCTTTTCTAAAAGAGATTTTCTTGGAAATAAAAAACAAAAACAAATATTAAAAATAACTCAATCTTTCCTATTCTGTTTGTCCCCATGGAGCTGCTACTGTACTTGTGATTCTTGGAGTGTAAAAATCAAACAGGAAATTGGCTTGGTGAGAAAGAAGACTTGATGTGCAGGGCTAATCTAAGTGTCTACAGGTCTCTGTGAGCAAACAACCTAATGCAATGAAAATGGCATCCTTCAGGAAAAACAGATTATCTTATCTGATAAGGTTGCCTCTTCTCATTACATTAATGTTACTCTGATAACACATTTTAAACAATGTTTTTAATTTAAAAGAAAAAGTCCCAAGAGAAGGCTTAGACTGAAAAATAGGGCATGATAATACTTGAAAATATGCAACTCAGGAACCTTCTAAAATCCTCTCAACAATGCAATGGGACGCGCTCACTGTTAAGGTCGAATTGGGTACAAGTTTAATGAGAGAAACGATTCAGTCCCTTTTCTCCCTCCTTTCTTTTATAGTTTGTTCTAAGAGGGCTGCTCGTTATAACAAGTTTAAGCGGGATCTCTAAGAAATTTCATAGAAAGGGCTGGGCACGATGGTTCACGCCTGTAATCCCAGAGCTTTGGGAGGCTGAGCCCCCAAAGGGCATATGGCTTGAGCCCAGGAGTTTGAGACCAGCCTGGGAAGCACAGTGAAACCCTATCTCTACAAAAAATACCAAAAACTTGCTGGGTGTGGTGGCATGCCTGTATTCCCAGGTACTTGGGAGGCTGAGGTGGGAGGATCACCTGAGCCCTGGAGGATGAGGCTGCAGTGAGCCAGGATTGTGCCACTGCACTCCAGCCTGGGTGACAGAGTGAGAGACCCTGTGTTAAAAAAAAGAAAAAAAAATTCTTGGAAATAAGGGGAGTGAATATTAAAGGGATCTGAAATGCCAGCCAGGTGTAGATGAAGTGTTACTTTTGAAACAGAACAACACACCTGTAACACCTTACGCAGACTGTGGAACACCTAGGAGCATTTTTATAGCTCTCCTCTCAGGGTTCATTTCATAAAGATTACAGTAGCCCTCTTATCCATGGAGAGTACATTCCAGGACCCCTGGTGGATGCCTGAAACTGAATAGTACTGAACCGTATTACAGTCTACTATGTTTTTTTGATCTGATAACCAAGAGGGCTACTAAGTGACTAAACAAAAGGTAGCATAGACAGCATGGATATGCTGGACAAAGGGATGATTTTCATCTCAAGTGGGCTGGAGCAGTTGGTGTGAGATTTTATCATGCTACTCAGAATGGTGCACAATTTAAAACTTATTAATTATTTCTGGAATTTTTCCATTTAATATTTTTGGACAACCATTGGCTAAAACCGCAGAAAGTGAAACTATAAATCTACTGTATTGGGATGAAGATGAAGGGGAAGAAATTGCATTATTCATGAAATGGCTTTTTAAGACATTTTTGGGGCCGGGCACGGTGGCTCACGCCTGTAATCCCAGCACTTTGGGAGGCCAAGGTGGGCCGATCATTTGAGGTCAGGAGATTGAGACCAGCATTGAGGCCAACATGGTGAAACCCCATCTCTACTAAAAATTAAAAAAAGAAAAAATTAGCCGGGTGTGGTGGCACGCACCTGTAATCCCAGCTACTGGGGAGGCTGAGGCAGGAGAATTGCTTGAACCTGGGAGGCAGAGCTTGCAGTGAGCAGAGATTGCGCCACTGCACTCCAGCCTGAACAACAGAGTGAGACTCCACCTCGAAAAATAAATAAATAAAACATTTTTGGTAAATTATTCCAGTAGCAAAGTAGTTAGTAATGTTGGCTTTTAGGCTTAAGTTTTCAATTAGTGAAGTCAGATGAATAAGAAATGTCCAAGGCCTCTCCCTCATACTGACTGAGGCTGTGGCCAAAATGTAATAGGATGTGTCTATGTTGTTCCTTTTTACAAAGATATCTCTATAAAGAGAACTTTAGGAAAACTTTTGTTTCCTTCTCTTCTTAAACATCTCAGAGGCTTCTGAGATGCTTAATTCAGTGGTTCCCAAATTTGCTGCCTGTTGGATCACCTGGACATCTTTTTAAAATACTGATGTCTGGCTCCTTCTCCCGACATTGTAATTTAATTGCTATGGGCTGCAACCTAGGTATGAGAAGTGTTTTGTTGTTGTTTTGAGACAATTTTGCTCTTATCGCCTAGGCTGGAATGCAATGGCGCAATCTCGGCTCACTGCAACCTCCTTCTCCTGGGTTCAAGCGGTTCTCCTGCCTCAGCCTCCCGAGTAGCTGGGATTACAGGTACCTGCCACACATCTGGCTAATTTTTGTATTTTTAGTAGAGACAGGGTTTCACTATGTTGGCCAGGCTAGTCTCAAACTCCTGACGTCAGGTGATCCCCCCTCCCCGCACCGCCTCCGCCTCCCAAAGTGCTGGGATTACAGGCATGAGCCACCGTGCCCGGCTGGGGAGTGTTTTTAAAATTAATTTTTTTATATTGAGATAGTTGCAGAATTACATGCAGTTGTAAGAAATAACACAAACAGTTTCCCTCAATGGTGTTTCCCCCAATGTTAATATCTTCCAAAATTCTAATAATACAATATCACAAACAGGACATTGACTTTGATACCGTCAAGATACAGAACATTTTCATCACCACAAATATCCTTTCCTCCCGTGGGTCTTTTATAACCACACCCACTTCCCCACCCACTGCAACTTTCTCTTTAGCCTCTGGTAAGCTCTCATCTGTTCTCCATTTCTATAATTTTGTCATTTCAAGAATGTTATATAAATATAATCATACCATGAGCAACCTTTAGGGATTAGCTTTGTTCACTCAGCATAATTTTCTGGAGATTCATCCAGGTCGTTGCACGTATCAGTAGTTCATTCCTTTTTATTGCTAACCAGTATTCCACGGTATGGATATGCCACAGTTCGTTTAACCATCTGAATTGTTTCCAGGTTTGGGCTATTAAGAATAAACCTGCTATAAACATTTGTATACAGATCATTTTTGTGAAGATACATTTTTATTTCCCTGAGATAAATGTCTCTGAGTGGAATTATATAACACGTACATATTTAGTTTTTTAAGACACTGCCAAACTGTTTTCCAGAGTAAGCTGTACCATTTTATATTCCTACTAACAATGAATGAGTGATCCAGTTTCTCCACATTCTTGCCAGCATTTGGTGGTGTCACTATTTTATACGTTAGCCCTTCTGCTAGGTGTGTAGTGATATTGCATCATGGTTTTCTCTTTTGTTGTGTGTGTGTGTGTGTGTATGTGTTTTCCAATGGAACAGCACATTTAATTGTCCTTAGGGTCCTCCTGGAGAGGGATTGTGGGGCCTTTGGCAAAGCTCTGGCCGATGGAACCAACAGAGGTGCCAGCATTTGAAGCTGTCGCTTAAGACAATTTCTGAGACTAGTGGGTAAGGAATGTTGCCTTTGAATAGAGAAGAGGAGACTACATTTAGAAAGGGGGAGAAGTGGTTTGTGTTGTGAAGAGGGACTCTAAGGTCAAGTTAGGAATGACAGGGAGTTGGTCACAAGGTCTTTCTTGGCCAGGTGAGAGCTGTAAGTAGAGTGTGATGATGGAGTCCAGCAGGGGAACTGTGGGCCAGCTTGACTCAGGCCGGTTTCAGGAACTCCTGCAGCATGTTTTGTTCCACAGCCTCCATGAAGAGCTCAAAGCCTCCACGGTAGTGGTCCCCATTGACAATCCGGGGTGGGGCAGCCTTGGAGTTGCCCACCAAGACTCGCATCTCATCCCTCAGGGCGTTGTCCTGGGAGATGTCCACTAGTTGGTATTAGATGCACTTCCTATCCAGGATTCAGGTCACCTCACTCTGCTGGGACTTGATTTTGTGGGAGCCAGTGACCGATGTGCTGTAGAGGTGCAGGCTGCTCATGCTGCAGGTAGATTGACAGGCCGGAGGGCAGAGGGCGGCGGTAATAGCAGCTGCACTATGAGGAGACTTCATCGCGGTTTTAATTTGCATTTCTCTAATGGCTAACGATGAGATTTTCATGGGCTTATTTGCCACTATTCGGTGAAATGTCTCTTTATGTCTGCATTAGGCCGTTCTTGCATTGCTTTAAAGAAATACTTGAGACTGGGTAATTTAGAGGTTTAATTGGCTCACGGTTCTACAGGCTGTACAGGAAGCATAGCTCTGGCATCAGCTTCTAGCGAGGCCTCAGGGAGCTTACATTCATGGTGGAAGGCAAAGCAGGAGCAGCCGCTTCACATGGCAAAAGCAGGAGCAAGGTGGGGGAGGTGCAACACACCTTTTAAATGACCAGATCTCATGGGAACTTACTGTCATGAAGACAGCACCAAGCCATGAGGGATGTGCCCCCATGACCCAAACACCTCCTACCAGACCCCACTTCCAGCATTGGGAATTACATTTCAACATGGGATTTGCGTGGAAGAAAATATCCAAACTATATTAATGTCTTTTGCCCATTTTCTAACTGGAATTTTTTCTCTTACTGTTTAGTTTTGGGAGTTCTTTATATATTCTAAACACTAGTCCTTTGTCATATGTGGTTTGCAAATGTTTTCTTCCAGTCTGTATTTTCATGCTCTCAGCAGTCTTTTGCAAGGTAAAATTTGAAATTTTGATGTGTCAAATTGGTCAATTTTTCCTTTTGTAGTTTTGTGTTTGATTATCCAGCATTATGAACTGAATAGCCTCTATATCAGAGAGTCCCTCACTACAAAAAGCTTTCACGTTAAAACTTTCCAGCCAGATAAGGATATTCATTTTTGTTTTCTTCTTTCATTGTATTGACCTTTTAAAGATGTTTGTGGTTTTAGAGATTCCCCGTGGACATATAGAGACTTAAAGATTCCAAAGATTTGAACTGCAGGACAGCTATGACTTATTATCAGACTTTGTCCTTGACATTACAGACAAGATCTTCTCAAAGAAAGGGCTTTCTGCTAGAGGGCACATGGAGTTGATGGACATAAGGATAATTTCTGAACTCATATACAGGCTACACAAATTCATCAAAGAAACAGCCATTGTGTAAAGAAAAAAAAATGTCACCATAATAGGAAGAGGTCAGAAAAAGGCTCAGATATCTCAAGTGCAATTACTATTCATTCATTTAAATGGAGTCCCTACTTATTCATTTAAAAAATAAAATAGGGAGAACTTAGGTGCAGTCCACGGGGGTTAGTCATTATGGGCAGTGCAGTGTGCTTTTTAGAATGTAGAGAAAGAAGGAACTTTTATATGGTCGAAGCAATGAGTTTCTGGGTACTGGAGGTTTTCAATAACCAGACCCTGGACCACCACTTGGCAGGGATGTTGCAGAGGTGACTCAGGCACTAGAAAGTAAGGTAGACTAGGTGAGCTTTGAGAGCCTATCCAATCCTGAGTGCCTCTGGTGTCATGATCCTTCTCCAAGGTAAGATATAGAACTATCCTGGAGAGGAAGAACATAGGCAGGACAGATCCCAAGAAGCCTGAGCAAGGCACCAGGAAGGAGCCAGCTGACTGGAGAGGACCTCCTTAGAATAAGTTGGATTTATGGAGCTGGGAAAGACTTTGGAGGAAGACTATTCATGCTCTTGATAAAGAGATGGAGAAACTGTTAGTCAAATAAGCTGGGCTATAATGTATTAAAAAACAAAGTATGAAATCTCAGTGGTTTAACAGGAGGATAGTTTATTGCACACTTGTGCAACTGCACATAGATGTTCCTGGTCAGTCAAGTGATGACTCAGTGATCCAGGTTCCTTCCATCTTGTCTCATGGCTCTTCAACACATGGCCTCTAAGGTCAATGTGAAAGGGAAACAGACTTTTGGAAAGGCACCCTGGATACTTAACATCCAAACACAGAGCATGGCATGCAGCACTTTCCCTCACATCCATAAGCAGGATTGATCACACAGCCAACCTCATTGCAAGGGAAGCTGCAAAACAGGGAAGACCAAACAGACCCTGGTGCATACCAATAGTTTCTGCCACAAGAGATCAAGGCCCACAGGGATGCCATGATTTTGCTGTGACCATCGTGTTACTGTTGACAAAACTAAGAATTTATTCCCAATAGGATTTCTAATAGGGTTAAATGTGGTATAAGATGGTATTTGAAGCCTTCCATGACCTGGTCCTGGGAAATCCACCATCTTTTCTGCCACTCTCTGCCTGTCAGCTAATACCCCAATAAAATAGAACCGTTTATACTTCCCACCTCTACTTTTCTTGATATCTTTGCTCAGACTGCCCCTTATTTAGGTGTGAATACCTTCTGCCACTTTACCTAACTTCTTCTACTTGTTCTTTCAGAATCAATTAAAACATCTGTTCTTCTTGAAAACTAATCTCAACCTCCTGATCTCCACTCCCCAGACTGGGCTAGGTATCCCTCTGTGCTCCCGCATTATCCTATCCATGTTTTTGTTTTAAATCATCATAGGGTATTTAACATCATGTCATTATTCATTTATGATTCTATCTCCCTAACTAGATTGTGTACTCCCTGCAAGGAAATGGCATCATTTTTTAAATTAACATACAGTAAAACTGACTTTTTTGGTGTACAGTTTGTGAATTTTAACACATGTAAATTGATATTTTCTTGGTTCTTTGTATGCTGAATAACTTTGGATCGTATCCTGGACATTTTGAATATTAGCTTGTGAGACTCTTGATGTTATTTAAATCAGATGGAATGTTGACATTTTTGCTTTAGCCATCAGTCAAACCAGTTGATTTCAAGCTCCAAGTTCCGACCAACCTTCTGTGGGTTGCAGCTTCAATGTCAGTTCTGTTTGCAAAGGCTTTGCAGTGCAATGCAGATCCAGCTGATGTATATGCCACCTAGTGGCCAGTCTGGCACATGGGTAATGGTCTCTCCCATAGTTCAGTTCTCAAAGTTTAAAGATAACTTTTCATGGTCAGATCTATGTATGCACCATTTGGGAATAAGCCGAAGTTCGTTCTTTCTTTCTTTCTTTCTTTGTTTCTTTCTTTGTTTCTTTCTTTCTTTCTTTATCTTTGTTTCTTTCCTTCTTTCTTTTTCTTTCTTTCTTTTTCTCTCTTTCCTTTTCTTTCTTTTTCTCTCTGTCTTTCTTTCTTTCTTTCTTTCTTGTCTTTTCTTTTTCTGAGACAGGGTCTTGCTGTCTCACCCCGGCTGGAGTGCAATGTCATGATCATAGCTCACTGCAACCTGGAACTCCTGAACTCAAGCAGTCCTCCCACCTCAGCCTCTCAAGTAGTTCTGACTACAGATGTACGCCACCATGCCCAGCTAATTTTAATTTTTTTTTGTAGGCACAGGGTCTCACTATGTTGTCTAGGCTAGTATTGAGCTCCTAGACTCAAGGGATCCTCCCTGCTCAGCCCCCTGAAGTGCTGAGATTACAGGTGTGAGCCACTGCACCCACTCTCAAGTTTTTAAAACAACTTCATGGGGTCACTTTCCCAGCTGTCTCCTCTCTGAGATCTCCCTGGTACATTCTGGTTCCCTAAAGCCTAAAAGTCCGTTTTTGAGCCTGATCTGCTCTGCATTTCCCATAACTGGGCCCGTGTCTGGGGTTGTTGTGGTCACTCAACCAAAATGAAATAGGCCCCTCCCCAAAACAAAATTTAGTTTGGATATTGAGATCAATGATGCCCCACATGCAACAAGAGGGGAAGAAGAGGCTTATCACTCACATGATGAAGCTTTCTGGGGAAAGCAGAAAGAGTCCCCAAGTTGATCTGAAAATGGCTTGAGAGCGCCAACAAAGGGTACTGGCTTGTTTTTATGATGGCTAGCGGGTGAGGCTGGGGTGAGAGTTTCTGCATGTGGGCTGGAGTTTACATGGTTTGAACTTCCATCCAGTGCCAAGGGAGCATCTGAGCTCTTACATCAGCCTGCCCAGATGTGGGGCCAAAGGGGATGGGGGAGTGGTGAGGTTTGAAAGCTGTCAGCAGTCAAACATCAAAAATAGAATCAGACTCTTTAATACAGGCGCCAAGTGGTGGGAGGATAGAGAAAAAAACAACAGGCATTTGCGCCACCCTTTGGGAACCACAGTTCTTCCAATCAGAAAGGAAGTTCCTCTCCCTGAGTTTTAGGTGCCTACGGGCCATCACAGGCTGGGTGATGTGAAAGATTAGAAAAAAGAAAAAGAAGGACAAAAGAAAATGGAAAATTTAGGAGACTTCTTTTGCACTCCTCATGTCAGGACTAAAAGGTTTTCCTGCAGCTCTCTCTCTGTTCTTGGCAATGCTCACATCTAGGTTTTAGTCTGCCTTAAATCTGGGCCGCCTCCCGTCTCCCTCTCCTGTCTCCCTCTCCCTCTCCCTCTCCCGTCTCCCTCTCCCTCTCCCGTCTCCCTCTCCCTCTCCCGTCTCCCTCTCCCTCTCCCGTCTCCCGTCTCCCTCTCCCTCTCCCTCTCCCGTCTCCCTCTCCCTCTCCTTTCCATGGTCTCCCTCTCATGCCGGGCCAAAGGTGGACTGTACTGCTGCCATCTCGGCTCGCTGCAGCCTCCCTGCCTGATTCTCCTGCCTCAGCCTGCCGAGTGCCTGCGATTGCAGGCGCGCGCCGCCACGCCTGACTGGTTTTCGTGTTTTTTTGATGGGGACGGGGTTTCGCTGTGTTAGCCGGACTGGTCTCCAGCTCCTAGCCGCGAGTGATCCGCCAGCCTCGGCCTCCCGAGGTGCCGGGATTGCAGACGGAGTCTCATTCACTCAGTGCTCAATGGTGCCCAGGCTGCAGTGCAGTGGCGTGATCTCGGCTCGCTACGGCCTCCACCTCCCAGCCGCCTGCCTTGGCCCCCCAGAGTGCCGAGATTGCAGCCTCTGCTCGGCCGCCACCCCGTCTGGGAAGTGAGGAGCGTCTCTGCCTGGCTGCCCATCGTCTGGGATGTGAGGAGCCCCTCTGCCTGGCTGCCCAGTCTGGAAAGTGAGGAGCGTCTCTGCCCGGCCGCCATCCCACCTGGGAAGTGAGGAGCGCCTCGTCCCAGCCGCCATCCCATCTAGGAAGTGAGGAGCGTCTCTGCCCGGCAGCCCATCGTCTGAGATGTGGGGAGCGCCTCTGCCCCGCCACCCCGTCTGGGATGTGAGGAGCGCCTCGGCCCGGCCGCGACCCCGTCTGGGAGGTGAGGAGCGTCTCTGCCCGGCCGCCCCATCTGAGAAGTGAGGAGACCCTCCGCCTGGCAACCGCCCTGTCTGAGAAGTGAGGAGCCCCTCCGCCTGGCTGCCACCCCGTCTGGGAAGTGAGGAGCGTGTCCGCCTGGCAGCCACCCCGTCCAGGAGGGAGGTGGGGGTCAGCCCCCCGCCCGGCCAGCCGCCCCGTCCGGGAGGGAGGTGGGGGGCTCAGCCCCCCGCCCGGCCAGCCACCCCGTCCGGGAGGTGAGGGGCGCCTCTGCCCAGCCGCCCCTACTGGGAAGTGAGGAGCCCCTCTGCCCAGCCAGGAGCCCCTCTGCACAGCCAGCCGCCCCGTCCGGGAGGGAGGTGGGGGGGTCAGCCCCCCACCCGGCCAGCCGCCCCGTCCGGGAGGGAGGTGGGGGGGTCAGTCCCCCGCCCGGCCAGCCGCTCCGTCCGGGAGGGAGGTGGGGGGGGTCAGCCCCCCGCCCGGCCAGCCTTCCTGTCCGGGAGGGAGGTGGGGGGCTCAGCCCCCCGCCCGGCCAGCCGCCCCGTCCGGGAGGGAGGTGGGGGCTCAGCCCCCCGCCCGGCCAGCTGCTCCGTCCGGGAGGGAGGTTGGGGGGGGTCAGCACCCCCTCCCGGCCAGCCGCCCCGTCCGGGAGGGAGGTGGGGGGGTCAGCCCCCCGCCCGGCCAGCCGCCCCATCCGGGAGGGAGGTGGGGGGCTCAGCCCCCCACCCGGCCAGCCGCCCCGTCTGGGAGGGAGATGGGGGGGGTCAGCCCCCTGCCTGGCCAGCCACCGGGTCTGGGAGCTGAGGGGCGCCTCTGCCCGGCCGCCCCTACTGGGAAGTGAGGAGCCCCTCTGCCCAGCCAGGAGCCCCTCTGCCCAGCCAGCCGCCCCGTCCGGGAGGGAGGTGGGGGGGTCAGCCCCCCGCCTGGCCAGCCGCTCCGTCCGGGAGGGAGGTGGGGGGCTCAGCCCCCTGCCTGGCCAGCCGCTCTGTCCGGGAGGGAGGTGGGGGGCTCAGCCCCCCGCCCGGCCAGCCGCCCCGTCCGGGAGGTGAGGGGCGCCTCTGCCCGGCCGCCCCTACTGGGAAGTGAGGAGCCCCTCTGCCCGGCCAGCCGCCCCGTCCGGGAGGGAGGTGGGGGGCTCAGCCCCCCGCCCGGCCAGCCACTCCGTCCGGGAGGCAGGTGGGGGGGGTCAGCACCCCCTCCCGGCCAGCCGCCCCGTCCGGGAGGGAGGTGGGGGGGTCAGCCCCCCGCCCGGCCAGCCGCCCCGTCCGGGAGGGAGGTGGGGGACTCAGCCCCACGCCCGGCCAGCCGCCCCGTCCGGGAGGGAGGTGGGGGCGTCAGCCCCACGCCCGGCCAGCCGCCCCGTCTGGGAGGGAGATGGGGGGGGTCAGCCCCCTGCCTGGCCAGCCACCGGGTCTGGGAGCTGAGGGGCGCCTCTGCCCGGCCGCCCCTACTGGGAAGTGAGGAGCCCCTCTGCCCAGCCAGGAGCCCCTCTGCCCAGCCAGCCGCCCCGTCCGGGAGGGAGGTGGGGGGGTCAGCCCCCCGCCCGGCCAGCCGCTCCGTCCGGGAGGGAGGTGGGGGGCTCAGCCCCCTGCCTGGCCAGCCGCTCTGTCTGGGAGGGAGGTGGGGGGCTCAGCCCCCTGCCTGGCCAGCCGCCCCGTCTGGGAGGGAGATGGGGGGGTCAGCCCCCTGCCTGGCCAGCCACCCGGTCCGGGAGCTGAGGGGCGCCTCTGCCCGGCCGCCCCTACTGGGAAGTGAGGAGCCCCTCTGCCCAGCCACCACCCCGTCTGGGAGGTGTACCCAACAGCTCATTGAGAATGGGCCATGATGACGATGGCGGTTTTCTGGAGTAGAAAGGGGGGCAAGGTGGGGAAAAGATTGAGAAATCAGATGGTTGCCGTGTCTGTGTAGAAATAAGTAGACATGGGAGACTTTTCATTTTGTTCTGTACTAAGAAAAATTCTTCTGCCTTGGGATCCTGTTGATCTATGACCTTACCCCCAACCCTGTGCTCTCTGAAACATGTGCTGTGTCCACTCAGGGTTAAATGGATTAAGGGCGGTGCAAGATGTGCTTTGTTAAACAGATGCTTGAAGGCAGCATGTTCGTTAAGAGTCATCACCACTCCCTAATCTCAAGTACCCAGGGACACAAACACTCTGCCTAGGAAAACCAGAGACCTTTGTTCACTTGTTTGTCTGCTGACCTTCCTTCCACTAGTGTCCTATGACCCTGCCAAATCCCCCTCTGTGAGAAACACCCAAGAATGATCAATAAAAATAAAATAAAATTAAAAAATAAATAAATAAATAAATAAATAAATAAATAAATAAATAAATCTGGGCCAGGGAGTACCAGAAGAAAAAAAGTCATAAGCTCACTATCAGTTTAGTGGTACTTCAAATTATGGTCTTTTCGTCAATCTACCTGTTAATATTTACTTCTCATGGTATTTAAATACCTGCTTAATGTATCCAGGTTTTATAGCTGCATTTGGTGGGAGAGATATTATTTACTCTACCTTACATGAAACTGAATCCATCTTATTTAATTTTTTATGTCCTGTGCCTAGCACAGTGCCTGGTACAGGGAAGGGACTTAATAGATGTTCTTTGAATGAACAAAGTGAATCCATGAATGAATGAGTGAATGAAGCAAAGTCTTATGACTTATTTACAGATAACACAGAACAACTCATGCCTCCAAGGAATGAATTTCTAATAACTATGACATGGTCAATTTTCCTCCATTCTCTTCCTGGAAGAGTGAGCAATATTATATAGAGAGGCTTTAGCCTAAGTGAATAAAAAACTGTAACTTTTCTTATTGGATCTTTAAGTCAGAGAAGTCTTTCAAAATCCCAATGTTTTATGTCTCTAGAAAGCATTTGGATTGCACAGGTTTGAGTGAACTTTCTTAAACTCTGTTCCTCCCTTGTGTGCTGTAGAATTAAAATAAAATAAAATTGGCGAGGCTTTTTGACACCAGCACTTCCTTTAGTTGCACATGTTTACATTTACCACCAAAACAGGCTGAACTGCATGTTTAAAAAGGACACTGCAGAGCTCTGCTGTTCATTCATCCCCTGCTCAATGATCTGCATATAAATCATTGAATCCATTTACAATCAGAGGGCTAGAAACCCCCAGCTACTTGAATAGCAAGCTCTTTTATTTCTGTCTCTTTAAAGCTAAGCTGCTCTGACCCCCGACTGCAACAGAACTTAGCTGATGAGTCCAAAACATGAAATTGACTCCAGCTCATCTTTTCCATTCTTGAATTTGGCTTTGACAAGAACCACAGAAGTCAATGGGACCTCTGTATGTGGATGAAATTCCCAGGAAAGTTAGGAAGGGACTGATGATTCATGATATGAAACATCCCAAAGGGACTCTTCCCTCCCTCTTGATTTTGTATCAGTGTGTAGAATTTTGAAAACTGATGCTGATGAGGACAAAATTTCCATCATGAGCTAAACAAGATCCCTGACAGAGAGGAAACATGAGCTTCTGAGAGCCAGAATCCAGTTCTTTTTGCATAGAGGCCACCCCAATACAGAAGGGCACCTGGCCAAGCAGGGCGTACACTCTCAAATGAGTCAGGATTTGACCCCCTTCTGAAGAACCTCTTTTTACCCTACCTGATTCCTTAGAACAAATCAGTTATCTACTCTCAGTCATCAAGTGCCTTTTTTTTTTTTTTCCTGAGTCTGTATTTCACTTCTCTCTTTTGGTTTTCCTTGGGTGCTTCGGCTTTTGGAATGGCTTATTCTGTTTTGGTCTATCACAGGTATGCATTGCATTCATATCAGGAATTCTCTCTTATGGCTGGTTTGGCACCCAATGGAGAAGTTAAAACCTTCCGTAAGTCAAATCCAGTTCCAGGGAGCTCCAGGGAACCATTCCCGCACTTTCAATGCAGTGGTTTCTGTTTTATCTGAGCTTTGTATTATTTACTGCAATCTGGAACATATTTGGTTATATGAGAATTTTTATTGGCATGGAATTAGTCTGGACACAAAATCCACCTCCTGTCACCACCAGTACAATCCCAAAAGCACAGTAACCTGCTGTGGTTCATCCTGCAGGTAGGCTGTTATTGAGTCTGTAGTAACTCCTTGAGAGGACTCCTAAGGGTAGGCTTTGGGCCTCTAAAGACCTGGTCCCCTTTAGGACCTCCCTGCCTCTGCTTTCTTCCTGGTTCCTCACTGGAAATATTTGTTCTTTCATTTATGTCTGGATTCAGCTAATGGGGAAGAAAATGAAACTATGGTTTTTTTGTCTCTCTTTTTTTTTTCCTCCTTTCTTTCCTCCTCTTCTCTCAAATGCAGAGAAGGGGAGATTAGAATCATAAATGCCTCTTTACCATAAGCACTATGAGTCCCCTTGCACTGTAGAGGTCTCTCTGCTTGTAAAAATTGCACGACTAAAACATGTTTGTTGTAGAAAAATTAGAAGATATCAATAAAAAGAAAAAAATTAGAAGATATTGATTAAAAGAAAAAATCAATCAAACAAAATTTTCTCCAATAAAAATCAGGCTTCTTGGTCACTTCACTCTTTCCAGTCTTTCTGAGACTCAGTTCTTGTTAATTTTCATCAAGTGTTTTTCCCCTGCGTCCTGGCATTGCCCTTAGCAACCAGCATTTTTTTTTCCAAACCGTTTATCTACGTGGCTTTAAGGAAAGTTTTCTCCCAGATAAAGTACAAAAGGAACATATGTCTGTAATAGAACAAAATATTTTAAAAAGCAATTTAAACAGCTCTCTTATAAGAAAGCTGTGCATCCATACTTACTGCTTCTTTGGTAGGCTTCCTCTGACCAGCCTCAGTCTTTATGTTTCTTGACCCCTAGGGTAATTTGGCCTTTGTGGCTGACTTTTAGAGCTCTCTTTTAAGTCCCCTGAAAAGTGGTTTCTTGCCAGGTCTGACCAATCTCTCCCAGCTCTCATGCCTATAAGAGGTTTCCTTTTCTTGCATGCTGTTAACACATGCAAACTCCTCTTCCCATTTTGGGGGCAAGTGTGGCAGCTGCAAACCTTAATCTATGTAAAAGGAGGCAAGAAATTATTATTTTTTTTTTAGACAGAGTTTCGCTCTGTCGCCCAGACTGGAGTGCAGTGGTGTGATTGCAGCTCACTGCAGCCTCCACCTCCTGGGCTGAAGCAATCCTCCCACCTCAGCCTCCCAAGTAGCTGGGACTATAAGCAGGCACCACCATGCCCAGTTAATTTTTGTATTTTTTGTAGAGACGGGGTTTCGCCATATTGCCCAGGCTGGTCTCAAACTCCTGGCATTCTGCCTGTCTCAATCTCCCAAAGTTCTGGGCTTTACAGGCATGAGCCACCATGCCTGGCTAAGAAATTTAATATTCTTTCTTTTTCTATAATGCAACTTATTTTCTACTTCAAACCCCCATTTCATCTGATGGCAGGAACTTAATCTGTCAAGATGGAATTTATACCATGCACACACTTGTGGGGTTCACCTAGTCTGGGTCACTATCTATCCACGCTGGCGTCCCCTGAGGCATCCCTCTTTCTATTTTGCCTTTGGTCTGCCTAAGTCATCTCTGACCCAAGGCCCCCAAGTTCCAGCTCTCTCTCTGCTCATTTCTTTACTTCTTTGAGGTGAAAAGGATGAGTCTTCTATTCCCATGCAATGCTAGGAAGAGTGAAAAATCTCAGTCGAGCTATTGCTGACACATTGTTGCATCACTGCCACTCTAAAATGCAGAGGTTTCCTGAGGCTGTTTCAGGCCAGCTATGCCATAACTGGTGAACAATGAAAATTTCAGGTTGGAGATTGCAAAATCAGTCTCCCCTTCCCAGGCACCCACAGCACCAACCCAGGACAGGCAGGCAACACCAAGGGATTGCAAACTTCCTGCTTGCACACACTTAGCTCCTGGGTTGGAAATGGCAAGAGACTCTGCAGAATTGTCTACCAAATTGCTGTGGCACCAGCAGCCTGGGGCCAAAAGGCCACTGACAGGCATGGAAGGAGACAGACAGCAGGACTCAAGGAGAGGAAGGCCAAGCAGGTAGGGCCTGTGGCACCCAGAACCAGGGGAGTGAGTGGCAGAGAACCCATTCCTAGAGGAAATGGAAGGCAGGACTGAAGGAAAGCCAAGGCTCCAAGCCCCTGGAGCACATGCCATTGTCCCATTGGATTTTACAAGACACAAAATCAAAGATTAAAGTATTAAAAATATCCAGACAGTCACCAAGGAGCATTAAACCCCAGGCTCAGAGCCCTTCTGAGTGTGGTGCCCTGTCCATACACTCATGAACTGACTTGCCTGCATACTTAGATATACGAAAGCCAGGGAACAGACTTCTTCTTTTACTTGTACTACATCATCCCTTCCCTGATGCAATGAGAATAGAGCTATTCTAGCTGTGGCCTGGAATGGAGAGAGTTGGGGAAGAGAAGCACAGGTAGGGCAGCTTCTAGAGTAATAGGAATTACGGGAAAGGGGGAAACCCTAAATTTGTATTTCAAAAAGTTTTCCTACCACCCAAGCATCAGCCGATCTGAGCACTCATGGACTCCTGGCTATAGTCTGACTTCTGATTCACAAGTGGGTTCACCTGCAGGACACCAGCACCCACCCTCCATTGCCCAGGCTGTGTCTCAAGAAGCCCTAGCCCATATCTTTGCTGAGTGAGGCTTAACTTCTGGGACTGTAGCAAAGCAGTATTGAGGTTTTACGTCACATAGTCGACCTTTCTCAGTTTATTCTTACATATAAACAGTGATCTTTAAAGTGTGGTGCCTGGACCTGTGGCATCAGCATCACTTGGGAGCTTGTTGGAAATGCACATTCTTAGGCCTCATTCCAGACCCACCAGATCTGAAACTCTGGAATGGGGCTCAGCAATCTGTGTTTTGTTTTGTTTTGGTTTGTTTTTTTGAGACTGAGTCTCACTCTGTTGCCCAGGCTGGAATGCAGCGACGCAGTCTCGGCTCACAGCAACCTCCACCGCAGCAGAAGTTTCAAGTGATTCTTCTGCCTCAGCCTCCTGAGTAGCCTGGCTAATTTTTGTGTTTTTAGTAGAGACAGGGTTTTGCCATGTTGCCCAGGCTGGTCTCAAACTTCTAGGCTCAAGCGATCCACCCACCTCAGCCTCCCAAAATGCTGGGATTACAGGTGTGAGCCACCACGCCCGGCCTGATCTGTGTTTTAATAAGCTTTCCAGTAACTGTAACACACGCTGAAGTTTGAGAACCACTGCTCTAAACTTTGTTATATGAGAGACACATTTCAGGATTCTTCAGTAATTTCTCTCATAATCTTATAAATAAATATTGGACCTAGTGCTCAGAGCTGACAGTTCAAAGAATTCCAAGAAGGTTCGGCAACTCCAAAGCATGTCCTTTAACCACATGCTATAATATTTGGAATTCCTGCATTAGAAATTTATTTATTTGGCATCTTTTTATTGTTCTTTTTTAAAAGGTAAATGTTCTGTATGGTAAGCTCACATAAAAGTATCAATGATATCTGTCATATTCTGCTTACCATGGCTTAGGAAGGGAGAGAGGACACACAGAAAGGGGAAATAGCTGAGCAAACATAGGTATTGCCTAGTGTGGTGTATTAGTCCGTTTTCACTCTGCTGATAAAGACATACCTGAGACTGGGCAATTTACAAAAGAAAGAGGCTTAGTGGACTCACAGTTCCACCTGGCTGGGGAGGCCTCACAATCACGGTGGAAGGTGAAAGGCATGTCTCACATGGTGGCAGACAAGAGAAGAGAACTCATGCAGGGAAACTCCCCTTTATAAAACCATCAGATCTCATGTGACCTATTCACTATCATGAGAATAGCATGGGGAAGACCCACCCCATGAAGGTCCTTCATACAACACATGGGAATTGTGGGAGCCACAGTTCAAGATGAGATTTGGGTGGGGACACAGCCAAACCATATCAGGTGGCAATTTCGCGTAGGGCTAGCATTTCTAGAACTTATGAAGTCACTGGAGTAAAAACTTACATTTGAAATGAGCCCTATATCTTAATTTAAAAATAAAATAAAGTGGAGAGGATGAAAGAGTGGGTTTAAGGGGGTACATAGTAGAAAAAACCTAGTTCATATCCTGCCACTAACTAGCCATAGTCTTAGATGAATTACTTAAACTCAGTTTCTATAAAATGTGGTGAAGCATGGTATCTAAGACGTTACATCAGTTAGGATTTAGTTGCAAGTGACAGAAAATGCAACTGAAACTGGTTTAAACTGTTAAGCAAAAAGTTACTCTATTGGCTTTTGCAAATAAAATCTAGAGATAGTTCTAACTTCAGAAACAGTTTGAACAGTGTTCCAAAGAGGCCACATGAACCAAGTTGTTCTTTATTTTACTCTCTGCTGCTCCATATGTTTGGCTTCATTTCAGACCATGCATGGCGGCAAGATGGCAGCCCCAGTACCAGCCAACATGTCTCCATGGTTCAAATGTGGATTTGAGGGCAAACTCAGAAGCCCAAACAAACCCTCCAAAATGAGACTGATTGGCTGTGATTTGCCTCCCTTGAGTTATGTTCTTATCCCTGAACCAATCACTGACCACAGGAGAAACTGACACTCTGGATCATATGCCACTCCTGGGTCGAACACCATCCCTGGAATGCGAGGTGGTAGGGAGGGACTGTCAACTCCAGAGAAACCACAGGGATGGAAAGTGGGGAAGGGTGGATCCCCCACAAACATTGGAGGCCGTTCCTGGAAACAGGGTAAGTGAAGAGGGCCTGGCCAAGAAACCACACACATCTACCATGCAGATCTCAGTTCCAACATTCTGCAGTTCTGTGAGGCCCTCCTACGGCCCAGAATACCAGCATAGAAAACCACATTCACCAGACTGCCCTCCAGATGGAGCAGGAATGGGCCTGGGGAGGAAGGAATCCCATTTCCATTTAGGATGACTACAATCATACACTTCAAGAGTCCTGACTGGAAAGGCTGTCTCTCCTGGCAAACCAGTCCCATTTCTCATTTCTCTAGGAGAAATGCACACAAAACTTTCCATACTCCTGCCTGGCATTAGCTCTCTGCTGACCTCCATCTCCCTTTCACCCTGTCTGCCTCTGCTCAGAATGTGTCTCTCTTGGACTACCCCTGTCTCCTATCTGACTTCCTCTGCTACCTCTCTCTATTCCTCTCTCCCTCCAATACTGACTGGCTGAAGCTGTCATTACTGTCTGCCTAGCTTTCTCAAGAGTTTCTACCTCTGTTTCTTTCTATTCTCTCTCTTTCTGGGGTTCTCCCTGTCTCTGCCTTATTTTTTCTCTCTTATCCTGTCTGTGCTTCTCTACCTCAGTCTCCAAGAACCTGCCTGTCACTTTCTTTACTTGGCATTTTCATTCTTTGTGTCTGCCTCCCTTTCTGCATCTGCCTTTGTCTCTATCTTTTTCTGAAATAGACAGTTCTCACTGCTCCAGATAGGGTCTAAAAATGTCTACAAGGCCTGCTTATTCCATATGTTTATCAGCAGATGGACCAACAGTGTTTGAGGATGGAGGCAAGACCTTGAAGGAGGAGAATTTAGAGAGAAGAAGGAAGCATTGACAGGGCACCTGAATCATGGTGCTGTGAATAAGGGGTTATTCAGACCAAACCTACACAGCACACACACACATTAATGTCACAAACCACCTTCAGAGAGGCGCTAAGCTTCTCCATCACAGTCACAGTTGGGTATGGTTGAAGTTTTGTTTTTTCTCAGTTGAATGCTTTTTAACTGATTAGCTGCTCCCTGGATTTCAAAGCAGCTTGGATATCTGTAACTGACACACAGTCTCAGTGCTGCAGCCTACCAGTTTACAACAGGGCCATTGGATGAACTGACTTTGCCATTGTGTGCCTTGTGAGTTTCACTGTATGGACAGCTCAGCCCCTGTTTTCTCTGTGGCAGTTATCCAGGTCCTGCTTCTCAGTGGCTAAACACATCTCGGTGCCCAATGCAGTGAGGGCTGACATTAGGCCCTTCTTAACATTAGTCTACAATTTCCAATTCAATAAAAGATATTGCTGGGTTTTGAAAAATAGAAGGTGGCAGAAGTAGACATATATCCAACAGGCTTTGCACTCAGGTTTTATTTTTACACAGAGTTTAAAACTTATATCACATACCATCCCAAGGACTGTCCTAATCTTCAACAAAGTTAGTTTTCATTTCATTATGTCTTCATTTTAAAGGTTGATACATTGGCTTTTGCAGTCACCGGCATATTTTTTAACTACTATGATGTAGATGGCAAAGAGTGTGGGGAGGCCATAGGACTGTTAGGTTTTGTTGTTGTTTGCTTTCCATCTTCAACAGTTTTCTGCTCTGTGATGGTAAACAAATCAACTTCTATGAGTGCCAATTTCCACATTAATAAAAGATAACAGAAACAGGTGCCTAGCATCAGTACCTAGTACTTAGTACAGGCTGATTAAATGTGTTCATTCATTAAAGACAATGGTTGTCAGCTTTGGCTATCCATTAGCATCTCCTGGGAAGCTTTTAAAAACCCTGAAGACAGGCTGTAGATTAGACCAATTACATAAGGATTTCTGAGTCTGAGACCCGGGCAGCAGTATTTTTTTTAAATTCTCCCACACATCCCACTTGAGGTTATTCCACTGTGCAGCCAAGCCTGATAACCACTGATTTAAGAGGTTTACATTAGCTATGTGCTTATTTTGTACTTAATCAAGGGTCAAAGGCCCTTGTTTTAAAAGTATCGCTCAAAGACCCAGAATTAAACTTGGACTACAGTCCCTAAGAATTAATTTCTCCAATTTCCAAAGAGTGCCTATTCCTATAAGCTCATCTAAAATGAAAAATGGCCCATAAAATATTCCTTATTTGGTCAAAGAGAAGCATATGTTAAACATTCAATTCAACAATTTCTATTGAGTACTGTCCAGTTACAGAGAACTGCACTAAACCAAAAGTCTCCATTGTCAAAAAATAATGCTTAAGTTCAAAAGGCACAACACAAGTAAAAAGCAATGCTTCATAAAAACAAAATAAAACAAAACAAAATGAACACTTCCTGAAATTGACGGCTTTAAGCACACACCCTGCCAGCTTAATTTTCTGCTGATTATCAGTTCTCCTACTGCCTATAATGAGGGGCTTAAGAAGAGGAAGAGCAGCTGGGAACAGGAAGTTTGCAATGATGTGGGAGGTTTACTGCAAAATTATCTGCTAAGGAAATCATTTCAGTGGTCAGCATTGCTAACAAAAATACATTGCGCTGACAAAGATATTGAACAAGCTTTGTGCTCAGTGAGACAGTGTTTTGTTTTCTCCACATTGAAGAATTTAATTTCAAATGCACCAAGGTGCTCTTGTGAGTAGTAAAATAAAAACATATTTAAAAGCTTTGCTGAATTCATAATCAGATATGGCTATGTAATTTCCCGATCTATTATATAGGATTGAATACATTTTTCCAGCTTTACTGATGTATAATTGACAAATCAAATTGTATATATTTAGGTGTACAATGAGATGTTTTGATATACATACATGTTGTGAAATGATTACCACAATCAAGCTAATTAGCATAAACATCACCTCACATGGTTACCATTTTCCTTTTTGTGGTGAGACCATTTGAAACCTACTCTCAGCAAATGTCACAATATAATACCACATGATTACCTATGGTCACCATGCTGTACATTAGCTCTCCAGAACTCATTCATTCTGCATATCGAAATTTTGTACCCTTTGACCAGCATCTCCATGTCCCCAACCCCTCAGCTCCTGGCAACCACCATTCTACTCCTTACTTCTGGGACACAGTGTTTTTCATGTAAAACAAAAATATGTGACATTTTGTGTGTACATTCATGAATTTCTTTCCCATTTTGGGGATACCCTTGACATAGTCTAGAGATGATTTGTGTGTCTGCTTTTCTTTGCTCTCTGCTCTTTATTGGTTGCTCCTAGGCTGGAAAAGAGATGTAACCTCAGGAAGCAGGTGTGTGAAAGACGATCCAACTCGGGAGAGTCCATGGACGGCTGGCCCTGAATCTTAGCCCTTCAAGTGATTGCTGTGATGTTCAGGTCCAACGTCTCAGGTCTCGTTCATACATCTCCACCTCTCACCGTCACTCACTGGATCCCAATATCAGGCTGTGCAGAGGGAAGATTACTCCAAAGCTTGTTTTCTTCACATCTAGCCAACTAGTCTGTTCTCAAAAGAACTGAAAGGGATGTCCAGCCCTGATGGTCAGTCTGCTAGGAAAAGACACGGAGCCAGGAAGCCAGGGTTCAAGATTTGGTTTTATTCCTTACTGACTATATGATACCAGACAAGCATTGAGCCTCTTTGAGCCTTAGTTTCCTCAGTATAAAATTAGGGATAATAGTATTACCTACGTCGCAAAATTGTTGTAAAGATTTAGTGAAATGTAAGCTGTACAAATGACCAATGCCTTTTTAAAAATACTCTGAACCTGGTTTTTTTTTTTTAAGTTTGGAAATCTTAAACACTTAATAGAAAAAATTTGTAAGTGATGACTGAAATGAACCAAACTTTTTCTACAAACTTTAGCCTACGAAGCTCCCAGCACACACCTTAGCACAACCCTGCACCTTCTAAATAGGCAACACTGAACACTCCAGGGAGAAAGTCAGATTTCAAAGCACTTTACCTTGTTCTTTCCTCTTTTCCTGCCTTGGCCTCCCAGGTAATTTATTACAGAGATCTGGCAAGGCTTCACAGTGAATGAAGCCTGGTGGTGCTACAGGGGGTGACAAAGGCAAACCGGATCCTGTATTTAAACAAAACTGAAGGAAGTGCAGAGAGCCTGCATTTGGCTCTCCGTGAGGTCTCCATATGCCGGCCCTCCCGTGCACACACTGGGGAGCATTGTCCACAGTTTGAGAGTCATCGCTGCAGCCTGCACTGACGTGAGTCTCCACCATCAGCTAAGAGGAACACTGGTCTCCCACCCAGCAGCCAAATCCAAGATCAATGCTTCCCAGGGAGAACTAGAAACCAAACATAACAACAAGAAATGACTTTCCAAACACACTTTCACAGAGAAAAATAGAGAGTACAAACAATATTTTCATCATTAGTAGTTATAAAATATTCATGATGTTCTAGGGCGATAAAAGGTAAGGATATCTCACCCCTCACCCATCCCCATCTACCTTGACCCATCCTTCCCAACCTCACCTGTAAAAGAGTTCAAATTGGACTTGTATAAATTCCCCCAAAGAGTGTACCTACTTCTGAAATACAGAGGAAGGAATGTTCTTCATTCTTACCTTCTGTTAAGGAGTTAAGAGAAGGTAGTAATATTTACTAAGTTCCTGGCATATACCAAGACATTTTCTTTTTTTCTGTTTTTTGTTTGTTTGTTTTTGTTTTTTGTTTTTTGAGACAGGTCTCCCTCTGTCACCCAGCCTGGAGTGCTGTGATGCAATCATAGCTCATTGCAGCCTACAACTCCTAGGCTCAAGTGATCCTCCTGCCTCAGCCTCCCATGCAGCTGGGACTACAGGTGGACCACCACACCCAGCTAATTTTTTTTTTCTTGGTAGAGACAGTTGCCCAGGCTGCTCTTGAACTCCTGGCCTCAAAGGATCCTCCAGACTTGGCCTCCCAAAGTGCTGGGATTACAGACATGAGACATTTTCACAGACAGTATTTAATCCTTTTTATGACACTTTGAGATAGGTATTCTTATGCCTATTGATGTGGAAACTGAGGGTCAGAAAGATTAAGAAACTTATTCATGGCCATGCACAGTAGTCATGCCTATAGTCCCAGTGACAGGTGAAGCTGGCTGGGCTTCTGGGTGGGGTGGGGACTTGGAGAACTTTTCTGTGTAGCTAAAGGTTTGTAAACACACCAATCAGCACTCTGTAAAATGCCCGAGGTGGGCGGATCATGAGGTCAGCAGATCGAGACTACACGGTGAAACCCCGTCTCTACTAAAAATACCAAAAAAAAATAGCCGGACGTGGTGGCAGGCGCCTGTAGTCCCAGCTACTTGGGAGGCTGAGGCAGGAGAATGGCGTGAACCTAGGAGGCGGAGCTTGCAGTGAGCTGAGATCGCGCCACTGCACTCCAGCCTGGGCAATAGAGTGAGACTCTGTTTCAAAAAAAAAAAAAAAAATGGACCAACCAGCGCTCTGTAAAGTGGACCATTCAGCAGGACATGGGCGGGGCCAAATAAGGGAATAAAAGCTGGACACCCGAGCCAGCAGCGGCAACCCACTCAGGTCCCCTTCGACACTGTGGAAGTTTTGTTCTTTTGGTCTTCACAATAAATCTTGCTGCTGCTCACTCTTTGGGTCCGCACTACCTTTAAACGCTGTAACACTCACTGCGAAGGTCTGCGGCTTCACTCCTGAAGTCACGAACCCACCAGAAGGAAGAAACTCCGGACACATCTGAACATCTGAAGGAACAAATTTCGGACATGCCATCTTTAAGAACTGTAACACTCACGGCGAGGGTCCGCGGCTTCATTCTTGAAGTCAGCGAGACCAAGAACCCACCTGAAGGAACCAATTCTGGACATACTAGCACTTTGGGAGGCCAAGGCGGGCAGATCACCTGAGATTGGGAGTTCAAGACCAGCCTGACCAACATGGAGAAACCCCGCCTCTACTAAAAATACAAAACTAGCCGGCCATGGTGGCACATGCCTGTAATCCCAGCTACTCGGGAGGCTGAGGCGGTAGAATCACTTGAGCCTGGGAGGCGGAGGTTGCGGTGAGCTGGGATCACACCATTGCACTCCAGCCTGGGCAGCAAGAGTGAAACTCCATTTCAAAAAAAAAGAAAAAAAAAAGAAAGAAAAACAAAAGAAAAGAAACTTATTCAGAGTCACATAGAAAACAATTGGTAAAAACAGTATTCTAACCTAAATCTGCCTCGTTCTCTCTATTCATTTATCTTCTAAAACATGATGGAGAGAAGTATTAGTATAAACTATCACTGTAATTCTTTGCTTGGTGAAATAGCAAAAATATTGAGATTATTTTAGAATAAATAAATAAATCCTGGGTATCTTCTTCTAAAAGGCAATGTTTACTAGTGGAAAAACCCTAAAAGATGATGCCCCGCTGATATTTAAAAATGACCAAATTTATTCAATAGGTCTCAATGAGTCAAATTCTGATATTCCATTGAAATCCCTGAGAAGGCAAGAAAGTGCTACCAAATCATGAGATCTTTCAAGGGGAGAAGAAAGGCCTTTCATTAGAAAGTGAACATTCAATCATTCTTGGCTCACAAACATGTAGGGAACTGTTGGGACCTATGTCTTAAGCAATTTATTACCAATAACTGAAGCTAGCAAGTGATTACTCAAATATGACTGAGTGCTCAGTACAGTATACGTTCTACTTTTTTGTGTGCTTGAAAACTTTCATAATAAAAATATTTAGATTTTGTTTCTTTTTAATTTTCCTTATTTTTGTTGAAGTATAATTTTTATATAGTGAAATGACAGGTCTTAAATATACAGTTGGACGAGTTTCAACAGTTGCATACATCTGTATAACCCACATCCCATTAAGATATAGAATATTGCCATAACTCCCAAAATTTCCATCATGCCATCCCAGTCAATCTCTGTCCACTCCCTGCCCTACTTGAAACCACTGTCCTGATTTCTTTTGCAATAGATTGCATTTGCCTGTTTCAGAACTTCATATAAATGGAATCTTACAATATGTACCCTTTTGTGCCTGACTTCCTTTCACTCGGTATAGCAATACTGAGGCCTATCCATGTGTCGTATGTATCAGGAGCTATTGTGTTTTTGTTATCTCCGAGCAGAACTCTGCTGTATGTAAATATCCATGTTGTTTATTCATTCTCCTGCTGATGGACATTTGGGTTGTTTCTAGTTTGTTGCTATTTTTGTTGAGACCAAGGCTGGGAAAAGAGAAAATAGAAAAGAAAAAAGTTTTTTGAAATCTGATTTTCTTCCTGGAGTATTCAGTATTATGAATAAAGCTGCTATGGACATTCATGTACAAGTCTTCTCTGTGTCCAGATGTTTTCATTTCTCCTGAGTAAATACCTAGAAGTGCATTTGCCAGGTCATAGAGTAGGTGCATGTTTAACTTTATGAAAAACTGCCAGACCGATTTTCAAAGTGCTTGCACAATTCTACATCCCCACCGGTAATGGATGAGAGTGCTCATTGCTCCACATCCTTGCCCATATTTGTTGCTATGAGTAGTGGTATCTCAGTGTGCTTTAATTTTCATTTCATTGATGCCTAGTGATGTTGAGTGCTTTTTCATGTGCTTATTGGCACATCTTCCTTTGTGAAGTGCCTGTTCAACTCTTTTGCCCACTTCGTTTTTTAACTTAAAAATCATATAATCTCAACACCCAGCCATAACCCTCATTAACGTCTTGGACTTTTTCTATGTATTTACTTATTTATGCCAATATATTTATTACAAAAAAGGGTTCATTGTGTAACCTTTTTCATTTAACAATTCAATTGGTCATGAACATCTTTCTCTATCACTAAATATTCTTCTATGCCATCATTTTTAAAAACATGAGTGTTCATTGTAGCTTTATTCACAATTACCCAAACTGGAAACAACACAAATGCCTTTCACTTGGTGAGTGGATAAACAAAATGTACTGTCTAGCTGTACGATGGAATGCTACTTAGCAATGAAAAGGAGACAAACTACTGATAAATGCAACATGCATGCAAAACCATTCTGATGAGTGAAAGAAGCCAGACATAAAAATGTAAATACGAACTATAGTAAGAATGCAAATACAGTCACAAAAACTTGGGGTTGAGGGTGGAGGGAGGGATGGACTGATGACAGGCAAGATGATACTTTTGAGGGTGATGAAAATACTCATATATTTGTTGTAGCTGTAGTTTCACTTGTATTTGCATGCCTTAGAACTCATGAAATTGTATATTTTGTTGTGTTTGGCTTTTTACATTTTAAAAAATGTATTACTAATATTACTTTTGATTGACAAATCATAATTGTATACACTTACAGAGTACATAATTGTATACACTTACAGAGTACAATGTGATGTTTTGATGTGTGTATACAATATGGAATGATTAAATAAAGCCAATTAGGATACCCCTCACTGGCTGTGCACAGTGGCTCACGCCTGTAATCCCAGCACTTTGGGAGGCCAAGGTGGGCAGATCACCTGAGGTCAGGAGTTCAAGACCAGCCTGGCCAACATGGCAAAACTCCATCTCTACTAAAAAATACAAAAATTAGCTGGTTGTGGTGGCGGGTGCCTGTAATCTCAGCTACTTGGGAGGCTGAAGCAGGGAGAATTGCATGAACCCGGGAGGCAGAGGTTGCAGTGAGCCGAGATCATGCCACTGCACTCCAGCCCGGGCAACAGAGCAAGACTCCGTCTCAAAAAAAAAAATGTATCTCATATATATATGTATGTATATATACATATTTATATATAGATCCCTCACCTTGCTTACCCATCATTTTTTATGATAAGACATTTGAACAAATTATACATTTTAAGGGGCTGAATAATGCAGGCAAATTATAGTTCAATAAAAGTCATTTAAACAAAAAGCATCATTGAGGAGATGCAGTATAGGATATAGATTGGGCACTAAAGGAAGTGGGGCAAGCATGGCTGATGCAATTAAAGACAAGACAAGAATCAAGTAGTCAGAAGCATGAAAGGATAGAAAGTTGAGATAAGAGAGTACGTAGAGTTTACATCTTAGCAAAAAGAGTTTTAAGTTGAATTAGAGCTCTCAGTTAAATCTAGTTAAAGTTATTTAGGCTAAAATGGTGATTCATCAACTCATAGCAGGGTTTTTTTAAAAGGTTGAACAACTGAAATCAGAGTGGAGTGAAGCCAGGACTTTTTTTCCAGCTCTCTGATTTCTAACACCACCTTAAGCGGGGAAGCAGGAAGGAAGGATGCGTAGGGTGCCTCATTATAACCTCACAAGGGTAGGGTTCCCAGTTGGTCTTAGCAGGCAAGGACAGGGGTGAGGTCACAGATTTTTCTGTGGTGTTTAGCTGGAGTAGAGTCATTATTGTCTAATAGTTTTCTGTCTCCCTAAGCTGTCCCTTTCTGATCCTTTGGCAAGAGTGAGCAGGCTTTTTCTAGGTGATTGTGTGAGTGTGTGTGTGTGTGTGTGTGTGTGTGTGTGTTTCCATTGATATTTCCAGGTTGCTGGCTTCTCAAGCAACTAGTCTGGGATATATGTATATGAAGCAAAAACAAAGCCCAGGGAGCTCACCCACTTGTTTCTCTGATCCCGAGGTCAACTGCTGGTCTGCCTTCTTTCCACCTTTCAGAGTCTTCTTTTCTTTGTTTTATATAAAATGTACAGGGTTTTTTTAGCTGTCCTTGGCAGAAAGTATAAGAGAAAAGTACGTCTACTCAATTTTTCTGGAAGCAGAAATCTCCTTGATGGCTTTTTAAAAATTAGATTGTTTGTCTTTTTCATTATTGAGTCACAGGAGCTATTTTTTATTCTGGGTACAAGTCCTTTGTCAAATATATATGCTGTGAATATTTTTTCCCATCTGCAGCTTGTTTATTCAATTTTTAACAGTGTCTTTTGATGAACAGAAGTTTTAAATGTTGATGAAAGTTCATTTCTTCAATTTGTTTCTTGTACAATTAGTGCTTTGTGTGTGCTGAAAAAGAAATATTTGCCTATCTGTAAGTTGTAAAAATAACCTCCTGTGTTTTTTTTCTAGAAGCTTTATGGTTCTAGCTTTCGTGTTTAGCAATATGATTCATCTCAAATCAATTTTTGTGTTTAGCGTGAGGTATGAATTTCAAGTGTTTTTTTCTGCATAGATAGCTTGTTGTTCCAACACCGTTTGATGAAAGTGTTTCCTTTTTCCTTTTAGTTTCTTTGCTATCTTGGTCAAAAATCAATATATATGGGACTATTCTTATATTGTATTCTTATCCGGTGATCTATTTGTTTGTCTTTATGTCAATACCACATTGTCTTGATTACCATGGCATTATAGCAATTTTGAAATTAATGATAGTATACATCCTCCAACTTTGGTTTTTTGCTTTTGATTTTGTTTTTGTTTTGTTTTTTTTTTTTTTGGCTGCTTTTTAAGAATTGCTTTACCTCTTTTAAGGCCTTCAAAGTTCTAGAAAAATGTTATAGTCCATTTGCCAGTTTCTACAGAAAATGCTTCTGTGATTCTGATTGGGCTTGTGTTGAATCTACAGGTCAATTTTGGGAGAATTGACATCTTAACAATAAGTGATAGTGTCTTTCCATTTGTTTTTCTTCTTTGATTGTTAGCAATATTTTATAATTTTTCAAGGTGTATGTCTTACACAAATTTTATTAAGTGCATTCCTAAATATTTTGAGTTTTTGGTGTTATTCTAAATGGTATTAAGTTTCAGTCTTCAAATGTTCATTTGCTAACATATAGAAATACAACTGAACTTTATATATTAACTTTATATCCTGCAATCTTCCTAAATTTACTAATTAGCTCCAGTAGCTTATGTTAAGTTATTTAGAATTTTCTGTGTAATCATATCATCTGCAAATAAAGACAGTTTTACTCTTTCTTTTATGGTTTTGTGCCTCTTCTTTATTTTTGTCTTTTTGTGCTGTTGAAGACATCTAATAGAGGTGTCTAAGACCTCTAATAGAAGTGGTGAAAGTAGGAATACTGGCCCTGATCAAGGCCAGTACTTAGGGGGAAAATGTTTTAATCTGTCACCATTAATAGGTTGTCAGCTATAAAGTTTTCATTGGTGTCTTTTATCACAGGGGTCCAACCCCTGGGCCGTGGACCAGTATTGGTCCATGGCCTGTTAGGAACCGGGCCACACAGCAGGCAGTGAGCGGCAGGCAAGCAAGGATTACCACCTGAACTCCACCTCCTGTCAGATCAGCGGTGGCATTAGATTCTCTTAGGACTGTGAACCTTATTGTGAACTGTGCATGAGAGGGATCTAGGTTGCATGCTCTTTATGAGAATCTAACTAATGCCCTGATGAAACCACCACTCCCCACTCCCTACCCCGCCCACCTCACCATGTCCGTGGAAAGACTGTTTTCCATGAAACCAGTTCCTGGTGCCAAAAAGGTTGGGACCACTGCTTTATCAGGTTGAGGAAGTTTTCTTCTATGTTTGTTGACAGGTTTTATCATGAATGGTTGTTGAATTTTGTCAAATGCTTTTCTACATCTATTGAGATGATCATATGATTTTTCTTCTTTATTCTATTAAATTGCATCAGTTTATATTCAAACATTAAGCTAACATTGCATTCCTAGTATAACCTCCATTTGATCATGATGCATTATTCTTTTTCTATGTCATTGGGTTCAATTTGCTAAAATTTTAAGGACTTTTGCATCTATGTTCATGACGATGTTAGTCAGTTTTCTGTAATGTCTTTTTCTGGTTTTGATATCAGAATAGTTTTGGACTCATAAAATGAGTTGTTGGCTGGATGCAACAGCTCATCCCTATAATCTCAACACTTTGGGAGGCTGAGACAGGAGGATCACTTAAGGCCACGAGTTTAAGACCAGTTTGGGCAACATAGTGAGACCCTATCTCTACACACACACACACACAATTAGCCAGGTGTAGTGGCGCCTGCCTGTAGTCCTAACTACTTGCTAGGATTGCTATTTGGAAGATTGCTTGAGCCCAGGAATTGGAGGTTACAGTGAGCTATGATTGTGCCACTGCACTCCAGGCTGTGTGATCAAGTGAGACTCTGTCTCAATTTTTTTTAAGCTTTTAAGTGTTTCTAAAATGAGTGTTGTAGAATTATTATTTTTTCCTTAAATGTTTGAGATAATTTATCAGTGAAGCCATTTTTTATGTATAGATTACCTATTTCCCTTCTTTAAGGAATCACAGTCCTCCTTGAATGCCGTCCAGTGTCTTATCATAGTTATTTTATATATTGTGTGTGGTTTTGTGGTTGCTGAGAGTGGAGGGATGTCTGGTACTAGTTACTCCATCATGGCTAGGCCAGAAGTCTCTAGTAAAATGTTTGTTTAAGTTGATATTATTATTAGGGTAATTTTAGATTCAACAGATTCAATATTATCCCAATATTGAAACTACCTCAATAGTTTATACTAATTGCATTTCTATTGAATCCACCCCCAAATTAAATATTCATATAACTATACAATTCAGTATTAGCAAAGACTAGTACAATGAACAACAGTCTTATACCTACTACCTAGATTCAAGTATTAATAAATAACATTACTTTCACTTCAATTTTAATATACTTTTTTATATGGAATAAAAAGTAGTAAAGTTACAGATAGAGTTATTTTATGTAACTCTGACATGTCCCAGGAGTATGTTTTGCATCTCATTCACTATGCTTATTAACAACAGATTAAACATTTGAAACCCATTATTTAGAGACTTACATGTTTCAGAAAGATTATCATTTAAATATACAAAACTTTTCTAACAAAAAACATATGTGTGTATGATTCTGGCATTTTATCAGAAAAAAAGGTGTTTCCCAGTAGGCGTGCACTAGAACTTTGCAATTATGTTTGTATCTTCTGCATGGCTTTGTCCCTGCTGCTTCTCGTCATAGGATTAGACCCTGTAGAAAACAATCACTTTCCAAAATGATATATAATATCCAGGTTAGGGGGAATTATTAGACTCAAGTCTCTCTGCATAAGGAACCATGCTGGAAACCTAATATTTTACTTATCAGGCCTCCTCTGAGCCTAAATCTGCTTTCTCAAACAATGAAATAGATTGCTTCAACTTCCTTTTTGGAATTAAGTGGGAATATTAAACAAATGATAAAGTAAAATTTAAAACCACTGGACGGTTGTAGTTCTTGCCTTCACTTAAGTGAAAGAGTTTGGGCTCTACTACTTAAAGTACTCCCACCTCACCATTTGGACCACTTACGGTCTGAAGGCTGCATACTGCTCCTGAGTCCGAAGAGCTAGGGGTGACAGCTAGGGCCTACCATGCTATACCAGTGGGAAATTTGAAGCAGGAGTAAATTTTAAAAGAAGGAACTTACATATTGTTATATTGACACTGTCATTAAGGATAATGTGACATTAATGTTACATCCTTTGAAAAACCTTACCATATGGAGAATATGAGGGAACACGGAGAATGAGGGAACACGCCAACTGAATAGCTAGCTCTAGGGAAAACTTGTTTGTAAAAAGTACATTAGGATATAATGTAACAATTAACATATTCCTCTGTTAACGGTACTGGTGAATTCTGGCATTTAGCTAGGATTGCTCCAGTCCTTTTCTTGCTGTCTGTCCCCAGTCAAAATTAACTACTAGTGCAATAGGAATCAAAAATCATGTTAATCTCTGCCAACGAATACACAGTCAAAACAGGTTGATGGTTTATTGCAAGCCCATGGTGTTTCAAAATCACCAGGAAGCGATAAAAAAATTTAAATGCCCAACCCTCATTCCTAGACATCTGAATTTGATTAATCTGAGTGGAGACTAGGCATCAATATTTTTTCATAGAATTTTTTTTAATTTCATAGAATCCTGTTATGTTTTCTTTTTAACAGTTTTATAGTTTTACCACTTAAATTTATGTCTTTGGTGTATTTTGGGATAATTTTTATATGTGGTATGAGGTCGGGGTCCAACTTTATTCTTTTGCATGTGGATTCTCTAACTGCTCCAATACTATTTGCTAAAAAGGCTATTCTTTCCCTGTTGAATTGTCTAAGGAGCCTTGTCAAAAATCAGTTGGCCACATAGACACATGGGCTTATTTCTGGACTGTTGATTCTATTCCATTGATCTATCTCTATCCTTATGCCAGTACCACACAGTCTAGAGTAGTGTAGCTTTGTACTAAGCTCCAAATTGAGAAGTGTGAGACTTACAACTTTGCTTTTTTTTTTTGAGAGGAGTCTCACCCTGTCACCCAGGCTGGTGTGATCTCGGCTCACTGCAACCTCCAACTCCCAGGTTCAAGTGATTCTCCTGCCTCAGCCTCCTAAGTAGCCGGGATTACAGGCACAGGCCACCATGCCTTGCTAATTTTTGTATTTTGAGTAGAGAAGGGATTTCACCGTTGGCCATGCCGGTCTTGAACTCCTGACCTCTGGTGATCCACCCGCCACGGTCTCCCAAAGTGCTGGGATTACAGGCATGAGACACTGCGCCCTACCTGTTGTTCTTTTTCAAGATTATTTTGATTATTCTGGGTCCCTGTATTTCCCCATGAATTTTAGGATCACGTCAATTTCTACCGAAAAAAAAAAAAAAAAGCCAGCCTGGATTTGTACAGAATTGTGCTGAATCTGTATATCAGTTTGGAGAGTATTGCAATTTTAACAATATTAAGCCTTCCAATTCATTAACATGACATGTTTCCATTTATTTAGGCCTTCTTTATTTTCTCTCAGTGATGTTTTATAGTTTTCAGTGTATAAGTCTTGCAGCATCAATTTTTTTTTCAAGCTTTTCAGGTGATTACCATATGCAGCCATTGTTGAGGACCATTGCTTAAGTTCCCAAAGATGAGGAGCATTTCTCATTGTCCCCAAAATCACAAATCTTAGGTAATCTGTCCATATCTGGTTCTGCTAAGGACAGGGAAATAGGGTGTATGTTGACCAGGAAGACCTACTTCTGAGAGATGTCCATTTCATGACATTTCATAAAAAGAACTCTGGTACTAATATTTAATTACACCCTACAGATAATCCTACAGTTGCAAAATCTTGAGAGGCCTAAGAATTTATTTATGCTGCTCCAGAGAGGTGAGAGTCCATCTTATTTTAATGTCTGCTAAAAGCAAATGTTCTTTGAACAATCTCCATCAATAACCCATTCCCATGTTAACTAACTTTCCTCTGAAAACATATTCACCCACCTTCCCCAACCCACTACCTCTGCTTTCCTATTTATAATGAGATTTTTAACCCCCTGGGTTCTTCATTCCATCTGTACCAAATTTATGATCTGTCTAAATTCCCATTATTATAACTTCAGGCCATTTCTCAGTAGATCTGAGGAACATCTGTTCACCATTTTGAGTACAAAGACTAGAAAGCTCCTCTTATTTGTTTTGTTGTTGTTTGGTTGGTGGGTTTGATTTGGTTTAGATTGATTTTTTTCCTCTGGTTCTTGATTTTTGCCTTTCTGACACATACTATTTTCTAGGTTTGGCAAAACCACTATGAGATCTAAATGGAATGAAATGACCTCTCACCTTAATACCATGTTTTGTGATCCCATTAATGGCAAAGGTAGACCATGAGTAGCTGGAGGTGTTGACTTAGGATGCTATTCTGACAAACTGCCAGTGTGTCTTTGAATAAGCTTTGAATAACGTCAACACATTGATCCATCTGTGGCCATGGTCTGTCCCCGATTCCACAGCATTCCCTTTCCTATTTTTTTTGTTTTGTTTTTGACAGAGTCTTGCTCCATCACCCAGGCTGGAGTACGGTGGTGTGATCTCAGCCCACTGCAACCTCTGCCTCCCAGGTTCAAGCAATTCTCATGCCTCAGCTTCCCAAGTAGCTGGGATTACAGGTGCACATCGCCACACCAGCTAATTTTGTATTTTTAGTAAAGATGGGGTTTCACCATGTTGGCCAGGCTGGTCTCGAACTCCTGATCTCAAGTGATCAGCCCTCCTCAGCCTCCCAAAGTGCTGCAATTACAGGCGTGAGCCACCACACCTGGCCTCCCTTTCCATTCTTGACCTCTGGGCCTCTCTAGGTTCTGACACCATCAGCATCTGTGTAATTCTAGTCCACATAAACTACCTAGAGCTGGAGAAGCAATTTGGATTTCCTGAATACTGATGGAGAAATTACCTCTTCAGATGGGAGTGAAAAATCGGCCTGAGATTCTTGTCTTTTTCCTCCTGCAATGCAAATGATGGATGACGCCACAAGCATGACACTCTTTCATGGTCTATCCAAATACTGAAAAAATCTAGAAATGTTTTATAGAAAAAATAAGAAAATAGTACCCCAGATCTTTTCTCTTGATTTGGTGTTCATAAAAGCATTTTATCCATCATATCTGTCAGTCATTTAGAATTTCAAAAACTACAAAAACATGGTAAAACACAGGACCAGTCTAATTTTTAAACTTTAAAAATCATGACTAGTTGTTTTTCAGTACATTTCTCTACAGGTATATTAATCAGGCAAGGAAGTATTATGATTGAAGAATAAGTTTAGGCAAAAGTTATTTAATTATTTTAATGTGCCATCTGTTGAATTTTTAAGTAATAGCATTAATTTAATTAGCATTAATGCAAATTTCATTCATATCATTGCTTTGGTTTAGTAATGATATGTGTTATTATTAATATAAGTGTTCATGGCATCATTCTTGTTAATTAACCACTTATGTATCTTTTGCCTATTCATTTATTCCTGTTATACATCTATCTACATTTCTTATTTAAAAGAAATGAGAAACTACAATGCATTACAATGATTTTCAATTTTCTTAATTATTAATAGTACCTCAGTAGTGAGGTCTTATTTGGGGCTTTGGAGAAAATTGGGCAAGATGTATGCTTATCTTTTCCACTGAAGAAAGCATACAAACTATGTAAGAAGTGACAGTGATTCTATGAAAGGGATAATCTTGGATCTGCTCTGATTGTTTAAGATCCTAAACTGATACAGTGTTTCCCTATTATCAATAAAATATTAATTACAACATGTTTCACAGTTGAAGGCTGAGGCTGAGATCCTCTGGTATAGACTGAGGGTCTCCAATTTGCTTTTTATGTACCCCCATCATTTAAAAAAAAAATGCAAGCATACACACCCCACTGTGTGCGTGTGTGTGTGTGTGTGTGTGTATACATATAGAGAGAGAGAGTTATTTTTAAAGTATGTAGGTGTACCATTGTGCTGATATATTCTGTACACAGAAAGAATAGAAAACATTAAAGGGTGACATAAAAATAAATATAAATTAAACTCTAAAATCTTGTTCCATCCATATGGATTGTGTTGTACAGAGGCTGGTAAATTTATTTTTTCCCCCTCTAACTTCCAGCAAAAATGAAGCAGGGAGTTGTTTCAAGGTCCACCAGGGAATACAAAGTTTCTGGTCTCATATTTTGCTCTTTGGTAAAGAACTCAAAACTATTAAAAGGGCAGGTTAAATGTTTGCTTATGCATGTAATCTATGTTATGTGGGTGTTAGAAGGATTTTGGGTTCCCTCCAGAAGATCCCAGATTGGATTAATTTTGACCTCTCCTATGAACTCCAGAAAGAAGATAAAAATGAGCTGTTACAGAGGGTTTGGCTTTTTCTTTTATCTCCCCACTCTCTTTCCATGGAAGAAATAGTACAGAACTTTATGCAACTTTCATGGTCTTTTCCTTTTGACAAAACATCACAGTGATGAGCCTTTGTGAATTGTCTATAAAAAAAAGGTGTGTCATGAGATTCTTCATAGAAGTACCCATTTGACTTTTGATCTCTTCTGTATTTTGTTGTTTCCTTTATTTTAGTCTCCAGAGTAAATTGTATGGAAATTGCAATCAACCATGGAAAGACATTTATTTCATTATCAAAGGAACTGAACCAATTGTGATTCATTTACTTTTTCCTTCCTTGTTTTTTTTAAAAAAAAACTGTTTTCTTCTGATTATAAAAGAAATACATGTGACTCTTAAAATTTTTGAAAAATACAAAAAACAAAAGAACAAAATTAAAGTTATCTATAACGCCATTAATTTAAGATAATACCAAGATAGTAAATTTTTATATGAAAAATAATGTTTTTCAAAATTTGGATCACATTCAATTTACTATTTTATTTCTTCATTATTTATTAATATCTAATCATAATGAGGTTTTTTTTCCTGTCACAAATTTTTCAAAAGCCTAATTGTTTATTTCATTTTTATTTTAAGTTCAGGGGTACATGTGCAAGTTTGTTATATACATAAACTTGTGTGATGGGAGTTTGTTGTACAGATTATTTTGTCACCCAGGTATTAAGACTCGTACCCATTAGTTATTTTTCCTGATCCTCTCCCTTCTCCCACCTTCTGCTCTCAAGTAGACCCCAGCATTTATTTTTCTTCTCTATGTGTCCATATGTTCTCATCATTTAGCTCCCACTTAAGTGAGAACATACAGTATTTGAGTTTCTGTTTCTGTGTTAGTTCTTTTTTTTTTTTTTTTTGAGACGGAGTCTTGCTCTGTCACCTAGGCTGGAGTGCAGTGGCACCATCTCAGCTCACTGCAACCTCTGCCTCCCAGATTCAAGCGATTCTCTTGCCTCAGCCTCCCAAGTAGCGGGGACTACAGGCACCCACCACCATGCCAGGCTAATTTTTGTATTTTTAGTAGAGACGGGGTTTCACTATGTTGGCCAGGATGGTCTTGAACTCCTGACCTCGTGATCCACCTGCCTCGGCCTCCCAAAGTGCTGGGATTACAGGCGTGAGCCACCGCACCCATCCTCTGTGTTAGCTTTTTAAGGACAATGGCCTCCAGCTCCATCCATGTTCTTGAAAAGGACATGATCTTGTTCTTTTTTATGGCTGCATAGTATTCCACAATGTATATGTATGACATTTTCTTTATCCAGTTTACCATTGATGGGCATTTAGGTTGATTCCACGTCTTTGCTATTATAAATAGTGCTTCAGTGAACATATGCATGCATGTGTCTTTATGATAGAACAATTTATATTCCTTTGGGTATATACCTGGTAATGGGATTGCTGGGTTAAATGGTAGGTAGTTCTGTTTTTAGGTCTTTGAGAAATTGCCACACTGCTTTCCACAATGGCTGAACTAACTTACATTCCCACTAACAGTGTATAAATGTTCCTTTTTCTCTGCAATCTCACCAGCGTCTGTTAGTTTTTTACTTCTTAATAATAGCCATTCTGACTGGTGTACGATGGTAACTCATATGGTTCTGATTTGCATTTCTCTAATGATTAGCGATGTTGAGCTTTTTTTTTCATATGCTTGTTGGCCACATGCATGTGTTCTTTTGAATAGTGCCTGTTTGTGTCCTTTGCCCCTCCCCCCACCCTTTTTTTTTTTTTTTTTTTTTTTGAGACGCACTCTTTCGCCCAGGATGGAGTGCAGTGGCGCTATCTCGGCTCACTGCAAGCTCCGCCTCGCGGGTTCACGCCATTCTCCTGCCTCAGCCTCCCGAGTAGCTGGGACTACAGGCGCCAGACACCACGCCTGGCTAATTTTTTGTATTTTTAGTAGAGATGGGGTTTCACCGTGTTAGCCAGGATGGTCTCGATCTCCTGACCTCGTGATCCACCCGCCTCAGCCTCCCAAAGTGCTGGGATTACGGGCGTGAGCCACCGCTCCCGGCCCTTTACCCACTTTTTAAGGGGGTTGTTGGTTTTTTTCTGTAAGTTTGTTTAAGTTACTTATAGATGCAGGATATTAGACCTTTGTCAGATGCATAGTATGCAAATATTTTCTTCCATTCTGTAGGTCATCATTTTGTTCTTGATAGTTTCTTTTGCTCTGCAGAATCTCTTTAGTTTAATTAATCCTATTGGTCAATTTTTGCTTTCATTGTAATTGCTTTTGGCATCTTTGTCATGAAATCTTTGCCCATTCCTGTGTCTAGAATGGTATTGCCTTCCAGGGTTTTTATAGTTTTGGGTTTTACATTTAAGTCTTTAATCCATCTTGAGTTAATTTTTGCATATGGTATAAGGAAGGGATCCAGTTTCAATCTTCTGCTTATGGCTAGCCAGTTATCCCAACACCATTTATTGAATAGGGAGTCCTTTCTCCATTGCTTGTTTTCAGCAAAAGCCTAATTTTTAGTGTCTGCAAACTATTTCATCAAGTATATATATATATATATATTTTTTTTGAGACGGAGTCTTGCTCTGTCACCCAGGCTGGAGTGTAGTGATGCAATCTCAGCTCACTGCAACCTCCATCTCCCGGGCTCAAGTGATTCTCCTGCCTCAGCCTCCTGAGTAGCTGGGATTACAGGTGCATGCCGCCATGCCTGGCTAATTTTTATATTTTTAGTAGAGATGGGGTTTCACCATGTTGGCAAGGCTGGTCTTGAACTCCTGACCTCAAGTGATCCACCTGTCTCGGCCTCCCAAAGTGCTGGGATTATAGGTGTGAGCCACTGCGCCCTGCCAAGTGAATAGATTTTAATCTAAGCATTCCCTCATGATGGGTACTTAGGCTATTTCCAATTTTTTGATACTATTTTTGTGGTGGTAGGCATCCTTATATGTATATGTTTTATTGCATCTCCGATTATTTGTTTAGGATATATTCCAAGAAGCTTAATTCCTCAGTAAAGAATTTCTGCATAATTAATACTCTTAAAAATATTATAAAGTTGCTTTATTGAAAGCTTCCACTAATTACACTTCTATTAATGATGTATGAAAAGTGCATGTCAAACAACAAGTACTTAGTATTTATCTTTAAAACATTCTCAAGAGAGGTTGACTGAAAAGGGGAATGAGAAAGGATTCTAGACTGTTAGAAGTTTGGTTTCACTGTGTGTGTGTGTGTGAGAAAATTTATTGACTATTACATGTACTATTTTTGCCCTTTACTGTATGCATATTATTTCTCAATATTTTTATATTTTAATATTTATATTTACCAATTTGGTAGATGGGGTTAGTATATCTTTTTTTTCCTTTCTTCTTACCAAGTGGGTTGCTATGCCTAAGACAGAGATCACCAAATTTCTTTATTTGACCATCCATACATTTTTTTTAACAATTGGAATTTTGCGCTCTGGTCAATGAGGGAAAGCCTTACTTGTTCTGTATCTATAAAACAACATTAAATCTCCTTGGTGGACACTATTTTTGAAAGGTATAACTTATCTCCTCCCATCTTATTCATTGCTTTGTTCACATGTTTTGTTATATTCTCCAGATAATGTATATAAAATAATTTTTAAGAGTTTATAAGCTCTGAAATTCTAAGTATCAAAGTTATTAGCATCTCAAACCTCAATGCATGTACAAATCCTCATAGGGTTCTTTCCTCTGTGTGGTAAAAAACACATGACATAAAAGTTACCATCTTAATCATTTTTATGAGTAGTGTTCAGTGGTATTAAATACATTTACAGTGTTGTGCAACATATCACTAGAACTTTTTCATCTTGCAAAACTAAACTTCTATACCCATTGAACAACAACTCTATATTTTCCCTTCCCCCAGCCCCTGGCAACCACCATTCTACTTTCTGTTTCCATGGATTTGACAACTCCAGGTACCTTATATAAGTGGAATCATATAGTATTCGTCTTTTCGTGACTGGCTTATTTCACTTAGTCTAATGTCCTCAAGTTCCATTCATATTGCAGCATGAGAAAGGATTTCCTTCTTTTGAAAGGCTGAATAATTGTCCATTGTTTGTATAGATCACATTTTGTTTATCCATTCACCCTTTGATGGATATTTGAGCTGCTTCTACTTCTAGGCTATTGTGAATAATGCTGCAATGAACATGGGTGTGCAAATATTTCTTTGAAATCCTCCTTTCAATTTTTTTGGGTATATACACAAAAGTAGGGTTGCTGGATCAGGCGGTAATTCTATTTTGAATTTTTGGAGGAACCTCCATGGTGTTTTCTACAGCAGCTACCCAATTTACATTCTCACCAACAGGGCACAAAGTTTCCAACTTCTCCATATCCTCACAAACACTTGTTATTTTGTTTTGTTTTGTTTGATAGTGGCCATCCTAATGGATGTCAGATATTAAGTTGATACAAAATTAATTGCAGTTTTTACCATTACCTTTAATGGTAAAAACTGCAATTACTTTTGCAGCAACCTAATAATATTTCACATGGTTTTGATTTGCATTTCTCTAATGGTTAGTGATGTTGATTATCTTGTCATGTTTCTTGGCCATTTGTATATCTTCTTTGCAGAAATATCTACTCAAGTACTTTGCCCGTTTAAAAAAACTGGATTATTTATTTTGTTGTGTTGAGTTGTAGGAGTTCTTTATATTTTCTGGATATTAACCCCTTATCAGATACATGATTTACAAATGTTTTCTTCTATTCTGTACGTTGCTTTTTCACTATGTTGATTGTTTCTTTTGATGCACAAAAGTTTTCATGTTTGATATAGTCCCATTTGTCTATTTTTGTTTTTGTTGCCTGTGTTTTTGGCAACATATTCAAGAAATCGTTGCCAAATTTACTGTCATTAAGCTTTGCCCTTATGTTTTCTAAGAGTTTTACAGTTTTAAGCCTTTGATCAATTTTGAGTTAATTTTTGTATATGGTATAAGGTAAGGGTCCAATTTTATTCTTTTTCATGTTGATATCCAATTTTCCCAGCACCATTAGTTGAAGAGCCTGTCCTTTCCCAATTGTGTGACCTTGGCACCCTTATCAAAGATCACTTCATCTCATATTCATGAAGTCTTATTTCTAGGCTCTCTATTCTGTTCTATTGGTCTACATGTCTGTGTTTATGCCAGTATCACAATACTTTATAGTATACCACCACCTCATATAGTATTTCTGAATGATAAATAAGATCAAACACTTTATTTTTTTTATTTTTAGAGACAGTGTCTCACCCTGTCATCCAGGCCGGAATGCAATGGCACTATTATAGTTCACTGCAGCCTCAGACTCCTGGGCACAAGCAGTCCTCCAGCCTTGGCCTCCGGAGTAGCTAGGATTACAGACACACACCAACATGCCAAGCTATTTTTTTTTTAATTTTTGAGACAGGATCTCACTATATCACCTAAGCTGTTCTCCAACTCCTTGCCTCAAACAATCTTCCTGCGTGGCCTCCCAAAGTGCTGAGATTGCAGGCATGAGCCACCATGCCCAACCTACTTTTTAAAATGTATTGAACAATTGTATTTCCTTTTTGGCAAACTATCTGTTCTTATCTTTTCCAATTTTAAGTTAGGGTTTGGCATTTTTTTATAATTGAACTGAAAGTTAATTTTATGTTATAGTAGATGCCTATTGGCTTGCCTGCCTAATACCCCTTGTTAGGAATTGCCCTCCCCTCTATGCATGGTTGCAGTGGGGCAGCCATAGGATCACAATGAAATTCCCACCCCCACCTTCACCCTGACCACAGTCAATTGCTCCTGGATGGGCATCAGTCCAGACTGAGTCATTCACAGCCTCCCCAGGGACTTGAAATGAGAATCAACAGAATTAGGTTATTTCTTCCCCAGGTAACTGGACCAGTTGTGGTAAAACTTGAGTGCTGCTGGGGCCCTTTGTTCACCATGTGCTCTGAGAAACAGAGATGGGGTTCTATGGAGAGAGGCAAGTATGAAGTAGAAAACAGAGAAAGAGAACAACCTCAGATGCTTATAACACTCCAGTCCCTGGTTCTATGGTCCAGCTCCCTCTCCACCCTTAGCTAATTTCAACTTTAGTTCAAATGGTTCTCTGTTACTTGGAAAACAAAGTACTAATTAATAAGTATATTTATTCAATCATTTAACAATAAATACTGAATACCATATGCAGACATTGCCCTAGATGCTGGAAATATAGGAGTGATCAAGGTAGACTCTGTCTCAAACTTACATTCCAGAGGCAGAGAGACAAAAAACAGAGGAATGAGTAAACATACAGTGTCAATGGGGATTAGTAGTATGGAGGAAAATAAAGCAAGTGCCAGGGAAGAGGCAGCCCTGCTGAAAAAGAACAGAGAGGGTTGAAGAAAGTGGAGAGGGCCTTGAGGCAGAAGGAGCAGCAAAAACAAAGGCCCAGGAACAGGAGTGTGCTTGATGGGTTGCAGGTACAATGGTCAGTGTGGCTGGAGTGGAGTCATTAAGGAAAAGTGTAGAAAGAGACAAGGTCCAAGAGGTGGCCATGGGGCTTTGAGGCCACTGGAAAGACTTCGGCTTCTACTTGGAGTGTGATGAAAGCTACTGAAAGGATCTGAATAGAGGAGGGAGGTGATCTGCTGTGTGATAAGTAACCACTCTGTCCAAATCTCTTTGTCATGTATGTTGAGGAAGTGCCTCTATTTAATTGGGATGATGCTGGGTTTTGATCTACAGAAGCAAGACCTATGGAGGCTCCAGGAGTTCCCATCCTTCCCCTGCAATTGTAGAACTCAGAAACCCCGTGAATCAGTTTTACTTTTTTCCATGCTCGAAATATAATATTTTCTTTCATGACCTCTTTCTTTGTTTATGCTTAGAATATTCCTCTCTATAAATATCAATATCTTAATCTACATTTTCAAATAAAAATATATATCTTATGTTTATATGGAAATTTTTTCTGAACTTCAATGGATACAAAGATGTATGGAAATTGTGAAGTCAAAACACTGAAATTAAGTTTGGTTTAGTTGTTGTTTTCATATAATCTTTTGTTTAAAAATATCATCTATTGTTCACTCTGATGGTAGTTTTCCTTTGCTGTGCAGAAGCTCTTTAGCTTAATTACATCCCATTTGTCAATTTTGGCTTTTGTTGCCATTGCTTTTGGTGTTTTAGACATGAAGTCCTTGCCCATGCCTATGTGTAACCTGCACGTTGTGCACATGTACCCTAAAACTTAAAGTATAAAAAACATATATATATATCATCTATTGGCTGGGCGCGGTGGCTCATGCCTATAATCCTAGCACTTTGGGAGGCCAAGGTGGGTGGACCACCTGAGATCAGGAGTTCAAAACCAGCCTGGCTAACAATGGTGAAACCCTCGTCTCTACTAAAGATACAAAAATTAGCTTGGCGTGGTGGCATGCACCTGTAATCCCTGCTACTCAGGAGGCTGAGGCAGGAGAATAGCTGGAACCCCGGAGGCAGAGGTTGCCGTGAGCTGAGATCACCCCACTGCACTCCAACCTGGGTGACAGAGTGAGACTCCATCTCAAAAAAAAAAAAAAAACACCTACTGATAATCCTTTCTTCCATCATTGGATTGTGATATTTCATTCACATATATAGAGAGAGGTATATAGATTATCTGTTTTAGACTTATTCTTTTACATTAATTCCTATTTTGACTATTGTATTGATACCACAAAATTTTTAAAATTGAAGCTCTGTGCTACAATTTTACATATAATAGTTCATTTTAACATATAGTAGAACAAGAAAAAAATCTTGATGTTTCTCTTCAGTCTATTCTTCCAAGTGAATTAGAATCGTGTTCTCAAATTCTAATAATAAAATAAAATTTCACTGGGATTTTTTATTGAGATGGACTTAATTTTGTAAATTAATTTGGAAATGATTTGTTTATCCTTTACTACAATTCATTTTCTCACCAAGGAACATTCTCTCTCCATTAATCTCAATCTTCTTTTATATTTCTTAATAAAGTTGTGGTCATATAGATCCTGTACTTTCTAGGATGTTTTATGTTTTTCCACTGCTATTATACACATAATCGTTTTCATCAGAGTCTTCTAATCAATAATTGCTTGGATATTGGAAAACTGAGCATAACTTCGGGTATTTTACTCCACTTCATTTGAGGGGTGGCCCCTTATTTACTCTTCAATTATACTCATTAAGTATTTCCTAATAACAAAGCTTTTCATAGGAAAGTCTTCACAGTTTCATTTGGTTATCTGTTTTATAGTCTCAAAACACTAATAATGGAAGTTCTTCCTTGAGAAGTCTAAATTTCTTCTTCGAGATTTGTTTTTTCTTACATGAATTTGGCATATATCTAGGTGGGATCCTCATATTAGTAACCAAGAAGCCTCGTTTTTTCAAGTTGTTACTACTATCAATTTGATAATTATTACTAATTTATAATTATATAACTAATGCATGAATACATCTCCTTGTAAAAAAATAAAATATTGGCCGGGCAGGGGCACGGTGGCTCATGCCTGTAACCCCAGCAATTTGTTAGGCCGAGGCAGGTGGATTACTTGACGTCAGGAGTTGAGACCAGCCTGGCCAACATAGTGAAACCCTGTCTCTACTAAAGATACAAAAATTAGCTGGGTGTGGTGGCGCATGCCTGTAATCGCAGCTACTCGGGAGGCTGAGGCAGGAGAATAGCTTGAACCCAGGAGGCGGAGGTTGCAGTGAGCCGAGATCGCACCACTGCACTCCAGCCTGGTGACAGAGCAAGACTCTGTCTCAAAAAAATAAAAAATAAATAAATAAAATATTATAAATAAAACTAAAGTCCCCACTTTTTCCTCAGCCCATATCCCATTCTCCTCTCCAGGGGAATGACTCATCAATTTGCTGTGTGTTTTTCCATAACTTTCTCCAATACATTAACTCTCAGAAAATACATAGAGTTGCTGAAATTTAGCTTTACTTTCTATTTTTGGGTACTTTTTTGATATTTTGATATTTTGATATTGTCAAACTACATAATGTCCTGCAATTTACTTTTTTTACTCAACTGGATGATAAGAACTGTCCATTTGAGTACTTATTAGTACTCATTAGTACTTCCTTTTTCTTGTTGCATGATATTCTACAAATACGGCTACACTAGTTTATTAGCCATTCCCCATTAATGGATATTGAGGTTGTTTCCAATTTTTTTCTGGCCCCATGCGATGTTATAGTAAACATTTGCATATTTGCTCCCTAGAGTAGGCAATAGGGTGATAGAACAGAAATTCTGATTTTTCATTGAGTTCCTAACCTATTTTCAAGGTCTTAGACATGAGATCTTTATTATTTTTTGCACTTTAAAATAGTATTGAAACCCAGAGTTACAGTCTCAGATGTGAATGGGTTAACATGCAGATCTGGGCAGTTGTTTTCTTTATGGGGCAGGGTGATTCCTGGAAACATCATGCGAGCAAGCTGTTGCTGTTTGTTTTTTACCCTGTGCCGTTTGTCTTGGAACATTTCTGAAGTTGTTCAGTTCCTGCAAATCTAAATAAATGACTGTTTCTGGATGCAGGTTGGTTGGTGGTTTTAAAACCTGGACACGGGCCTCTGTTTTTGGAGGACTCAGTTTTGTGTACTTGATCACACCATACAAGGGAGCCTTATGTAAGGAACCATTCATTATACCTCTCAAATGGGCCGTAGGAAAGAAGCAATTTCACTCCAACCCACTAGTTATTACCATAGGGCTTGAATTGAAGTTGAAGTTAGTGAGAGAAACATTAGTCCTACTTATTTTGCATGGTTTAAATTCTGCTCTCCAATGTCTCAGCAGTATGAATCGCCCTAAAATACCCCTCACCATCTCCCCTGGAGTATCCCTCCTTAATTTATTTCTTTATCCAGTGCTATGTGTATTTATTTATATCTCCCACCCCAGACACAGTACAGTAGCCTGTACATCTGGAGTTAGGAGAAATGATGATGGAAGGGAAAGATCCTAAAATACCTTTGATTAATATAGAAAAAATTTTAACTAAATAAGACCTTAAAATTACTTGTACTTTGAAATCAAGCAGATCTAGGCTTAAGTCTCAGCTTTACTTGTTCATAATGAGCAAGACCTCAAGCCAATCACATAATTGTTTGAGAATGGGTTTTCAAGTCTATTGAATGGGTATACTAATACATACCTCACATAAGTTAATATAAGAGCATGTAGTGAGCACTCAACCAAGTGGTACCTATTATCTTTAAGGCAAGAATTTGGTATGAAATGCCACCAGGGGATATATTTGTCATGTGTTGATTTAGGCAAATCTTCCATATCATTCTTCTAAGACCCTACAAAGGCCTGAATTCTCAAAGAATGATTCAGTCGCATTTCTCATACTTTCAAGACTAATGCAGGGAAACTGCAGGCATCTTAAGAAGATCATTAATAATGATCCTGAAAAGCAAGGCTTTAGTTAATTCTCCAAAACATCAATTCCTTGCCTCTTCATTTATCTGACAAATATTTATTAAACACATATTCTATGTTAGGTACTGTGTGGATGTTATGAGGCATGTGTTAGCAAACTACTGCCTGTGGGTTAGATCTGGCCGCTGCCTCTTTTTTAAATAAGTTTTATCAGAATATGCCCATTTGTTTATCTATTTTCTATGGCTATGACAGAGACCATATGTGGCTTACAAAATTTAAATTTAACATTTGCTCTCTGGCCTTTTATAGAAAAAGTTTGCTGACTCCTGTAAAAAGATGTATGGAGATGGTTTCTATCTTAACATGATTTACAATTTTGTTGCAGATATAAGTCATGCACACAAAGTTGGATGTCAATACAAGCCTACATATGATTAATAGTTAGATGGTGTTATGAAAAAACAAAAATTGATGACTGTATACTGAAATGGTTAAAAGAGCCTTGATCTGGAGCTTGACAAGTGGGAAAGATTTGTATAAATAATGAGAAAATAAAAAAGATTGACAGGTACAGCATTGATTTACAGGACCAGTGTGTGGTATTTGTCAGATGACAGCCAAATGTGGTCATGACACTCTGCTGCTCCAAACCTGCCAGCCTAAACCTCTTAGCCTTGCTTATGAGACCTTGAATGATGTGGCCTTGCTTTTCTCTTCAGCCTCTCCTCCTGAAATTGCCCTACCTATACCCTACACACAGACACACACGTGCGCACACACACACGCTGTCTCTCTGTCTCTCTCGTATTCCACATTTCATTCTGATTCAAATTCTCTCAGTTATTCCAATCCATTGGATTCTAATCATCAGGCCATTAAATACACTGGTTTTTTGCTCTGGTACATTTTCCTCAGCTTCTTGTCTAACCCGTACTCAATCTGTGTGTCTCACAGGAGATATCACTTTCTCTAAGTAGTGTTCTCTAACTTCTCCAAGGCTGGATTAGGTGCAGTTCTGTGGGTTCCTATCACATCCAGTGCTTCATTACATCCAGTGTTCCTTCTGTCATTGCCATGCTCAAGTCACTTGTCTGCATCCTTGAGTAAACAATAAGCTCTTTGAGTGCAGAAACCATGCACCATATTTTTTCACAGCACCACCACATAGAAGGCATCTAATACATTCTTTTTTTTTTTTTTTTTCATAGTCTTGCTCTATTGCCCAGGCTGGAGTGCAGTGGCGTGATCTTGGCTCACTGCAACCTCCGCCTCCCTGGTTCAAGTGATTCTCATGCTTCAGCCTCCTAAGTAGCTGGAATTACAGGCACACACCACCATGCCTGGCTTGTTTTTGTACTTTTAGTAGAGACGGGGTTTCACCATGTTGGCCAGGCTGGTCTCAAACTCCTGACCTCAAGTGATCTGCCCACCTCGGCCTCCCAGAGTGCTGGGATTACAGGCATGAGCCACCATGCCCAGCCTCCAGTACATTCTTAAATATATGAATGAATAGACTGGAGTAAAAAAAATGGAGGTATATTTTTAGTGTAGTAATCTGACCAATTTGTCCAGGCAGAAAATGTATAATGAGGAGTTATGGGAAGTAAATTCAGGAAATAAGGTTATTTCAGATTTTAGAAACTCTTGAACATTCAGGTTAAGAGATTGATCTTAGCTGGCTCGGTGGATCACGCCTGTAATCCCAGCACTTTGGGAGGCCGAGGTGGGCGGATCACGAGATCAGGAGTTCGAGACCAGCCTGGCCAAAATGCTGAAACCCCATCTCTACTAAAAATACAAAAATTAGCCAGGCATGGTGGCACACACCTGTAATCCTAGCTACTCAGGAGGGTGAGGAAGGAGAATTGCTTGAACCCGGGAGGTGGAGGTTGCAGTGAGTTGAGATCATGCCACTGCACTCCAGCCTGGGTGACAGAGTGAGACTCCATCTCAGAAAAAAAAAAAAAAAAAAAGGAAAGAGAGATTGATCTTGATCTTGTGAGCAGTGAAAAGCTATTGAATGTTTTCTTTTTTATTATTATTATTATACTTTAAGTTTTAGGGTACATGTGCACAATGTGCAGGTTAGTTACATATGTATACATGTGCCATGCTGGTGTGCTGCACCCATTAACTCGTCATTTAGCATTAGGTATATCTCCTAAAGCTATCCCTCCCCCATCCCCCCACCCCACAACAGTCCCCAGAGTGTGATGTTCCCCTTCCTGTGTCCATGTGTTCAATCCATGAAATGACATGATTAAAATGTTTGCTTAAGGGTATTAGTTTGTCAGTAGAATGCTTGATAGAGAAAATTAATAAGAGATTGCAGGAGGGAGATGACACTTGAAACTTCACTTTCCCGGGTGTGAGGAAAAATTTTGAGAATGTAGCTGATAATTGTGACACTGACGGAGCTTTGCAAGCTTCCTAATTGGGAGACCAAGTGTTATTCTTATTTCTATCCCTTGCAACCAATACAATGGCTTGCATTTCACTCGTGCTCTGTAGTAGTCACTGTGTGACTAAATGAGGTACATAAAAAAGGACAGATGCACAGACTTTGAAAAGGAAGACTTAGTTAACAGTCGACTGGCTGCCTCTGGAAGGTTGTCAAGTAGAAAATGCTTCTATTGCTAGAAATAAAGGAAATAGGAAGAGGATCCAATTTGGGAAAATGGTAAGTCTACAAATCCATATTTTACGGTGTATCTTTTTTCCAAAAGGGACAAACCAAAAGCAATTCATTCTCATAATGTCCATAAGCCTGATAAGCAATTCGTAATATTACCCGTCCTTCTCACCTTTAATGGCTGGAGGAAAGTTGCCTGATGAATGAGAGAATCACTCAGTCACAAAACCGGGAAGGACTATCCTAAGAACAGAAGTCTAAACCCCTTCTGGCAGGATTATCCAAGGCTAAGAACACACAGTCTCTATAATTGCACTAAAAAGCAAATCCTGTCTTTGAATAAGGGCATCATGACAATCTGGATGTATTATTCGCTCTTCAACTTTTCATCTAGGTTGAAGGAGGTGAAACTAATTGCCTGTCATCTAGGTAAACAGCAATAGTGAAAGGAAATAAAAACCATGCTGCTCTTAATAGAATCCTCAGGTTGGTTGTTTCCAAAGAATGCTTACGTGGGTAAATAAGTGAAATGTGGCACAAATGGTTAGATGACACCAAAATGAAGGGGCTCCAGTGAAGCCTAGTGATATGTGTAGTTCAACTTGGGGTTAAGTGAATAGTAATTGCCCTCCATACAATTTTAATTAAGGATATTTTTAAGGGCATAGAGATGTTGACTTTCACACATACTCTACCTGGGGTCCACAGAGGTTGTGTGCCAGCTGTGAACCATATGCAGCCCACACAGACTGCCTGCCAGAACTCCTTTCCCCCATAAATGCACCCACAGGTCACCCTCCTGTCATTGAGACTGGCTGTGTAATGCCTGAGGAAAGCGCCATGGTTATTCATTCATACACAAATATTTATAGGGTGCCTACTCCCTGTAAGACATTGCGCCAAATATTCTGGAGATACGAAAGGATAAGAAATACCAATATGAGTAAAGCATTGCCAGAGCCCAAAAAGAGCTTACAATCTACTCTGGCAGACAAAGTGCATCACGGGAGAAGGAAAACAGTGTAAAATTTTAATGAAACCTTTTAAGAAGTATCCCAAGATACTATACTACTACTTAACAAGATATGGAAATATCCAGAGGTGATCTGAGTTTGTAAGACAAAGACAGAGCTCACTCTCTGTTGGAAGAAAGCTCTTATGAAGGAGGAGAGAGCTGGGCTGGATTATTTTGCTATTATCTAAACATGCCTTGAGGCTAAGCAAAAAGATGCCAAATGGTCACCAAGAGATAAAACAATTAAACAACAGACTGCCTGGCTTGTACAACCCAACATCCGGTCTGAACTCTTTTTCTCTGAATGCCCCAGTTGTTCTGATCTTGTATAACCTCAGCCTACCATTGTGTCCTTTACAGTTTTAGGGCTGTAAATTTACTGAATTTACTGTTTGAGTGCTGGTGTCGGCTGGGCACGATGGCTCACGCCTGTAATCCTAATACTGTGGGAGGCTGAGGCAAGAGGATCACTTGAGCTCAGGAGTTCAAAACCAACCTGGGCAACATAGCGAGATCTCATCTCTATTTAAATAATATTACATATTTTTTTTAATTGAGGACTGGTAGGGACTTTTAGTTCATCATCATGAAGGGTTAGCCAAATCCCTGGATAATTAATCAGCAAATGGAAGCCATTTTACCTTAGAATTCTGGATTGTCAAATACATGAGGCAGGATCCAACAGACCAACAGAACATGCTAGACCTGATAGGTGACCTTACGGCTAAGACTCAGAGATCAGATAGGAGGTCAAAGGCTGCCAGTTCCTCATCTGTGCAGAGCCCTGGTAGGCAGGAAATATACTAGGGTAGGATACAGGGAGTGTTCTCACTCCTTCCTTCCTGTAAGTGAAGAAAGACAATTTGGGGCACAGAACCATGTAAAGTTGCTCATTTTCTATTCCAATCCAGAAACTATGAGAAATTTAAAATCTAATACAAACTTTCTAACATCATGGTTGTTATAGAACCTAGGGGAGCAATTGAGGCTTTTCTACTTAAAGCATAGGAGAGTTGGCTGGGTGCAGTGGTTCCCACCTGTAATCCCAGCACTTTGGGAGGCCAAGGCAGGTGGACCACCTAAGGACAGGAGTTCAAAACCAGCCTGGCAACATGGTGAAACTCCATCTCTACTAAAAATACAAAAATTAGCCAGGCATGCTGGCAGGCTCCTGTAATACCAGCTACTCAGGAGGCTGAGGCAAGAGAATCTTTTGGACCCAGGAGATGAAGGCTGCAGTGAGCCGAGGTTGCAATGAGCCAAGTTCACGTCATTGCAGCCCAACCTGGGCAACAACAGTGAGACACCATCCCAAAAGAAAAAAAAAAAAAAAGCATAGGAGAGTCGTTTTAGCCTAGTGAGAAATGGCTCCAGAAAGCCATCTAGATGGCGTGGTCGAAATGGGCAGAGTAACAGGAGGAATTTCAGTTGCAAGAGAAAAATCCTCAAAGACAGGCACCACCAGGCTTCTTGTTCAAGCCTTCTCTGCTTGTGACGTCTTCCTGTGCCCCTTTGAAGTATACCACTGTTTGCTGCTCAAACCTCTCTAATTGCACATCACTTTATAATGCAGTGAGTCATAAGGGCAGAGTCTTCATGGGCTAATCACCTCTTGGAGGCCCCATCTCTTAATACTGTTACAATGGCAATTAAGTTTCCAACACAGAAACTTTTGGGGGACACATTCACACCACAGCATTCACTTATCCGTGTGAATCCCTCCTTAGACAGTGAGTTTACAGAGGGGCAGAGACTGTTTTAATCACCTTTGTATTCTCAGTGCCTACTTCATCCCTGACACATCATAAGGATTAAATACAAGTAATCAAATGAATGAGTCATTGAGAACAACCGTTGGCAATGTTGTGGTCTACACATGTGCCTCTCAAATGAGAATTTGCAGAGTCCTAGAGCTCCAGAGGGGTCTCTTGGGGACCACCATGGGAATGTGGGGGAACACGTTCCCGAGTGCCCTTCTCCTCTTGTAACTTTCAGATCTAAGTGGCTCTGCTTTTATCTGTTTTATATATTAGGGGTATATCATGTCTAGTTTTGTTTGAAAACTGTTCAAAAAATACGATATGTAGAAGGAAGAACCTGTCCTGCTATAATACTATGCCATGTGGGATCATTTGGTACAATATCAGCAGGACATTATTACAGGACAAAGAGGAGTCAGGAGTGTCCAAGCATGGTCACAACCTCAAGACTAGCAGTCAGTCCAGAGGCCAGTGGAGAGATGACCTGCAGGACAAGGAGAAAGGTGGCCAAAGGGGACTTCTATGTCACCTCTCAAGGCTTCCCTGTGGTCTTGACTCTGGACCACCCACCTTAACATAGCAGCAGATAAGCCCCACTTCCTTCTCTTGGTCTTCCCACTCTCAAACTATATTCCAGCAACTCTTCTGCCAATTGCAGCATGATCTTTCTTGCTTCCGGATTCCCTCTGCCTGTCAGGCCAGTCCTTCAAGTCTCCACTGAAATTTCCCTGCCTAACATTCTATCTTCCTCAACCTAGACAACGATGGGCGTCTTTTATTCCCTGTATTTATTTAGTGTGCTTATCACAATTGCAATAATCTATTTAATGTCTCCTCCCTTCCCCCAGCTTTATTGCAAGTTCTGATAAGAGCAGGATGTTTATCACTACAGTCCCAACACCCAGCAGTGTCAGGCAGCTAGGGGATGCTGAATAAATTCTTAATACATGTGGCTGGCAACCTCTAGGATGACTCCCAGTGATCCCCATTCTCTAGTCTGCACAGCCTTGTGTAATCTTCTTACCTTAAGTAACTTGCTTCTAAATGTTAGAATATGATGATGTTGAGGGTATGCCAGTTGCATTATTGGGTTGCAAAAGATTGTAACTTCCATCCTGCTAGTTACCTTCTTGGCTTACATGCTTCAAGAGTCAAGCTGCTGTGTTGGGAAAGCTTACTCGGCAAGGAAATGAGGGTGCCCTCGGGAGAAGCTGAAGCTCTCAGTCCAACCACCTGTAAGGAACTGAATTCTGCCAACAACCACATGAGCTTGGGAGCAGATCCTTTCCCAGTAAGCCTTCTGATGAGATCCCAACATCTTGATTACCACCTTGTAAGAGACCCCAAAGCAGAGGACTCAACTAAGCTGCGCCCAGATTCCTGACCCTCAGAAACTGAGAGACAATAAATATGTGCAGTCAGGACAAGGATGCCCTCTCTCACCACTCCTTTTCAACATAGTATTAGAAGTTCTGACCGGGGCAAGCAGGAAAGAGAAAGAAATAAGGCGTATTCGAATAGGAAGACAAGAAGTCAAACTGTCTCTGTTTGCAGATGACATGATCCTATATCTAGAAAACCCCATCGTCTCAGCCCAAAAGCTTTTTAAGCTGATAAACAACTTCAGCAAAATCTCAGGATACAAAATCAATGTGCAAAAATCACAAACATTCTTATGTACCAACAATGGGCAACAGAGAGCCAAATCATGAATTAACTTCCATTCACAGTTGCTACAAAGAGAGTAAAATACCGAAAAATACAGCTAACAAGAGAAGTGAAGGACCTCTTCAAGAGGAACTACAAACAACTGCTCAAAGAAATCAGAGAGGACACAAACAAATGGAAAAAGAGTCCATGTTCATAGATAGGAAGAATCAATATGAAAATGGCCATACTGCACAAAGTAATTTATAGATTCAATGCTATTCCCATTTAACTACCATTGACATTCTTCACAGAATTAGAAAAAACTACTTTAAAATTCATATGGAACTAAAAAAGAGCCCGTATAGCCAAGAAAATCCTAAGTAAAAAGAACAAAGCTGGAAGCATCATGCTACCAGTGTTCAAACTATATTACAAGGCTATAGAAACCAAAACAGCATGGTACTGGTACAAAAACAGACACATAGACCAATGGAACAGAATAGAGAACTCAGAAGTAAGACCACACATCTACACCCATCAAACCTGACAAAATCAAGCAATGGGGAAAGGATTCCCTATTTAATAAGTGGTGCTGGGAAAACTGGCTAGCCGTATGCATAAAATTGAAACTGGACCCCTTCCTGATACCTTATACAAAAATTAACTCAAGATGGATTAAAGACTTAAATGTAAAACCCAAAACTATAAAAACTCTAGAAGAAAATCTAGGCAATATCATTCAAGACCTAGGCACAGGCAAAGATTTCATGATGAAAACATCAAAAGCAATTGCAACAAAAGCAAAAATTGACAAACAGGATCTAATTAAACTGAAGAGCTTCTGCTCAGCCAAAGAAACTATCATCAGAGTGAACAGACATCCTACAGAATGGGAGAAAATTTTTGCAATCTATTCATCTGACAAAGGTCTAATATCCAGAATCTACAAGGAACTTAAACAAATTTACCGGAGAAAAACAAACAAGCCCATCAAAAAGTGGGCAAAGGATATGAACAGACATTTCTCAAAAGAAAACATTTATGTGGCCAACAAATGTAAGAAAAAAAGCTCGGCATCACTTCAAAACCACGATGAGATACCGTCTCACACCAGTCAGAATGGTGATTATTAAAAAGTCAAAAAGTAACAGATGCTGGCAAGACTGGGAAGAAAAAGGAATGCTTTTACACTGTTGGTAGGACTATAAATTAGTTCAATCATCATGGAAGACAGTGTGGGGATTCTTCAAAGACCTAGGGACAGAAATATCATTCAACTCAGCAATCCCATTACTGAGAATATACCCAAAGAAATATAAGTCATCCTATTATAAAGATACATGCATGTGTATACTCATTACAGCACTATTCTAAATAACAAAGACATGGAATCAACCCAAAGGCCCATCAATGATAGACTGGATAAAGAAAATGTGGTACATATGTACCATGGAATACTATGCAGCCATAAAAATGAATGAGATCATGTTCTTTGCAGGGATGTGGATGGACCTGGAAGCCACTATACTCAGTAAACTAGCAGGAATAGAAAACTAAACACCACATTGTAAGTGGGAGCTGAACAGTGAGAACACATGGACACATGGAGGGGAGCAACACATAACGGGGCCTGCTGTGGGGGGCGGAGGAAGGGAGAGCATAAGGGTGACTAGCTAATGCATGTGGCGCTTAATACCTACATGATGGGTTGATAGGTGCAGCAAACCACTATGGCACACATTTACCTATGTAACAAACCTGCACATCCTGCACATGTGTCCTGGAACTTAAAATTAAATTAAATTTTAAAAATAAGTAAATAATAGAAACATTTGAAAACAAATACATATGTGCAGTTTTAAGCCCCTAAATCTTGGGGGTAATTTGTTATATCACAACAGATAAATAATGCAATATACAAATGCATGTATCAATAAATGAATGAATGAAATGGAAGACCTCACCAAAGGAAGGGGAAATTAAGACCTGGGGGAAATGAACAGAGGTGCTAAGAGGAAGCCAATTGTTAATTCTTCCTGTTTGAATATGTTTCCTCCAGCTACAGAATCTGAAGAAGGTGGGGTTTTAGAGAAAACTCTGCCACAGTTTTAGGAATCAGAAATCCCTCAGCTCCATGGACATTTTACATGCCTGGGCAATGTCTGACTTTGCTGTAAGAATTTATGCTTGCAGATGAATATGAAAGCTATATCTCTTGAATCTTAAATTAAGCTGATTAGTTAAAAAATGTATGTCCTTGATGATGCCAATTTAGATCCAATTTATAACTTGTCAAAGTGCATAGTCTGGCTAGGGTGACCTTTAGTTTAAATGGTCTGTATTTTAAATCTTGATCCAAGTTAACCTCTCAGTGTGACTCTGTCTTGCATGGATTTGGCTGCAAGAAGAGTGTCATGATACTTTAATCTAGTGACTTTGAGGATGGAAACAGCATTAATAAATTGAAATAGGATTGTGAGCTCTGACTGTGTTTATAGCTCAGATAGATGTAAATATTATAAAAATCCTTGATAGAGCTATAAATACCAGCTTTGTCAGTACCTCTCATAATTTAGAATTTCTCAGCGCATTTCAAAATGCCAACTCTCTCTTGCATTTTCCCTAGATTGATTTTCTTGCTTCAGAGTGATAAAAGGGTGCATAAAAATAATGATATACTAAAGGGCGCATTCATGTTCCAACATTCCATTTTAATGGATGTGTACAAAGAAGTTTCTTTTCTGCTTTCTTAGGTCTCATATTTTTCCTGGCCAGTTACACATGGGAAATATAATTGCTGATGGAGTTTCTCTTGGGTTAAGTTTGTTTCAATATGAACTACTAATTATTTTATCACCGTGACATTGTAACCCATCCTAACATTTAAAGTTTATTTGTTCCCAAATAAAGAGCATTTGTTCTTCCTGCTATTTATAATCACTTTCTTAATCTTTTGCTGGCAGTAAAATTTCATTCTGATTGCTCATTATTAAAAGCTCATGTTTGCCTATGGAAATGCATAAACACATCTAACAGTCTAATGTGCCTTTATGTGTATCCAAAAAGAAAGAGAAGGGGCCCATTTGAAGAAGTATGAAGGGTAACACTTTGGGAGATCGAGGCAGGTGGAATGCTTGAGCTCAGGAGTTCGAAACAAGCCTGACCAACATGGTGAAACCCTGTCTCTGCTAAAAGTACAAAAATTAGCCGGGGGTGGTGGCGCACACCTGTAATCCCAGCTGCTTGGGAGGTTGAGACATGAGAATTGCTTGAGCCCAGGAAGTGGAAGTTGCAGTGAGCCGAGATTGCACCACTGTACTCCAGCCTGGGCAACAGAGGGAGACTCTGCCCCCCCCCCAAAAAAAAAGAGAGAATGGAAGCAAAGAGAAGGGAGGGGAACAAAGGGGAGGGGAACAAGGGGGAGGGGAACAAAGGGGAGGGGAACAAATGGGAGGGGAACAAGGGGGAGGGGAACAAAGGGGAGGGGAATAAAGGAGGGGAGGGGAATAAAGGGAAGGGGAACAAAGGACGGGAGGGAAACAAAGGGGACGGGAGGGGAACAAAAGGGAGGGGAGGGGAAGGGAGGGGAGAGGAGGGAAGAAGGGTAAAATCCTGAACTGAAACATGAGTTATGGAACACCTACTTTAGTTACAAAACTTTTCTAAATCATTATTTGAAGAGATATATATGCATTGCACTACTTCTTAAAATGTCCAGCTCTCACAGAAGTTGCTAGACCAAAATTCTTAAAGCTACACTATTAGCGGGCACTGTCAAGATGTAACAGCCCAGAAATTAAGGTAAAGCAGCTGTGAAGTTGTAATGAGACTATAGTGGGGCTGTTGATTTACACACGTTATGCTCAGGAGGGTTGAGAAAACATAGCTCCTTTTTTTTTTTTTTAATCTCTAATTGGCCTGACTTTCTCACGAGCCCTGGCCCACTGAATCATCTTAGTCTGCTGCAATAATGAAACCAGTACTTGAGGTAAGACGCTCAATCTTCCCAATCTTATCACCTTCTCCTCTGCTTCCATAAAATGGGATAGGGGGAGAGGGGTGTGTTAACTGAATCGTCATGAGACTAAAGAGCTTCTGGAATCCAAGAAGTGTCCGAGGATGCTCTACTCATCCCTCCTACCCTCCCCTGCCCCTGCCCACTGATCCCCAGCAGCTAGTCTGGGCACTGTCCTTCCTGCTGACCCTTGCAGCTAAGTCAGTTGTAGGTTTGCTCCAACATCTGGTCTCTCACCCAGGGTTTGGGGGTGATCCTGGCTGCTTGGGTCTTCCTGGCCTCTTGACAGGATTTCGTGTGAAATCCCTCTCAACCGCCATCTCGGTCTAGTGCCTTGTCTAGGTGGTTAGCCCATGTTTGCAGAGGCATCTCCGCTTGTCACAGCGGGCCACTCTCAACCAGCTACTTTCTCTCCTCCCACTTCATGAAGGCACTTCTGAGCCTCCTCCATACAATATGGGAGCTGAGATAGTCACTGTGCCACCAAATTGACTTTGAAATGGCCATCTCCTAGGTCTGGTGCAAGGCAGGCTACAAGGCAATATCCTCTAAGAGTGCAAGCTATGAATTGGAAAAACAAACAAATAAAAAAATGCCCCTGCTTTTGGCATTCTTCTCCATAGCTCCCCAGGTTTCTCCCAAAATGAAGAGATGGGGAGCCATATAATTCACTTCCTCACGTGACTCTAGTTCCTTTCCCTCTGTCCATTCAGGTAAGAAGGGGAATGTTTCTTTTTTTCCCCACTTTTTGAATATCTGAGATTTTCATGATGCCCTATCCTCCTCCTTACCAACTATTTAGCCTCAAGGTTGAGACTCAATGACTGATAGGTAGCCACAGCATAGGGGGAAGACACACCAATAAAGAAATGAAATCAGGAACCATTCCAAAAATACTATACCTCTTCAATAAGCCAACAAAAAAATACATAATCTGATTTGGAGTAAAAATTCTAACTTGATTCTCTAAATGCATTTAGAAATTTATTGGATACCAAATATAGGCCAGCCTTTAAACATGATGAGCTTTCTGCTAGGTACTGTATGGTTCCATTTATATGATATTCTGGAAAAGACAGAACTACAGGGACAGAAAACAGGTCTGTGGTTACCCAGGGCTAAGGATGGGTAGAGGGTTTGATGACAAAGTGGCACCAAGGAGCTTTTTGAGACGATAGAATATCCTGCATCTTGATTGTGGTGGTGGTCACACGATTGTGTTTGTTAAAATTCACAGGGCCGTACACTAAAAGCAATGGATTTTATTGTACATAAAATGGACCTCCATAAACCTGACTTTTATTTTTAAAAAATGATGGGCTTTCACATACCCAGCATTATACATGACACTTATTGAGTGCTTATGAAATAATGCACTGCTCTAACCACTTTGATTAGATTCACTCATTTAATCCTCACAATAATTTTATTTAGAAGGGACTATTATTATCATCATCTCTATGTTTTAGATAAGGAAACTGAGGTCCAGAGAAGTTAAGTAACTTGTCACAGTCCACACAGCAAGTACAGCTGGAATCTGAACCCAGATCTGTCTGATGCTAAAGTCTGTGGATTTAACACTATATTATAAAGCCTCTCAAGATAGGTAAACTGGTAACATTTGTGTTTGCATGTAACTTACCCTTCCTGGAGTCTTTTTTAATCGAATCACATCTGTTCTCAGATCAGAAAATAAGTGGTACATCCTGTCCCCCAAACATACACATCCTGGAACATATTTCTCCAATTGCCCCAATCTAACATCCTCAGTTAAGTTGAGAAGCCCCTTCCTGTCAGCAGTCTTAAGTGGACTAAGAATGAGTCAGAGCTGGATGACTGTTGGTTAAAAAGGTCCCCTGGAGAGTTCCAGGGAGTATGTGACCCACCCTAGCTCAAGCTCCTGACAAGGTGTCCAACCTGTACTCTAAACTAGGGTCTTGACATGCTGACCCAGATACCCCTGCAGCCTAGCAAATCAAAGATGCCAGACTCTTCCCCTAAGTACAGAGGGCTCCCTTCTCAAGTTTATGCGGGCTTGACCTGGGTCTGAGAACTCCAGCTCATGCTCCCCTGACAGCAAATGAATGAAGCACTGTTTTTATTAGCCACTGATCCTAGAACTCCCCAGAAGTCAGGATGTCCTGGAGTCTTCCCAGCTGTTTTTCTCTATGGCAGACTGCTTTCCATGATCAATCACAGAGCTCCACTGTAGGACAGTGGTAAGGCATGGCAGGTTTATGGGGAACTCAGGGCTGGTTCTTGCCAAGAGACATGGGTGTCCAAGCCCCACATCTGGTCTTCTGGTTCTTCCATATGATGCAGAGCCCCCTTCCGTTAGCCAAGTGCTCAGGAAATGTACTTCATGATGACTGAGGCTTTGGACATGTGCTACATCTGCTACAAGGGAAATTGAATTGGTCAAGTCTCAGTTTACTCAGCCAGGGACCTCAGATCAGAAACAGCCAATGGAAACCTGCCTAAATGGCGACAATCCACCTCGGCAAACACCACCTTGTGATTTCATCTTATCTGATTTACTTTTGGGGCATTTTGAGCCTCCCAGGCTACCAGTAAGTCACTGACACCTACAAGGCCTGAGGAAGGTGCTTTGGAATGGAGGGAAGATAAACACTAGGCCACAGCCCAACTCATCTGCCATCAACCTTTATCTGACCCCTGGACAAAAGAGCAGGTCCACTTACATTTGATGATTTAAAGTTCTCTTTTCTCAAAAATGCACTTACCCCTGATCTCACTATTAAGGGGACTTATTGGTACATTTATGATGAAGACACTGAAAGCTGGGACAAGTTTGGAAGGTTTTGTTGGGATGGTGAGAGTGGGAGAGGTGTGGTGGTTAGGGCAAGGTTGCAAATAGGGAGCCTTTCCCTAGCGGATAGAGAGCCTTAGGGAGGTACTTCTAGACCAAGAGACATCCTAACACCGTAAACAAAGGATCAAAACCAGGCAAGGAGATCCTTAGGAGAAGAATTTTGTCTGCCAGTTTGGCCTGAAATAGAACTTATCTATGCTACTCTAAACCGTTATCAGTTGTTTGTACCTCTGTATAAAGGAATTTCTCCTTTTTTCTAAGAGGAAGCCACGGAAATATTGAACACTGGTGGGAAAGGTCATGGTTGAGGGAATAAAGGACCTAGAAGAATGAAGACTGGAGATGAAGACAGCAAATGTTGCTTATATTTATTTTTGCAGCCCAGAGCATGAAGGATGAAAATTACTTAAAACTGAGTAGGACAAGCAAAAAGGCAGCAGCAGACAGATCAGCTAAGATGGTAACAGAAGGTCAATCTTCATTCTTGAACAGCGGGTGGAAGGACCTAAGCAAGAATTTTATTTCCTCAAATATTAAACGTCAGATGCTTGAAACCAGTACAGCCATCTTACGTGCATAAAGAATATTACCACTCTTACAGTTGTCCCTTTTTTCCTGTTCCTTGTAGTCTGTTTTGTTTCAGTCCTCCCAAATCTTGTCACTTCAATGTTCTTTTTTTTTTTTTAAATTTTACTTTAAGTTCTGGGATACATGTGCTGAACATGCAGCTTTGTTACCTAGGTATACATGTGCCATGGTGGTTTGCTGCACCTATCAACCCATAATCTAGGTTTTAAGCCCAGCATGCATTAGGTATTTGTCCTAATTCTCTCTCTCCCCTTGCCCACCACTCCCCAACAGACCCCGGTGTGTGATGTTCCCCTCCCTGTGTCCATGTGTTCTCATTGTTCAACTCTCACTTATGAGCGAGAACACGTGGTGTTTGGTTTTCTGTTCCTGTGTTAGTTTGCTGAGGATGACGGTTTCCAGCTTCATCCATGTACCTGCAAAGGACATGAACTCATTCTTTCTTACGGCTGCATAGTATTTCATGGTGTGTATGGGCCACATTGTCTTTATCCAGTCTATCATTGATGGGCATTTGGGTTGGTTCCAAGTCTTTGCTATTGTAAATAGTGCTGCAATAAACATTACGTGTGCATGTGTCTTTATAGTAGAATGATTTTTAATCCTTTGGGTATATACCCAGTAATGAGATTGCTGGGTCAAATGGTATTTCTGGTCCTAGATCCTTGAGGAATTGCCACACTGTCACCACAATGGGTGAACTAATTTACACTCCCACCAACAGTGTAAAAGTGTTCCTATTTCTCCACAGCCTCACCAGCATCTATTGTCTCCAGACTTTTTAATGATCGCCATTCTATCTGGCACGAGATGATATCTCATTGTTGTTTTGATTTGCATTTCTCTAATGACCAGTGATGATGAGTTTTTCTTTATATATTTGTTGGCTGCATAAATTTCTTCCTTTGAAAAGTATCTGTTCATATCCTTCGCCCACTTTTTGATGGGCTTGTTTGTTTTTTTCCTGTAAATTTGTTTAAGTTCCTTGTAGATTCTGGGTACTAGACCTTGGTCAGATTGCAAATATTTTCTCCTATTTTGTAGGTTCCCTGTTTACTCTGATAGTTTCTTTTGCTGAGCAGAAGCTCTTTAGTTTAATTAGATCCCATTTGTCAATTTTTGCTTTTGTTGCAATTGCTTTTGGTGTTTTAGTCATGAAGTCTTTGCCCATGCCTATGTCCTGAATGGTATTGCCTAGGTTTTCTGTCAAATCTTGTCACTTCAATGTTCTTTTATCCTATCTAACAAATAGGTCCTGGGTGACTGGATACACAAAGCTTATAGCTACTTTGGGAAAGCATGGCAATTTCCTAAAATTGCTCTGTGCTGTGTGCTCAGACCATCATAGAAAAAAAATGTATTCAAAAATTATATTTTATAACATATTAAACATTGAATACCTATTGAATACAAAACAATGTGCTGATAAGACAGAACTGTGTTTATCCAAAGTTATACTGCACTAGTGCTTCTGAAGATTGGGAATCCCTTATTTAAAGAAAATGCCATGGGATGGAAACTTGAGTTATGAAAGTCTCATTTCTATAATTACCACCACCCTCTCCAGTCTCTTTCCCCCAACTTGCCTTTTCTCATCTATAAAATGCACAGTTCACTGATTTAGGTGGTCTGCTCATTGATTTGTAAACATGGATCAAGATGCCAGACCATCATTCATGCAAATTGGCCTTGTTCACAGACATAGAAACTAAAATAAATCAGACTTGGGCCAGCAAGCGGTCAGCATGACCTCGGGAGGCAGAGACTGTGTGTCCCTCACAGGCCTTCCCTGGCCTTCCTTCAGTGTTAAACAGTGATTCAACATGGTCCTGGACCTGACCAAGCTTGGTTTCCTCAACACCAGAAGATTCTGAGTCTCCCAACACCTGCAAAGGTTCAGACATCTGCCCTGAGATGTTAAACAATCCATTCTGGTCTAGCTAGCACCAGGGGAAAAGAAAGGCCTTGAAACAACACAAGATGTTTCAAATTTAGCCTTCGAGAAAAATAAAAACAATATAGGTTCATTTGTAGAAAGTTTGGGAAATGTAGAAAAACACAAAGAAATAATAAAATTTACCTATAACTATGTTTTCCAGTGATTTTTATGTACATCAGTCAAACCTTTAAGAATAAGTTTTGGCTGGGTGCGGTGGCTCATGTCTGTAATCCCAGCACTTTGGGAGGCCGAGGCGGGTGGATCACGAGGTCAAGAGATCGAGACCATCCTGGCCAACCAACATGGTGAAACTCCATCTTTACTAAAAATACAAAAATTAGCTGGGCGAAACCCCATCTCTACTAAAAATACAAAAATTAGCTGGGTGTAGTGGCGCACGCCTGTAGTCCCAGCTACTCGGGTGGCTGAGGCAGGAGAATCACTTGAACCCAGGAGGCAGAGGTTGCAGTGAGCCGAGATCGCACCACTGCACTCCAGCCAGGGTGACAGAGCGAAACTCTGTCTCAAAAAAAAAAAAAAAAGAATAAATTTCTAGGCTAGACACAGTGGCTCACGCCTATAATCTTAACACTTTGGGAGGCCGAGGCAGGTGGATCACTTGAGGTCAGGAGTTCAAGACCAGTCTGGCCAACATAGTGAAACCCCATCTCTACTAAAAATACAAAAAATTAGCCGAGTGTGGTGGCACACGCCTGTAATCCCAGCTACTCAGGAGGCTGAGGCAGGAGAATCGCTTGAACCTGGAAGGCGGAGGTTGCAGTGAGCTGAGATCACACCACTGCACTCCAGCCTCGGCGAAAAAGAGAGACTCCGTCTCAAAAAAAAGGAAAAAGAATAAATTTATGAGCAAGAAAAAAAGATAGTTTTAATTGGTGACATGTAAGACACTTCCAGGAAATGCAATGTCCCTGTTTTGTTTTATTTCATGTTTTTGGTGGGGGGAGGTGAGCGTTGGTGCTAAGAAATGCACAGGACTATTTCTTAGTCCAGAGCAGTCTTCCTGTGGCAGAAGCATGTTGGAAACACAGACGGTGGGCCATACCCCACACCTACTCATTCAGAATCTTCACTTTACAAGATCCCCAACCCCCACAATTCAATGCTTCCAAGCTGTGCACCTTAAGTTTGTGAAGCATTGGCCCATGCAGCCCTCTTTCTCGCCTTTCTCAGGTGGTATTGATTGTCAGGATTTGTATATAACTTTCACACCTACTTGATGTTGAAACTAGCAATAAAAATCCCACCTCCGTGGGAGTAAACACCTTTTGCTCAAGCCACAGCCGCACATTCTTTTGGGAAAGCTCTAAATGTGTTACCTTCTAAATCCCCTGAGAGTTGTGGGGTGCTCCAAAGGGAAGTCCAGGAAAGAGGGCAAAGCTTCCTTTTGCTTCCCTCTCAAAGTCCATTCCAGGGTGAGAGCTGTTGTGTGTGCGGCCCCTTTAGTCATAGTAAATCATTCACCCAGTGGGGGACGAGAGAGATATTCACAAAAGACCTCTTGGAAGCCTATGGGGAAAGATCCACACAGTCCACTGCACTATCATCCCCAACTCTCTCTTTCCTGCCTCCAACCATCCCTTTATCCTTTGATCATCCACCAGGGGGCCCCAGGAAGTACAGGCAGGGTGCGCGGACTGATGACGACCCCCTAATCAGGCGAGCTGGGATCAAGAACTTGAGCGCCTGGAGGAAGAAAAAGAAATGACAGAAGCCAAAACAGTCGTGTCTGTCTGAGCTGCCAGCCACAACCATGTGTGGGCATCGGAGCGTATGTCAGAGTCAGGCCGGCCAGTGCAAAGCCTGCCAAAGGGCTGCTTCGATTAGGTCTTCACTTGAAATCTTAACCAGGCAGATGTTCCCTGGCAGCCATCTGAAGCCCATCTAGGAAGGGCAGCCTGTCCAGGAGTGGCTGCTTCTAGGTGGAGTCTCATTAATCTCTCCCTTTGTTTTCATTTTGCAAACTTGATAGCTGTGGCAAAGTCTCTGTGTCCAGGCACCATGGCTCCCTCTGCATCCTGGCATTTGATCCTCTACCTCTTTGACACCATCAAGTAATGCTGCTGGTGCCCAGTTCTTGCCTGGGCTATCAAGAGTTCATCTGGTGCCTCTCCACTACTAAGCCTGGCTTTTTAAGCTCTTGGAACCTGATTTGCAAATCCTTCCATGGGAGCCTCTGGGACACCTATGGAGGTCCAGTACCTGATGCACAGGAGAAGGATGAAAGATGGATAAGAAGGGCTCTGCCTGACCTTGGGGAACTTACAAAAATCACCCAATTTGTCCCAGAAACCCCCAAATGTTTATAAAGCAGTAACCATGGTGGTCTTTTTCTATCCAGAGGTTATGGAATGTGAGTGGTTGAAAACGCAGGTCCTGGGTTTGCAGAGACCTGCATTCAGAATCTGGCCTTCCCTGTCACTAGCTGGGTGATCCAGGTTTGCTTTCTCAATGTTTAGTCCTCAGTTTGTCCCTTTTTAAAATGGGGATAACAACACGTGCCTCATAGATTCTTATGAGGAATAAATGAGACATAGTACGTAAAACACTAGTGAGTACTCAGTAAAAGGTAGTGTTATTGTTATTATTGTTATTATTATTATCACATAAAAATGGACAAGTCCATTTAGATTATTCCAGATAACCTAACAAGTCAGTGTTGTAACCCAGAAGGCCTGGGTTTCAGTTCTGGATCTGCTGTGAATTAGTCTTGTGATAACCTGTGAGCCTCAGTTTCTTCATCTATAAAATCTAGATAACACTATCTGGACTTTTGTTCCTGTTTTAGCTAACATTTATCAAATGATAACTTTGTGGTAGGCATCATTGTAAATGTTTTTCATGTTAAATTCATTGAATCCCCTCATGTCCCTGTTTTGCAGATAAGGAAACTGAGGCAGAGGGACGATGTGCCCAAGGTCAAGCAGCTAGCAACAGATGGAGCTAGGATTCCAAACCAGCCAGTCTGGCCCTAGAGCCTGCGTTCCTGATCTTATTACGAAAAATCAAATGGCATAATGATTATGAAAGTGCTTTGGGAGTGGGAAGCATTATACAAACATGAGATTGTTACTATTCATCCAAGTTTCTTTGTGTTTGGTCTTCAGCTGGGATCCTTAACCTTTCCTGGCAAGGCATGGAATGGGGAACATCTTTAGATTTTCCTGAAGGCCTTCATTTAATCACTGGCTGTTATGAGTAGAGGGGAGCTAAGTTTCCAGCATCCTTTTGCCAGTGAATAACAGAAATGGGACTGGAAATCAGGTTTTCTGACTCTTAGCCCTATGATACTGTTCTCCAGCCTCACCAATCCTCAGAGGCTTATTTTTGGTTGGCACATAGTTCATACTTCCTGTGACTACTTATTTCACAAGATTACATTCTGGTTTCTCTCTTTCTTTTTTTTTTTTTTTTTGAGACTTTTGATTGAAATACAGCATACGTACAGAAATGTGCACAGATCATAAATGGACAGCCCAGTATGTCCACATTGTGTAAGCAGCACCCAGACAAAGAATTAGTGCATTACCAGCACTCCTGGAGCCCTCTAGCCCCTCCCAGCCACAACCGACAACAAAGGGACCACTATCCTGACTTCTAACATCACAGATTGGTCTTGCCTGGTTTTGAGCTTGACATAAATGGGATTTCACAGTACCCTTTTGTTTCTGGCTTCTTTTGCTCCACATTATGTTTGTGAGATTTGTCTGTGTTTTGCATATTGAGTAGTTAATTATCACTGCGATAGAGTATTCCATAGTACTGGGCTTCTGAACCAAATCAAGAGGCACACACGGAGAGAAGTGTCCTGAAACACTTCAAGCTGGTCCTTAAAAAAAAAAAAAAAAAAAAAAGTTAAAGCAATGAAATTGCTCAAACACCAAAAAAAATGTAGTTTAATCTTTACAAATTAGATCCAACTTATTGGCCATCTCTTAAAAGCTGCTTTCCCAGATCACTCCCCTATCCCTCTCTCCTCTCTTTCCCCCTAGATGCCCATAGCCCCACATGGCTGTATCACCCAGCCTGAACAGAGAGTTGGGGGATGGAGGTTAATGAGCTGTGTTCTACTTGGGTGAACCCACCTTGGCCTTAGAATAACTCAGAGCCTGGACTGTCTCCAACTTGGCCAGTAGGGTTTCTGCATCTTCAGCAGCATCACAGCCACCCTCACCCACATGTTTAAAATTTGGGAGCTATTCCCCTTGATCCCTATTAAACTGGACTGAGTCTGCCTCAGGATACAGCTCCCGCAGCCCCAGGAGGGTGAGAGGCAGGATGGAGTCTGCAGAAGGGGGCCGGTCCTCTGCTGTAACCCTCACTCCCTTTGCAACCACTCTCAGAATCACTCCCACAGCTTTCTCAGGCTCTGGACTTCATTCCCAAGCACAGCTCGGCTGCACCCTCCTTCTTTCATCTTTGCCTTACCAGACCACAGTTGGTCCTGATTTCTTCATACTGACAACCTCTCTGGGGTCTCCCTTTTCTAGTAATGATGACCTAATCCCAAGATGCAATTCTAGGGGAGTCCTGATGCAAATCAGTGGGCTCGCCTGTCCTGAGCCTGAGTCCATATATGGTATAATCCCTGAACCATGACAGGGATAGTGCTGACTGTAATGCAACACAGCTGATTCACCAGCTGTCCCTCTCTCCCTAAGCTGTGCCTGCCCACTCCAGTTTCCATTAAGATCAGCACTGCACCCATAACAAAAGGTTAAGATAGCTGAAGTTCAGGACTTCGCCTCCTTTGGGAGGATGCAATTTAGGTTTTACTTCTTTCTAGGCTCCCCACTTCCTGGGAGGTTGTCCTTTCTGGAATGTAATAGAATATTATGACTGGTGCTTTTTCTTCAGTGCTTCTCTTGTTGTGGGCGTGGTCAGGAAGAGGCGAGGAGAAAAGACAGTTATAGCTCAGAGGCTTGCTCAAGCCCAATTGTAGAGGACTGTTTTCAACTGCAAGCAGGCATCGGGCCCCACCCTGACCCTGGGCAGAGTTCAGTATTCACAGTCCTTAGTTGGAGCTTTGGCTATTCTTTGGTATCCACCCTCAACTATTTTTTGTTTGGCCTTCTGTTAAGTGTGAGAGATAGAACTAAGAAAGTCTCAGATGTAGGAAAGAATATTGAAATCTGGGTTACCAGTTGCATTCAAAGCTCATAAGTGGAGAATCATGTTCTTTTTATTAGCATCCTTACCACCATTCCGTGTCTACTAAAAGCAAAGTATTATAATAGACTCTAGCAGTGGTGAGCTGGAGCTAGTTCAAACCAGTTTATGAGTCTAATTGTTAAATTTTTAGGATATTTGCAAACTGATTGTTAAATGTAATGATTATTAAAGATTAAATTACATAAAATAACTGTTGAATAAATCAGATTTAAAATGAAGGTAATAAAGATACAAACTCATCATTTCTTAATTATTTCCCATTTTACTATTAACTGTGCCCTTGAGGCTGCTCAGATGAATGATGTCTGTGTAGTGGAAATACCATCTAACGTGTGCTACTGTGCACCTGTTCCCTACCCCTTGTTCAGTGACATACGTCATGCTAGTAGCTCGGAATCAGACAGATGGGAGTATTTACTCCACAGGACTCAGAAAACGTCTGTAAATCAGGGCATCCCCCATGCCCCTTGGAGAGTCAGTTGTTAACCCTTTACAAGCACGCCACTGACTCTAGTGGTCAATAAATAATCAGACCTGCCCACAGGGTGCTTATAACACATTGAGGGAAATAAGCCCTTCAAGTCTTGGGTTGGGCACTATCTATCTCTAAAATGCCAAACATGGGAATGAAAGGACATGAGCTTTGAAGTAAGAGATACCTGCATTAGCATCCCAGTCTGCCACTCTGTATGACCCTAAATAAGTTACCTAATTTTTTTTAATCATTGGCAAAATGGGAATAATAGCACCTCCTCACAAGATTGTCATGAGGATTTAGTGGTAAAGATATAAGAGTCTAGAAAGGGCATTTCTGATTACAGGACCAGCATGAGAAGTTGAGTAAAAGCATAAAAGTAAAAAGACTAGTCAAAGAATGGCCAGTGGTCTAGTATGCCTGGATATTAAGACCAGTTGAGCCCAGGAGTTTGAGACTAGCCTGGGCAATACGGCGAAACCCCATCTCTACAAAAAAAATACCAGGTATGGTGGTGCATACCTGTAAGTCCCGGCTACTCGGGAGGCCGAGGCAGGAGAATCACTTGAGCCTAGGAGTTTAAGGCTGCAGTGAGCCAAGACTGTATCACTGTACTCCAGCTTGGGTGACAAAGCGAGATCCTGTCTCAAAAAAACAAAAGGAGAGACATCAGAGATATCAAGATGGACAGAGTGTATTATGATGTGACCCTGGAAATGCAGGATTAAACAGTGAAACTGGATGGGTCAGGGCTGGGGAGATGGAGCCACTGTGAAGCCAGTCAGCTTTCCAAGTAATCACGTTTTAAAGGCAGCAAAGTCAGGTATAATTCAGACAATCATCTCAATTAGGAGGTACAATCTACAGGCAGTGTCATGGGCTGGGGAGATCTGTTCATCCAAGACTAATCCCCAGCCATAACTGGAAATATAGGGGCCTTGCCTAGCCCCTAAAGAGGGTGTCAGGAGAAACTAGGCAGGAGGCCAGGACCTTAGTTAAATAGGCAAAAGTTTAGGGAGGAGGTGGGTAGTATGAGTACTATAGTAGGACCAAGATACTACTAATAGGTAGGACAGACAAAGAAATTACCAAGCAGTAAATCAAGGTATTATTGAAATGGACCAATAATAAAGGTGTTAAATTTTATCTGGGATGACTTAACTACAAGTAACAGAATATTGGGATGATCTGGGATGATTTAGCTACAACTAACAGAATATTGGGATGATTTTAGCTACAAGTAACAATATTTAACTAACAGTGGCTTAAGCAATAAAGATAGCAAAGTATCTCTCAAGAAGTCTGGAAGTAGGTGCTCCAGGATTGGCTTGGTGGCTAAACATTGTTATCAAAAGGCCAAGCTCTTTCTACTTTTTCACTTTGATACTCTTACTGCTGTTCTCAGTGTGTCTGCTTTTATTCTTGATGTTAGGGCCTTATGGTCATTAGATAGCTGCCAAGCTCACATCACCTCAATCAAAGCAGACCTCCTTAATGTCTGTCTTCTTAATCAGAGAGCAAAATCCTCCCTGCAAGCCTCAGCAGATTTCTCTCTACATTTCATTGGCAAGGATGGTTTACATACTGTAATAGGCAGAATAATGCTGTCAAAGATGTTCAAATTCTAGTCCCCTGGAACCTGTGACTATGTTACCTTACATGGCAAAAGGGACTTTGCAGATACGATTAAGGGCATGAATCTTGAGATGGGGAGGCTATGCTGGATTACCAGTCCGCCCCATCTAATCACATTAGCCCAGGGGAGTAAGGGAGATGGCAGCGTGGGAAGTATTTGGGGATGAGATGTAGGAGGTGATGTATAAGAACAGGAGAGAGATCCCTTAAATATGTATAAATATAATGTAGCAATAAAAACAAACAAGTGCCACCTGTAACTACTGCTAATAGGAATGTGCACTCAGGGCAACTTGAATGTATGCCCTCGGGTGGCTATCCTCAAGCTTTAGCCTAAAAAAAACTCTATACTTAATCATTAAAAAAAAAACAAAAACAAAAAAACAGAGAGAGGCTGCTAGAAGCTAATAGAGACCCCCAGATAACAGACAGCAAGGAAACTGGGACCCCAGTCCTGCAGCTGCAAGGAACTAAAATCAGCCAACACCTGATACAGCAAGGAAACAGATTCTACCCTCAAGCCTCCAGAAAGGAACACAGCCCTGTGGACACCTTGATTTTAGCCCAGTGAGACATGAACCAGACTTCTGGCCTATATCAATGTAAGAAAATAAATGTGTGTGGTTTTGAGCTAAAGTCGTAGTAATTTGTTACAACAGCAACAGAAAACTAGTACACATACCCTCCCCTAAAGTAGCCTGGGGTAACCATGCTTGGCTCAGCCTGATTAGGGAATGTCTCCTGGGAATGGGCAACAGGCCATGTTCCCTGAGTGTGCTGTCAAGTATCCATAAAATAAGGAATGAGCTGAGTGGAGAACAAACAGGTAAGGAGCAAGGTAGTAGGCCTGGGGTTCAGCAGGTAAGCTCCAGGATACACAAGCCAGTTGTTTTCAGTCATCTTCTCTTCTAATTGGTATGGTAATTTTTTTTTTTTTTTTTTTTTTTTTTTTTTTTTTTTTTTTTTGAGACAGAGCCTTGCTCTATCACCCAGGCTGGAGTACAGTGGCACAATTTCAGCTCACAGCAACCTCTGCCTCCCAGGTTCAAGCGAGTCTCCTGCTTCAGCCTCCTGAGTAGCTGGGAATACAGGCACCTGCCACAATGCCTGGCTAATTTTTGTATTTTTAGTAGAGACAGGGTTTCACGACAATGGCCAGGCTCGTCTCAAACTCATGACCTCAATGTTCTGCCCGCCTCGGCCTCTCAAAGTGTTGGGATTACAGGTATGAGCCACTGCACCTGGCCTGGTATGGTCATTAAACACTTTGAATATCACCCTTGGTTACATCTAGGGAGCTATATAGGTTCCCAGATATCACCCCATTACACTAGGACCCAGTCCTAACTGGGAAAACAAAGTCAGAGTATGGGCACACAGGTTCCCGGCTTCTGGCAGAGCTGCTAGAGCTCAAATCTGGAGAATGCTACTTCCAGTATTTCAGCAAATCCAAGAGGCCTTCAGTCACGATGCACCATTATTTTACAAACCACTAAGAAAGAAAAAGTGCCACAAAACAATGACACGTCATTGATTGTAACATCAATGTTAAATGAGTAAGAGGTTAACATGAGAAAAAGCGTGCATCTTAGAATCAACCAAATATGATGATACAAAATTTTCACCAATGGTAAGGTTTAACCCTTGATGTGCTGCTGGCTCAGTCAAAATTGGTCGGGGAATTGGGGGAATGTATACTCATGGGTGTCTAGCTAGGGAAGGCAGAGGCCAAGGTGGGAAGGCGAGAGTGTTGCTCCTGGAGCTCCTTGAAGCCAAGCTAAGGGACGTGAACTTCCTCTAGCAGGCAGTCACTGAAGGTTTCCTGGCATGACAGTGTGATGCTGGTGTCTCTGATCATATGTTCCCCTGGCATCTGAAACATCTGAAACAGTATTTATGACTCCATCTCATATCAAAGCATAAACGGTCACTCCCCTCTTGCCCAAGACAGTTGGAATGGAGCAGTTGTTGAGGTCATCTTTGACTAGCACTGGTCAGTGCATTTACCCCGGTTACAAGTGAGGACACACTCAAAAGACAGCTTTATTTTAGTAAGGAGCTCAGGTTTACTCATCCTGATGTGCAGGGCACATGTGTCCTCTGCGTCCTCAAGTGATGGACAAGCCCTCTTTGCGCCCTCCCCAAGACTTTGCCCTGGGGTCCCCAGAGGCAGCAGGGATTACACCAAATGCTTATTCTGGACAGAGGAAAAGGTTGCACAGATAGAGCCTTTAGGTGTCACCAAAGATCAATGTTGCCTCCTATTTCTTCCCTTTGCCTAGGACTGGCCCTGTGTCCAGAAAATTTGAAGAGCTTTCTGAAAACTTTTATCATTAGGAAAAAAAATGACAGCATCACCATATGGAAAAGGCCCTAAGAAATCACCTCAAATCCCACAGTTTTTCTGATTAGAAAACAGAAACTTGGGAAATGAATGTGTCTGACCTGAGGTAACCTACCTAGAAACAGCAGAGCCGGGCACGGATCCAGGTTTCCTGCCATCCCCAGGGCATGCCAGGAAAGGCAGCCAGATGAGTGCACAAAGCCCCTCCCCAGGCACGCTAGGGGTCTGTCTTTTGCTAACCCAGGGCCTTGAAAAAGTCACTTAACATCTTTCTTTTTCCTTTTATTTTATTTTTTTGAGACAGAGTCTCATTCTTGTTGCCCAGGTTGGAGTGCAGTGGCACAATCTCAGCTCACTGCAACCTCTGCCTCCCAAGTTAAGGCGAGAGTGTTGGTCAAGTGATTCTCCTGCCTCAGCCTCCCGAGTGGCTGAGATTACAGGCACCCACAACCATGCCTGGCTGATTTTTGTATTTTTGGTAGAGACGGGGTTTCACCATGTTGGCCAGGCTGGTCTTGAACTACTGACCTCAGGTGATCCACCCACCTTGGCCTCCCAAAGTGCTAGAATTACAGGCGTGAGCCACCTTGCCGGGCCTTTCGTTTTGTTTTGTTTTGTTTTGTTTTTTGAGACAGAGTCTTGCTCTGTTGCCCAGGCTGGAGTGCACTGGTGCAATCTTGGCTCACTGCAACGTCTGCCTCCCAGGTTCAAGCGATTCTTGTGCCTCAACCTCTGGAGTAGCTGGGTTTACACCACACCTGGCTAATTTTTGTATTTTTAATAATGACGGGATTTCACCATGTTGGCCAGGCTGGTCTTGAACTCCTGACTTCAAGTGATCCGCCCATCTCCCAAAGAGCTGGGATTACAGGCATGAGCCACAGCACCCGGCCTTCCATTCTCTCGACTATAAAATGAGGCTAGTAATAATACCTACTGCAGAGCTTTGTTGGAAAGATTAAGGCTTAGCCCTTAGACCTGCCAGGGAGTAATTGTCCCTACAGAGTCATCATATTGCTGTTACTGTTTTATGCAATCCCAGGCTGCCTCCATCACCTCACTCCTGCTATCAAGATGAAGGTCTGCACTTTGAGACTTAGGGGCAGAGGCATCTATGGAATTTGCTCCCTTTGCTAATCTGGCAAAGTCAACAAATCATGTCTGTTCAACCCGAGAGGAGCCTCTGGAGATGTTAGGTCACGGCATGGAGCAGTTTCATGTGAGAGGCATAGAGTGCAGGATGGAGGGAGAGTCAACAGCCCAGCAGGGGAAAGGAAGAGGCTTTCTGAGGGCTTGGGGAGGCCAGTTGAGTGTGGAAAGGAAGGGAAAGGGGTGCATGAGCTATGAGGGGGCCTGGGTGAGGGCACTTGGCACGGGAGCAGAGTGTAGAAGGCCAGGAAGGGGGAATGTGATGTGGGCATTTATGGCTAGAAAAAAAGGGGACTCAGTGCCTATGAAAAGAATCATTTTCTGTGGGGGTCAGGAAGGGCCTCTCACAGGAGATTTCCTACATGGGGCTCCAGGCCTTGGCTGTCTTCCCAGGGAAAGGTGGTGTTTGCCATGGGGAACTTGCACACTGCATGGCTTAATTCACAGAGAAATGGTGCCCACTCCTGTTTCTGGCACTGCTAGTCTCCCTGAGCCTTGTTCAGCTGGGAACAAACATGCTCTTTCCTTGAACCACACTCTTCAAATGTCTCAATGCAAGACACTGAGGTCAGGGCAGAAGTGGAATAGCGGGGCATGGTAGGTACGAATAATGTTGGAGTAAGGGGAAGTGAGAGCCGTGAGGGAACTATTTCAAAGAAATGGGCCCTTGGCACTGGGCTTTGGTGTGGCCCTGGGATTGCTGGCCAGCCCCAGACCACTGGTCATGCAGACATGGCTATTCAGCAAAGCTGGACATAGTCCAAGGCAAGGCTCCCTTGGAGAGAAGAATTTCAAAATTAAAAACAAAACCAAAAGAAAGCACAATCAACTCCCTCTCCTCTTTTTCCCACCCCTAGTCAAATAGTACAGTCTACACTGTTGAAAAATCACATCTCAGGAACAGCACACACTTTCTGACAGCATCTGCCAAGATTTCCGATGAGGCTGATAGAAACGTGTTCCATTGTCATGTTGGATAATGAGTAGACGGGAGTCCTTGCACATCTGTTCAGGCAAGATAATGGTAATATTATTACCAGAGGCATTGTGCTGCAAATACAATCTATTTTTTGTCTCTCCTACCCCCTGCTCATATCCCTCTCTTTCCTCTCTTCTCTTCTTACTGTTGTGTGTCTCCCTTTTTCTCATGTTTTCTTTCTCGCTCTCACCTTTCCTCTTCTCTTTTTACTTCTGTCCTCACCTAGGTGTCCTGCTCAGCTTGCAGAGACCCATGGGACAAAGTGAGGAATTCCCTTCAAATCAGGAGCAGGGCTGCCAAGAAGGCACTATGGGCAGGGGTTGGCTGCTGAGATCATGAGAGAGGGGAGTCTTTGGGTCCTTCCTTGCAGGCTTGGTGATTCCTACTGTAAAGGACCCTCTCCTATCTGTCAGCAAAAGTCCTTCAGTCCAGTCAGAGAAACCACCAGACCTGCCCCATGCCCAACATCATCAGCAAAGAATCAAGGAGACAGCAATGTGACCAGCTAATTCCTGACAAAGGGATAACAGATGCAAAGGGTTTAATATTTTTAACATCTAAGAATGTTTTGCATCATAACAGGACACTTCTGGATGCCTAACCGATTTATAAAGAAATACAATTTTAAAACCGTATAAGCATGAAGAATCAGAATGTGCGGTTGAACTTCAGAGTCAAGGAGAGCCATCCTTGTGTTTCCCAAATAATTCATTCATACATGTTTGTCAACAAATATTTACTCAGTACCTACTATGTGGCACGCAATGATGGTTACTGTCTCATAGATGGAAAGCTATGATCCCTGCCTTTCAGGGTCTTAAAGTCTACCCCAAGGCAAACTTCTACCAAATCTAAACATAACTTTCGTCCTGAACATATCTTTTACGTGGAAGCAGAATCCACTTGGGGCATCTTCACTGTGGAATTACCTTAGGTATCAACATAAAAATGGAATGATACAGATTTCCACACTTTGGTCCATTAATCCATCCACCCAGCCACCTTTCTACACAAGCAACCATCCATTCACCCATTCATCCATATACCTACCACCCATCGATCCACTCATCCATGCACGCATCCATCCACCCACACGTCCATCACTCATCCATTTACCTATCCATCCATCTATCTTCTGCTCACTCATCCATCATCCTCCCAAGCACGTGGTAAGAGTTCATTTATTGGTCCAGCAGGGAGCAGGGCATACATAACCAATTACTGTGGTAGAGAGTTGTGTAAAGACAGAACACTGGTAGTTGCATGCATTGTCTGTGCCTGATAATTAACAAGCAAATGGTTCCTGAACACTGGGCTGTGATCTGAGAAGCAGAGATGGGATAAATTGCAAGGGCTGGTAACAAGGTTCATAGAGAGATACCTAAATTTAATCAAGATAGTTTCTGAGTTTCTCTGCAGCCTAGGAGACAACTGCTCAGAGAAGGCAGGCATGGCAGTTGAGTAACAGGGGTTCATGAGTTGTGTTTTGGCTCATGAAAATCTTCTTTCCACAGAGTTCTTTCTATTGAACTTTTCCTCAGTGTGATGGCATACTACATCATAACAGTGTCCCTCTGATAATTATTGCTTTCTCTGTGTACGTAGAACAACTAAGGGCCAGCACAGTGGCTCACACCTGTTAATTCCAGCACTTTGGGAGGCTGAGGTGGGAGGATCGCTTGAGCCCAGGAGTTTGAGACCAGCCTGAGCAACATAGTGAAACCTTGTCTCTACAAAAAAATTTTAAAAATTAGCTGGGCACGGTGGCATGCGCCTGTGGCTCCAGCTACTGGGAAGGCTGAAGTGGGAGGATCACTTGAGCCTGGGAGACCAAGGCTGCAGTGAGTCGCAATCGTGTCACAGCACTCCAGCCTGCACAACAGAGTGAGACCCCATCTCAAAAAAAAAAAAAAAAGAAAGAAAAAAGAAAAACTAAGGAATAAGCATATTTGTGAGCAGCTTAAGTTTCTAATATACTTTTCATCCAAACATGCCTCCCAAATTAGGCCGGGCGTGGTGGCTCACACCTGTAATCCCGGCATTTTGGGAAACTGAAGGCGGCAGATCACCTGAGGTCAGGAGTTCGAGATCAGCCTGGCCAACATGGTGAAACCCCAGCTCTACTAAAAATACAAAAATTAGCCAGGCGTGGTGGCACACACCTGTGATCCCAGCTACTCAGGAAGCTGGGACAGGAGAATCGCCTGAACCTGGGAGGTGGAGGTTGCAGTGAGCCGAGATTGTGCCACTGCACTCCAGCCTGGGTGACAGAGTGAGACAAACAACAACAACAACAACAACAACAACAACAACAACAAAGATGTCTCCCAAATTAGAGGAAAACAGTGCCTGAAATTGTTCCCTTGCTTCCCAAATGTCATATCCCAGTATTTTTCTGGTGATGGGAATTCTGGCTGAAGTTTACTCCTGTCTAGTGTCAAGTTGTGTCTTTTTTTTTAAGTCTGTTTTTAATAATGCTCCCCTCTACCCATCTGAAAGTCAGGTGGCACATTCACTAGTTGCCTGGAATTTATCTGTCTGTAGCTGAATGAGAGCTGGAAAGGGGAAACTGGGCACAGTGGTCAGAGCCCTGGAGCTGTCAGGAGTGCCGGTTCCCATGCCTACTCTGCCACTGAGTCACTAGTGGCCATTGGACAAGGGACTTGGTTTTTCTGAGTTATCACCTGTCTGCTAAAGGAGAACAGGCGTAGGGTTCAGGGCAGTGCTGGCAACAACAGACCAGGAGGGAGGGGGCCTGTTTTCAACCCCGCTCACGAAATCCTTACTAATGGCAGCAAGTTCTGAGCCTTCCTTTCTTTGCTTCTAAAGTGAGAAAGTGGATCTATATAATGTTTAAGGTAGTTTTTTTGTTTTTTTTTTGTTTGTTTGTTTTGTTTTTTTTGAGAGACAGAGTCTTGCCCTGTCGCTCAGGCTAGAGCTCAGTGGAACCATCTCAGCTCCCTGCAAACCTCCATCTCCCGGGTTCAAGCAATTCTCCTGCCTCACCTTCCCAAGTAGCTGGGACTACAGGTGTGCACCACCACACTCAGCTACTTTTTGTATTTTTAGTAGAGACAGGGTTTCACTATATGTTGGCCAGGCTGGTCTCAAACCTCAGGTGATCCACCTGCCTCGGCCTCCCAAAATGCTGGGATTACAGGTATGAGCCACCGCGCCCAGCCCTAAGGTAGTTTCTAATACCTCGAATCTTAATTCCACTCACTCTCATATTTAGCATATCTGATACCAGGAGGAGATCTGTTTTTCTTAATTTTTTTTTGTAGGGTCTCCCTATGTTGCCCAGTGGTTCTCAAACTCCTGGGCTCAAGTGACCCTCCTGCCTTGGCCTTCCAAAGTGCTGGGATTACAGGCACAAGCCAACATGCCCAGCCCTGGAGCAGATCATTTTTAACCCCCTGCTCCTCTCAATGAAAGTGAAAAGAATGACACACACACACACACACACAAATCATTCCATGAAACAAATGATAGTACTGGCATTGTGTCCTCTATTTCACTAACTTAAGTTTTAAACACAAATAAAAGGTTGAAGTGGTCATGTAGAATGACAGAATTAAAGTAACCAGTCCTGTTTCTTTGTTTTTACAATCACCATGCTATCACTTTTCAAATTTTTAGTTTAAACACAAGAATCTGTAGTACCAGATTGGAGATGTGAACTGTGCCCCAAACTCAGATGATTCCAACAGGGTATGAACAAATATGTGCACCTGAGGCTGCACACATCAGGGGCTGTTTGGGTAGATGAGTTTCTAGGATTAACTTGCATGTAGAATGCAATGTTTAATTTTTTTTAATTTTTTGAGACAGGGTCTCACTTTGTCACCCGGACTGGAGTGCAGAGGTGCAGTGATGGCTCACTGTAGCCTCAACCACCTGGGTCAAGCTATCCTCCTGACTCAGCGCCTCCAGTAGCTGGAACTACAGGTACAAGCCACCATGCCCGGCTAATTTTTTTTTTTTAGTAGAGATGAGGTCTTGCTATGTTGCCCAGGCTGGTCTTGAAATCTTGAGCTCAAGCAATCCTCTGTCCTCGGCCTCCCAGTGTGCTGGGATTGCAGGCATGAGTCACTGCACCCAGCCTGCAAAGTTCATTAACAAATAATAAAAATATGCTAAGTTGAAATTTACATATATATTATTAAGATTCAACAGCATCTACAGCAATTGTTTAGAACTTAGACCAAAAGATTTGGAGGAGGGGAGGAAGTATTTTATTCCTAACATTGTTTAACATGTGCAGTGCATGGTGATAATAAAAAAGCAGATCAATTTTCAGTCAATTTTAGCATTAAATCTTTTATTTTGAAATATTTTTAGGTTTACAGGAGAGTTGCAGAAATAGTAGAGAGATTTCCCACATATCTTTCATCCAGCTTACGTAACCATGGTACATTTATCAAAACACAGAAATTAACACTGGTATAATACTATTAACCAAACTACAGACATTATTTGAATTTTACCAGTTTTTCCACTAATATCTTTTTTCTTTTCCAGGGCTAAGTCCAGGATAGTACATCGCATTTAGAGCTGTATCATTGCTTTAAAATTCTTCACAGATTCACAATCCCTCATTGCCTGCCCTGGGGGCTGACCACTCCCAGCTCCCCTACTCCACCTGCCTTGATATACCCCTGATTCCACTAAACTTTTGTGGTATTGGGGGTAAGAAGATCTAATGGCTTCAAGTTAGCAATGGTGTGTTAAAAAAATTTTTTTTAATAAAAACAAAATAAAAGAAGATCTAATGGTTGTGAAGTCTCATCCTTTGGTGAAAGGTGCTGTTGAGCCTGATACAATATATTCAACTGCCAGAGCACAGACACTTTTACTTTGTCTAGCTGGAGATTCTTTAGCCAGGTACTCCTTGACAGTGACTGTTAGGTAAGCGACATTTGCAAGGTTTAAGTGCCTAGTGCACAGAAATCAGAAAGCAAGGCTTGTTTTAGGCAAACGTGCCACATATCTTGTAAGGTAAAGAGACAAAAATATAACCGGTGAAACGCACTGAAAAAAAATCCTGGCATAGACACTCCGGGTGCCTGCTCCACATACATTCTCCATTTTTCATCAGAATTCTTGTTTTGTTCAGGTGAAAGGTAGCCAGGCTCTTCAAAGGAGGCTGGACTTTTTCTCAGCCTCTCTGAGGATGCATTCTTGGTAAAGTTAATCTAATCACGTCAATTCCACTCACTTTGCCAATGATTGGTTTAGAAATGGGCATAGGATACAATCTGGCCAATAAGGCATGGGGAGAAGTCTGAGGTTTCTAGGAAAGTTTTCTTCACTCTCCAAAAGTCCCTTTCCTTCTTGTCTGAATATTGGGTCTTGTTGTTTGAGTTATTCTGTGTTAAAGGATAGAACACCTGGAGCTGTTGCAGCCACTTTGTAACCATGAGGGGTAAGCCTGCAACAAAAGCAAACAAGTTTCAAAGTGGGAGGATAGTAAGACCCTGGTCTTGGGTGAATTACTTATCCCTAGGAATAAACTAACTCTGGGCTTCTTGTTATGTGAAAAAATAAATTTTCCACTTTAGGGAAAGGACAGCTACTGGAAATAATTCATCAACACAAAAGCATGCTGTGCTCCATGTAGATAAGGCTGGGGATAGTGGTCATTCTTACACAGCCTACAGCAACAGCGTCTCTCATTCAATCATGCATTCAACCAATATCTGATGAGAACATAAGATGCAGGACTCTTGTGCTTTATGCTGTTAGACTATGACAGTATTCCATGGCAGAATTCATGCCTTGAAGGATTGCACCATGTAATGAGGGGTAAAATTCATACACAAACACACCGATTGCAGGAGGACCTGGTGCTAGCTGAGAGCTACACACAAATTGCTGTGTCGATGCCCCCAGACTAATGCCATGAAGCTTAGTGATAGAAGAGGTGCACACTCTTTATCTTGAAAGATGGTTAACATTGAGAGGTGAACAAAAACACACAGACATAGAGATTGGAAACCATAAGTTCTGTTTTGTAAAGAGGGAGTAATCTAATTTAGTTAAGAGTTGAGGCCAATTGCAGTGGCCCATGTCTGTAATCCCAGCGCTCTGGGAGGCCAAGGTGGGCAGATCCCTTGATGCCAGGAGTTCAAGACCAGCCTGGCCAACCTGGCAAAACCCTATCTCTACTAAAAGTATAAAAATTAGCCAGGCATGGTGGCACATGCCTGTAATCCCAGGTAATTTTGGGAGACTTGAACCCAGGAGGCAGAGGTTGCAGTGAGCCAAGATCGTGCCACTGCATTCTAGCCTGGGTGACAGAGCAAGGCTCCGTCTCAAAAAAAAAAAAAAAAAAAAAAAAAAAAAGTTGATACAGCCGAATTGTTGGCAGCCATGACTAGGCAGGCAGAGAGGGACACAGGTGGTGCCTGCCTGACAGTGCTGTGCTTTAGGAAGCCTGAGCGAGCTGAAGTATGGTCCAGCAAAGGGAACCCTGTGCTGAGAGCCTGACTGGCTGGTCTGAGTCCAGCTTCAGCTACCCACTCATTATGTGGCCCTTGGTCATTCATGTCTCAGAACAGCTACAAGAAAGGGCTGGTAATAACTGTCTTGCCTCCCTCACAGGGTGACTGGAAAGTGCAATATAAACGTAAGGGGTTGTTATTTCCTCCACATCCAGATGGAACTGTATTCACCCATTTTTAGGTCCCTGATCCATCTCAGGAGAGTTTTCCCTTTTGTTCCTATTGCTGGAGCCACCCTCCAGGCTCCTCCTCAGTTTCATCACTGATCTCCCGTATCTCAAGTATTTTCAGTATTTCCCTCTCTCCTGGGTTTTTCCTCTCTGTCTCCAAATATGCTCCAATCTCAAAAATTAAATACAATTTAAAGGTCCTTCCTTAGATCTTCCATAGCCCTCAAAACACCATCCATTTCTCTTTTTCTCACAAAACATTTTTTTACAAACAGACGTTTTTACCCACCTCCTCTTCTCAACTTCTACCTACTGTTAAGCCCACTCTAATGTTCAATTAAGTGGTCTCTAAAAGCCACGATGGCTGAATCTGGGAGTTTCATCTCATTCTTGTTCTGCCTGATTCAACCTGTCCTTAACGAAATTCTTATGTCGTGGCTTCCTCTACGCCACCCTTTCCTTTTCCTCATCTTCCCCCATTCCGAGTGTCGGGGTTCACTAGGATTCTGCTGACCTCAGACTTTTTCTCATTCTCTCAGAACACTTATGTAACCTGATGACCTCAACAGTCCTACTGAAGATGAACTGAAAATACTTTAGTTGTGACTTTCCCTCCCCAAGTCCAATCCAACAGTTTCCAACTGAGCTGTCAAAGTGTTCCATGGCTCCTCAACCTCAGCTTGTTCAAAGCAGAGGCCATCTTCTTCTCCTCCCTTAAACATGCTCTTTATCTGTTATTCCAAATAAATTTTTTAATGGTCCCACCATCATTTATGTTATCCCAGATGCAAGTTCTGACTCATTCAACTCCCTTTTATTCTTACTGCTACTGTTCTTTGAGGAGTGCTAGCCAGACGCAGTGGATCATGCCTATAATCCTAGTACTTTGGGAGGTAGAGGCAGGAGGATCACTTGAGCCTAGGAGTTCGAGACCACTCTGGGCAACAGAGGGAGACCCTGTCTCTACAAAAAATAGAAATAAATTAGCCAGGCATGGTGGTGTGCGCTTATAGTCGCAGCTACTCGGAAGCTGAGGCAGGAAGATCACCTAAGCCCAGGAGGTTGGGGCTGCAGTGAGCTGTGATTGCACCATTGCATTCCAGCCTGGGTGACAGAGACCCTGTCTCAAAAAGAAGAGAGAAGTGTCCATTTCTTTACTGGACTGTTACAATAGTTTCCAAAGTGGTCTTCCTGTTTAAATCAGGATGGTCTTCCATACTCCTGATAGTTCTCCTCTAAAGACAGATCTGGTCATGCTTAAAAGCTTTCCATTTCTTGCCAGGCACAGTGGCTCACGCCTGTAATCCCAGCACTTTGGGAGGCTGAGGTGGGTGGATCACCTGAAGTCGGGAGTTCAAGACAAGCCTGACCAACATGGAGAAACCCCGTCTCTACTAAAAATACAAAACTAGCTGGGCATGGTGGCACATGCCTGTAATCCCAGCTACTTGGGAGACTGAGGCAGGAGAATCTCTTGAACCCGGGAGGCGGAGGTTGCGGTGAGCTGAGATGGTGCCATTGCACTCCAGCCTGGGCAACAAGAGGGAAACTCCATCTCAAAAACAAATAAACAAAAAACACCAACTTTCCATTCCTTCCCATTGTTTGCAGAATAAAGTCACAATTCTTTATCACAGCATACAAAACCTGCCACAATCCAGTTCTATCTTAACTCTCCAAATTCATCTACCACTCCTTTTCTGCATTCTCTGTCAGTACCATTTGTCAGGTAAAGGCCCAGCCCAAATGACCTCCTCCCTACCCCCCAGACAGAATTAGGTTACCTTTTCCTTGTACTCAGAGTGTGCATATTTCAGGATGTTCTTAGAGTCACCATCATCACACTGAATTGTAATGATGTCTCAGTCAATTCTAAAAGATTGTAAGCTTTAGCAGTGTGTATTAGCTATCTCTTGCTGTATAACAAATTACAATAAAATTTAGTGGTTTAAAACAGCAAATATTTATTCTCTCCCAGGTGCAGTGGGTCAGGAATTCAGGAGTGGCTTACCTGCCTAGTTCTGGCTCAGGGTCTCTCATGAGGTTGTAGTCAAGAGATTAGCAGGGGCTGATGTCATCTGAAGGCTTGACTGGGGCTGGAAAATCTGCTTCCAAGGTGGCACACTCATGTCTGGCAAGTCAGTGATGGTTGTTGGCAGGAGGTCTCAGCCATATGGAGGATATGCCTCCACAGGGCCATGAGTATCCTCACAAAGTGGCAGCTGGTTTCCTCCAGAGGGAGTGACCCGAGAGAAAGAAAGCGGAAACCCTCAAATGCCTCTTCTGGCCTAGTCTTGGAAGTCACATACCATCACTTATGCTACATTCTATTTATTAGGAGTGAGCCACTAAGTCCAGCCCACACTCAAGGGGAGGGGAACGAATTGCCTCTTTTTGAAGGAAGGAATGTTGAAAAACTGGAGGACATATACCCATATGCCACGTAATGATATTCAGGTCAAACAACATATAAAACAGTTGTTTCATAAGATCGTAATGGAGCTGAAAATTTCCTATCACATAGTGATGTCATAGCCACTGTAACATTGTAGCGCAATGCATTAATCACGTGTTTCTGGTGATGCTGGTGTAAACAAACCTACTGTGCTGCCCCATAATATAGTTTAGTATAAATGTGTAGCAAAAGGCTGGGTGCAGTGGCCTGTAATCTCAGCACTTTGGGAGGCCAAGACGGGCGGATCACTGAAGATCAGGAGTTTGACACTAGCCTGGCCAACATGGTGAAACCCCATCTCTACTAAAAATACAAAAATTAGCAGGGGGTGGTGGAGGGCACCTGTAATCTCAGCTACTCAGGAGGCTGAGGCAGGAGAATTGCTTGAACCTGGAAGGAGGAGGTTCCAGTGAGCCGAGATGGCGTCACTGCACTCCAGCTTGGGCAACAGAGAATCCATCTCAAAAAATGGCGGATCGCTTGCGGTCAGGAGTTCGAGACCAGCCTGGTCAACATGGTGAAACCCCCACCTCTACTAAAAAATACGAAAATTAGCCAGGTGTGGTGGCACATACCTGTAGTTCCAGCTACAGGCTGAAGCATGAGAATTGCTTGAAGCCAGGAGGCAGAGGTTGCAGTGAGTCAAGATCTCGCCACTGCACTCCTGCCTGGGCAACAGAGTTAAGACTCTGTCTCAAAATAATAATAATAATAATAATAATAATAATAGCAGTGGGGGTAACTTAAATTCAACCATCTAAACCTATAAAGAAACCAATTGTATTAAGTTCAACCTCATAGGTGTGGCCGCACGTTGCAAATTTGAACACATCTTCACAGGTGGAAAGTCGAGGTGCTTCAGAGTTCTTGATCTTTCTGTTCCTCACAAGACGAAGGTTCAACTTTGAGAAAGGTCAGTCTTGAAGTTAAATGAGGTTTAGTCCAATCTAGGCATTACTTTTTCATTTCCTTGAGAGTCAGATAAGGGAATTACAGACCCAAGACTGTATTTTAAATAAGGTGGAGTGCAGATCAAGGAAGTAAAATTTCTCTAGGAACTCCATCCTGTCTCAATTACATTCCACCGCGTGCCACTTTTAAAAAATCATATTTATTTAGAAGTGAAATAACTGTGGACCTAATAAAAAATGGAATATGAATTAGTTTTTTTTGTTCATTACGTATTTCTGCACATCTAGAAAGTAACTGACTGCTTCATTACTGGTAGGATTAAATCCAATATTTGCGAATATAATTTATTAAGAACACCTTTTGTCCTTCCAGGAGTACTTTTAAGACTTAATATTAAATAGAAACTTTCAGTGAGAAAAGTTCCTTCCTTTTTTGCTTCTTCTGTGTTTATTCTTCCACTTCTTCTGATTAATATGTAAGGTAGACTTTCGGTGAGATGTGTGTAGCTAATTAATGGTGGCATGAGGGTCCCAAAAATTACTGGGCAAAACTGCAATCATCCACCCTCTCCCCGCATTGGAGCGAAAGCTCCCCTAGGGCAGGGTCTTTCGGTTTGTTGATCTACCTGAACCGTGCCTAGCCCACTGCAAGTTCTCGATAAATACTTGAGTAATCTCCATTCACTGATCGTCCGTGCAGGGCGCTGTGGCCAGCCAGAAGGCCGGTTCGCGGCTTCCCTGCTTCCGCCGCACCCGCGCCGCCCTCAGCCCCCGGGGCCACAGCCCGCAACCCCGGGAGCATCCGGCTGCCCGGCCACCCCCGGGGCGCTCGCTGCCTCCGGGGCCTGCCCTTCCCGCGGAGGAAGGAGCGGAGCGAGGAGTGGGAAAGCTGGGCCCACTTCCTGTCCGGGCAGGCCTGGGCGCCCGCCTCCTCCGCGGCCTGCTTTCTCCGCCGCGAGCGGCTGAGCCTCGGGCCCCAAGAATGCGGCCGGGCGCGGCGCTGGCGCGGGACGAGGAGGAGCCGAGTCCCGCTCGCCGCCCCCGTACGCCTCCGCCCCGGCAGCCCGCGCGTGCCCAGCGGCTAGAGGGTTAAGCCCGCGGGGGGCGGGGCCAGGCGCGCCGAGTGCGGGCCGCGGGCTGGGCGGGGGCTGCGGCCGGGGGCGGTTACGGGCGGCGGGGGCGGGCGGAGGAAGGGGGCGGGCCCCGAAGTTGTTCCGCGCTGGGCGGGCGGGCGGCTGTGGGAGAGCGGGCGGCGGGCCGGCGGGCGGACCGGGCCGGTGCTGGAGAAGTTTGCGCTGCGGTTCGTGAGCGCAGGGTGCGGGCCCCGCCGGCCGCTGCGCGCCCGCTGCCATGGCTTTCCGCAGGAGGACGAAAAGTTACCCGCTCTTCAGCCAGGAGTTCGTCATCCACAACCATGCGGACATCGGCTTCTGCCTGGTGCTCTGCGTCCTCATCGGGCTTATGTTCGAGGTGAGAGCCTGGGGAGGAGGGAGCTGGAGGGACAGTGCCCCCTGTCGTGCACCGCCCGGCACACCCCTGCAGGTCAGCGGGCCCTCCTCTGATCGGAGGCTCCTGGCTGCCGTGTACGTTATCGGCACCCCGGCTTTGTGCACTGTACCCCTCCGGCCTGTACCCGGGCCAGCCCAGACAGCACCCCCAGCTCCGCGCCGTGCCAGCCATGCCATGCTCTGCCGCCCCCTTGGGCACTCATCGTATCCTGCAGCTCTGTCTGCAGCCCTGAAACCCCAGCCTGGCCTCGAACCAACCGCCGCGCTGCCACCCTGGCTTGACGCGTGGGGTTCCCTTTCTGGCGTCCAGGAGCCAAGCCCAGAGACTCCCAGACCCGCAGTCATTGCACAACCCCCTCTTACCCCAAGGGGTGGCCACTAGCTCTTCTGGGCTTTTCCAGTGGGAGAGACCCAGAACCTTTTCCACTTCCTATGTGATTTCCTGGGTGTTTTGCATCTCAGCTCTGGAACGTGCTCGGATGTTCACGTGTGGCCCTGGCCCCATCCCAGCAGTGGCCTTCTGCTCTCGTGTCGCTCCCACTTTTTTGCTGTGCTCTAGAAGGCCAATTTTTGGATATCCTTTACCACTCCGTGAACTGTCCCTTTAGATCCATCTGCGGCGACCCAGAGCTTCACCCCCTTTACAGAGACAAGAAGAGAGACAGGGATACCCTCCACTTTTTGGGGAAAGTTGATTCTCTTATAGTGTAGGAGTGGGGGGCAGAGGATGGGGATCCCACCCCCAACAGCAATGTCCTGGTGTCGGCCTCCCAGGCAGGGAGTTGTAGAAAGCCAGCAAGGGGTCAGAATTCACAAGACTGATGGGAAGGATTCCCTACTCTTGCAGAGCAAGAAAAATGTGATATTCAAAAGTGGGAAGAACTGGAGGAAGCTTGGCATGGGTTTGTTGCGGTATATCTTGTCTCAGAAGTGAGATATGTGAGCGACATTCCCCTCACTCTCACCGTGGTCTCCTCTGGTTCCTGAGACTCCTTGTCCTCCCTTCTGCGTCAGCTTGCTTATTGCATTCTCACGGTTGGGTTAGGAAGCTGTGATCATTTACAAACTTCATTGGAGATGGAGGATGGCTTGCCTGGCTAAATTTCCTTCCCTGTCCCTCTGTCTCGGGTTCCCTGTATCTCTGCGAATGACAAGGGCCCTAATTGGCTGGCGAAGCTGCCCTCAAGCTGGGAACATTCTTGTGGTGGCCAAGTCAGGGTTGGATGAATGAATGTGTCCGTGGCTGGGCTTTAGGGTCTGTAGGAAATAAACGGTGGTGCTAGGACTGGGGTCTCCACTCCACTTTTTGATAGTGCTCCTTTAGTTCAGTCCCTCTCTCCTTCCTCGCCCTCTCACAGCTCTCTCTAGTGGTATATTGGGTCGGCCTTGCTCCACCTTGTTCTGGGTTCTCCCCTGGAAGTGTGTGGTGTCACACAGAGTCATATCCGTGTGTCTCAGTCCCTGTTCTGTGACTAGTCTGACTGAAAACTGACTGCAGCCTCAGTTTCCCCATCATTAAAGACGTTCATAAAACTGGTCTTCCTCACAGGGTGGTTGTAAGGTTTAACTGAGATCATATCAGCAACAAAAGCCATAACATCTCCTACCAACATGAAAAAGTCTCTTGCACCTGGAGCCCTGTGATTATTTATCATAATAATAGCTTAACAAAATAACAGAATTTCCTTTGCCCAGCGCATTCTCTGCTGTCTGTTTGCTGTCCTCCATTCTAAGAGGCCTCCAAGTGGGTGTCCCCAGCCTTGGAGGGTGTGGCTGGAAAGATACACGTGACAGCTGTAAACCTCAAAGCCACAGGCTCTGCAGCGACGAAGTTTCTCGCATAGCCTGTGGCTCTCTGTGTCATATTTCTAGCGTTTGTTAGGGTTTGTGGCCCTCCCTGTTTTATCTTTGCTCAGAAAGGGCTGCCAGCATTTGAGTTTGGTACCTAACTCCTTCCCTGGGTCTCTAGTCTTATGGAAAGTCCTGTGCATTAAACCTGCCACTCTAAAAGTTGAAAGGTGTTAAGAGCTCTTATTTCCAGTATCTGGTGAAAGAGAAAGGCCCAAGACGAGAAGAACAACAAACAAAACTACTCTTCCTCCCCCTTAGGCTTGTATTGGGGAGTGTAGCAAGGCCCCTGGTTGAAATGCCTACAGGCCCCCTTTTCCTGCCAAGCCCATCACTTCTTCCCATAGCACCTTGAACCTACAGGACCTACAGGGCAGGTGTCTCCTTCTTTTGGAGGTACTTTGTGAGATCATCAGTCTGTGCTTCTCTGGGAGAAAGAGGGCTTTGCCCTAAGCCTCCAGTAAGAAGGTCTTGTGTTCTTCTGTGCTGGGCACATGGTGGGGGCCTCACTGTCTTTACCCACCGACTAACTAACTCTCCACAGAGATAAGTATTCCTGGGGGTGGGGAGGGGGAGTTTGGAACTGCTGCCTCTATCAAATGAGAGCAGAAGCGTCCTGGATACTGTAGGTACCACAGAGAAACAAATGTGGGCATCTTCACACTCAGAGTAAAGCCTGGGGAGACGCCTCATAACCAAGCACAGGACTGGCTGGATATCACTTAGGATCTTCTGGGTTTCTCTCTGGAAGTGTGTGGTGTGCATGTGTGGGTATGTAGGGATGCATATGGTGCGATGGTAGGTGCAACTGGGGACTCACCACCCTTTTCCTAGAAGTGACGGCAGGAAGAGGTGCAAGGGGAATGGGAGAAAGGGGTGAGAGGACATAGGCTTTTGGGGTTCTGACTTGGCCCTGGCTAGGATTCCTTCATTCGGAAGCTGAGCCAGGAAAACTCAATTATAATTCTTCCCACAAAGAGCGACTCTCTTGGCCATTCCTCCTTCTGGGGACCTCTGTCGTGCCTCTGCCAATGGGCTGGGTCCCTCTCCCCCATCAGCCCACGCCCCAGGCAGCCACAGCCCTTGTGTCTGCATTGCATCCCTGCGTTGCTCTTTCCCCCACTCACTGGTCACCTCTTCTGCATTCAGGGGGCTTCTGTTTCCCCGTTAGGGACCCCAGGGCTTTAGTTCTCTGTCCCTAGGGAGATGATGACTCTAAATTCTTTCCCTTGGGATAATTTCCTTTTGAGAACACATGTGAAAGGCTGTCTCTCCCCTCACCACTCACCCCTATTGCTACCCCAATTTTGGTTTAGTTTTGAGCCATCCTGTTTCGAAGGCAGGGGGCAGCTTTTCCCCCCTGAACCCAGGTTTTCTCCCAGTCCTACAGGCTGCTTGGAATAGAGAAGCTGCTCTGTGCAGCCACAGCACTTGGCTAAAAAATGTCAGGAATGTGGAACTTTATTTTCCCCCTCCTTCCTTTCCACCGTTAAGTCTGCTTTTGGGAGAGGTGGCACAGGGGGAGTTTTCTACTCAACTCTTTGGTCCTTCAGTCCTGTCTTAGGTGGAGTCTGGCCTGACCGTCAACCAGGGTGTGGACAGCTGGCTGGGGGGTATGTGTGTCAGATTTGAAAGTAGCCTCCTCCCCCTCCACCTTCCCTTCTCCTTCCAGTGTCCTGTTCTGTGCCACGTTTCAAATTGAAACAGGCAGGGGAAGAGGAAAAGTCTTTCATTAGCGAATGGAGAATGAGGAAAAAGGGGGTGCTCCGAAGAGAGAGGAAGCAATTTATATACTACCTTTAAAATGTCAGTTCAGGACTGAAACTTTTTTTTTTAAGCTCATTTACAGGCTCTGAAGCTGCAAAAAAATGTTTCCACAATTCTGAGCCTATCATTTGTAGGTTTGGTTTCTTTTTGGTCTGTGATGACTTAAAGGTTGAGGGACCCAGAGGAGTTCTTGGTGATGGCTGGTTTTTGCTTTTTAATTGTTTTAGAGGCAGATTTGGCAGATTTACCTTTTCTTCAGGAACCACCTTCTTCCCTGCTCCTGACACTGATTGACTTGTCAGGGTGAAATGTTTGCAGCATATACAATGGGAGCCCATTGTGTCACCACCTGCTAGTACATGGCTTCCATGGCACTGGTTCATATCCTCCCAGACATACCTGTAGGCATCATAACCTGAAATGTGGCTGCGGGTCCTGTCTGTGAATGTTAGCAGCATCATAAAACAATCCTGCTTCTATTGTGTTCATAGAAAGACGTGTGCAAATGGCACACATAATACATCTGTGGACACGGATCAACTTGAGAAGGAGTCTCCCTCTGTCGCACAGGCTGGAGTGCAGTGGTGCAATCTCAGCTCACTGCAGCCTCCGCCTCCCAGGTTCCAGCGATTCTCTTGCCTTAGCCTTCCAGGTAGCTGAGATTACAGGCACATGCCACACACCCTGCTAATTTTTGTATTTTTAGTAGAGACGGGGTTTCACCATGTTGGCTAGGCTGGTCTCGAACTCCTGACTTCAGGTGATCCGCCCACCTTGGCCTCCCAAAGTGCTAGGATTATAGGCCTGAGCCACTGCGCCTGGCCTCTTTGACTAACTTCTAATGCATTTTCGAAGAAGTTCCTTTGCCAGCTTTTCTAGTTCCTAACTTTATGCATCTCCCTTTTAGCCTTTTACTTACTCTATCCATGGTGTTCTAGAGAAGTTAGACAGAGGAAACCAAGGAGGGTCACGTACTCTCTTGAGCACTCTTGTTCTGGATTTCTGTACAGATGTCTCCATGATATGAGCAACAGAGCAGAAATTTGGAGCTAGATTTTCTACTGGTCAAGCCTCAAGTGTAATCCTATCCTATGGGATGTAAGGGCACACTGATTTTTCCTGTTTCTTTCCTTGGCACAAATGTGATATCCAGAAAAGTGACATTGATTGGTTAATGACATTTTAACCCTAACTACCCAGTGAAGGCTAATATGTGTAAAAATACCCAGCACTGTACCTGGCACATGGGCACTTAATGGTCTCAACAAGTACACGGATGACTATTGGTATTGACTTCATTGGTGGGTCTGGGAGTCCACATTTCATCCTCAGGTGGCTCATTGAGCATCCTGGCTGTATTTCATTTTAGAGATGATATGTTTTGAGATGGAGACCTTTCCCCCAAGTTCTCCACTGCTAGCCATCTAATCTCCAAACAGACCAATCTCTCTACCCCAGAACTTCTTTTCCCCAGGGAGCCTGGTGGTGCAGCTGCTCCATGGAGAACACCTGTTTTCTCTTTGACATCTATCTTATTAGAACACAGTCCGTGGGTACTGGAGGGTCTTAGGGCTGCCACTATTAACTTTGTGGAGAAGTAAAAACCACAGGGAGACTGCCCTGCAAGTTAAATAGGTATCACTTTTCTCTTGCCTGCTCTGTTGTCTGAACCCTCAGTCACTCGTTTCTCGGGGGCACTGTCCGGACCGGTCACAACAGAGTGCCTTAGTCCCGACTGTTTGTAGAATAACATGTGTTGCTATGGTGAAAGCTTCACTCTGGCAGGCATGAGCTCCTTTTTGATCTGCTTCTTCATGGGCAGGGGCCCCAGAAATCACTCTGTGGCATAGCTGATGTACCTCTCATTCCTACCCTTATAAATGGCAAAGCCAGAGGGTTGATAAGAGCGGATTAGAGTTCCCAAATGACAGAAGTGCTTTCTAATCAGCGAGAGCGCTATTAGCAGGCTTTGGTGGGAAACTTTACTGATAGTATCTCTTAACCTTTTTATTCAGCTCTGTGTATCTGGTATCCATTGGTACCTAATGGTTAAAGAAAGGGGTGGGGGGAAACAGTAAAAGTACTAACATGGTTCCTGAACAGCCCTTCTTATTTCACAAACAGACCTTTATCTTTTATACATTCTATTACTTTGCCTTGGTATACCTCTACTGTCTCAGATGTCCCACAGTAGAGGAGAACGACACCTAACTTGGTCGCAGCTGGTTAACATTGTGAGTTAACTGTGTGGTTTAAAGAGCTTTGCAAGTGACTCTTGCAAAAAGTCCTTGCTTTTCAGCAGGGGAAATGGAGGCAGAGTGTGTGTGTGTGTGTGTGTGGTCCAGGGGAAATGGAGGCAGAGTGTGTGTGTGTGGGTGGGGGGAGGCAGGGAGGATTGGGGCAGATCTCTGAGGCCTCTGGTGAGTTTGTAGGAGCCCAAGGTTAGGAGAGGGGCTGCTCTGTGGCTCTCCACCAAGCCACGTTGCCTCGTGACGGCTTTCCTCATTTGTCTGGAGGGGCTGGCAGCACTTTACATCTGTGAAATGCTTCACTCGCCTCACCCTGTAATCGGGATGGTTTATGGGGGTTGCCATACTCATCCAGAGCCTGGCTTCTAGAGCACAGACTTGGCCAAGGACCATCCACTCCAAGTTAGACTCGGAGCCAAAATAAGAACTCAGCAACGTCTGGCTCACATTTAGAGCTCAGCCCCAATGCTTCCACAAATGGGGTGTCTGTGGAATGTAGCCACCGGCTGCTTTATTTTTCTTTGTCTGAGTGGAATCTGTTTATTACCTGGAAGTAATGTCTGTAGGTCTTTGTTCCACTTGGAGGCTTTTCTGCCTGGAAAAATTATTGAAATTTGCATCTCCCTGAAAGAGACTACAGGGAGTGACCCAAATGTGTGTGTATATAACGTGTGAACATAAGCAAACACACAGGAGCTTTACCTACTAGTAAAGTTACTGCCTGCTGCTACCTAGCATCTGTGTAAGAAAAGATGACTCTGGCTGTTATATTTTTACTGCCCTTATCATCAAGTTAACATTGTAGCTGTAGCTCAAGGGCACATCTTTGCTTTGTATTTTATAAGTTTAAGATCTTAGAGGGAAACCTAAGAAGTCTTCTACTGTGTTTACAGAAAAAATAAGACCCTCCTTGGCTGGGAGATTTGCCCAGGATAGTAGAGTGAATTTTTGGCAAAACAGGGGCTAGAATCCAAGTCTTCTGACTCATCTCTGGTGGTCTTCTACAGCTCTGCCCACTGGAATTCTAGTGAATTTGAATTCCAATATTTGAATGCCAATATTTGTGTAGAAGTCTTGAAATTGAGTGCTTTGCTCATTTATTTGGCAGCTTTTTATTGAGTGCTTGAGTGCCCGTTCTGGGCCTGTGCTGAGCTCTGGGAATGCAGAGATGAATAGGTGGGGTCCCTCTTCTCAAAGAGGTCTTAGTATGGTAGCTTAAAGCTGATAGATTATTTGTGGATAGGAGTCAGGTCTTAAACTTGATGTGAGTGGCAGGTGTGTCCTCAAACTATTGGGCCTCAACCTCGAGCCATTGCTGTTGATGGAAGGGGTGGTTTATTAAATTAAGAACTAATGCCCTGGGTGTAGTGTGGTTAGTATTCAAGCAGAAGAGTGGTGGTCACTTTTAGATACCTTGTGAGGCACAGTTTGTACCCTTATACATACGTTATTGCATAAAGGCAGTCTGTTTGGGCTGCTATGACAAAAATGCCATAGATTTGGTGGTTTAAACAACCTGCATTTCTTTCTTTCTTTTTTTTTTTTTAAATGGAGTCTTGCTTTGTCGCCCAGGCTGGAGTACAGTGGTGCAATCTTGGCTTGCTGCAACCTCCACTTCCCAGGTTCAAGCGATTCTCCCACTTCAGCCTCCCAAGTGGCTGGGACTACAGGTGCCTGTCACTATGACTAATTTTTGTATTTTTGTGGAGATGGGGTTTCACTATTTTGGCCAGGCTGGTCTCGAACTCCTGACCTCAGGTGATCTGCCTGCCTTGGCCTCCCAAAGTGTTGGGATTACAGGCATGAGCCACCGTGCCTGGCCCTGCATTTATTTCTCATAGTTCTGAAGATCAAGGTGCTGGCCTGTATTGATTGAAACCCTGGCTGGAGTTAGGAGAACTCTTCCATATGGTTTCTTAAGACTTTAAACATCAAACCCAAACATGATCTCTAATGTCTTTTTTGGGTTGGTGGAGCTGATGATTGTACCTCTGGTGGGAAGGACATAGCTGTCTGAGCCTCAGTTGCCCTGCCTTTGAAATGGAAAGAGGACTTCTTAATAAAGCCCCTGAATTTTGCAGGGACAGAGTATTGTTAGTTTAATCAGTTTGTTCCTTCATCTTTATTATATAAGTGTAGATATTCTGTCTTAGAGGGTATTTAATTTTTCTTTTTATAGAGACTTTTAAAAAGAGGCTGTTGAGGGGCCCAGCACTGTTATGAAGACTTCTGTGGCTATTGGAGAGGGAGAAGGATGTACCTACCTCAAGACAAAGGATAGAGACAGAACTTACATAATTATTTATCAGCTCCTTTCATGAAGGTTAAGAGCAGTCTGGGAGCTCCTGACCTGGAGGAGCAATCCCAGGATAAACAGGCTTTCCCTCCAGCAATTCCTGGAGTCCTGCAGGAAATCACAGGGCCAGCCTCACAATGCCTGGTTTCCGGCTGAGAAGAATTCCTCAGAACTCAGGGCAGAATTGGAACTTTTCAGACCCATGGTTTTGGAGTTGAGACTGTGTTTTTAGTTTGTAGTCCAACTTTGTACTTGATCAACTTGTGACCTCAACGGGCAAGGAATAACTTGTTTGTATGGATTTTGTGACTGGAGGAGGAATGTTGAAGTAGAAAGGAACAGGTGGTAGTTGATTTTTTAAAAGAATAGCAGGGTTCTGGTTTGGTTATGATGGCTGGAACGTGTGCCCTTCTTTCAGGGTTCTTGAGGAATGAATTATGGCTGGTGCCAATGGAGGGCCTGCAGCAGGGAAGCGTGCAGTGAAAGGGGCGAGGACAGGGGCCTGGATTCTTCCATTAAATAGCCTTGTGGCCCATGCAAGGCCCTTCACCTCTCTGGGGCTCACCTGCTTCATGGATGTGTCAAATGTCCGGCGGCCTGGTTGTGCCTTCTTAACATGGACATGTAGAACAGGACTGGAAAATGTGTATAAAACTCAAATTGCCAGTCAGAAATTGGGAGGAGAAGGAGAGAGGCACCTTTCCCCAATCCTATAGATTTAGGAGTAGTAGCTAGGCAAACATTGTGCTCCATTAGGTTAGTGGGCTCACTTCTAATCTTGGTTTCATTTATTATTTGAGTTGAAACCAGGTTCTAGCACAAATTTGGGGTTGGCATGAAATATGGCTTAGCAGAACCCGTGGTGGAGAAAGAGAAAATCTGTATATTGGAAAGGAATCTGGGTTTGGCTTTGAGACTTTAAGATTGCCATCCATAATGAACAATGTTGAAGTTTCAAAACTAAATCTGTGGCAATATGGAGAATTTGGCTATCCAGACTGATTCATCCGCAGAAATTTCTGGAAAGCTACAGTTTTATAGCGCTGAAGTAAAAAGCAAAGTTGGTCTGCTGCATAGTACATTTTATTACCCAAGAAATGTAAAAGAAACATTTCTGTCATTCTTCGCCCAGCCTGGGAAATATCTACATTCAACACTATTCAACCATTTGGCCATTGAGTTTTATTTTATTTATAATCATTCAGCACATACACCTACTCTGTACAAAATGCTGAAATTGAAATTCAAGCCAGCTAACATATTTGTTGATACAACTCTCTCTACTGTGCTCATTTTTGGAGCTTCAGAAAGAAGAGAATGTGACACTTCTCAGCTACTCTTCCCTGCATTTCCTAGGTCCAGATAACTTCAGGCATGACAACTATGGCCTCGCCAGATTTTCACTGACCACTTACCACGCCTTTAGCCTGCAGCTGTGGCATAGCTAAGTGTAACTTGACCAATGTTGTTGGTTTCTCAGCCCTACCAGTTGGGTTGCTGCTCACATGGCCCCAGGGACGTGAGTCTGAACTGAGCTGGTTTTGACCTCTTGCCCCTTGTTCTGCAAATGTTGATTAAGCAGTGCTTTTGTGTGAACCATCATTCTAGTTGCTGGGAACACAGAGAAAAAGGACACATTGCTTAATCACAAGGAATTTACCATCTCATAAGGGAGATAGATAAAAGGAGGCAAGTACAGTCACTTGATGATGACTACCCCAGTTGAGCTGCCATATGGGTCTTCTGGTCTAGCACACACAGTGGTGCTCACTCAGTAAGTGTAGTGTACTAGAGGGGATGCTTTGGGAACATGGAGGGGGTCTCCTAGCTCAGAATAGGGATAGATGGATGCTAGATAAGGCCAGAGAAAGAAGGAGATATGGGAGGGCGATAGAATAGTCCGTCCTTTGTAGACAGATGAGCTGGTGTGAAGCATTGGACACTCAGCACACTGGTGTCATAGGATGCTCTGGAGGTGGGATGCAGCGGGGACAAGGGTGGAGGTGGGGCCAGATCACCCAGGGCCCCTTAGGTCCTGCCGTGGAGTTGAGACTGTCCTGGAGGTAATGGGAGCCTTTAAAGACTGTTAGGAAAGACAGCAGTGTGATGAGGTTGCTCTGGAGACTACTAGAGTGGTTTAGGGGATGAGATTAGAGATTAGAGACAGGAAGTCTGGTTAGGAGGCTGGGGCACTGGTCCAGGTGAGAACTTCCACCTGGGGAAATTTCAGTCTCAACCCCCAACCAGGAAGCAAGCCCCCAAAGCAGCTGAACTGTCTCTGGTGTTGATTCAGAGACTTCAGAAACTGCAAGGCCATTCTCAGCTCTCTTTCTCATATGTTTCATGTGACACAGGCAAGCAGCAGGACAGTGGTGGGGCGGGCAAGGACAGTGAAAGTTGGGAGAGAGAAAGGGCTTTTCTCTGGACCTTCTTATAACCCTGAGGTGTGCAGTGATGCCAGTGGTGCTCCTGAACGTGCGTATCATTCCGTTTCACCTTCTTGCATTGCCTTCGTATGGCTTTATCACTGAAGTGTCCTATGGACTTATTATAATAAAAAGGTATTTGTTTGCATCTCGTGTAACTTCTAATTTCTTAAAAGGTAGGGACCCAGTCAGTTAGAACATCTTTTCCCTCTATCTTTTGTTTTGTTAGCTAAATAAGCCATAATGATGCTTGCATGCAAATACCGTGGACTTACCTAAGGAAACTGGTTTTGTTCCAGTGTTCAGCGGAGGCACAGGGGGTGGGAACTTCCTTTGTGGAGGCTTTTCCAGAGATAGTGGAGGTTGGGAGGGACATGGCATGTTCAGTGGACAGAAGAAGTAGGCACAGCCTGTATGTAACATGTATTCAGAAAAGTTACTTAGCACTCGCTATGTACTGAGGTCTACCTATAGTTTGCACCTGGAAGTTCCTGATGAAGGTGTCAGTAAGTAATTTTTTGAAGTGCGTGTGATAACATGAAGAGGACTGGTGGATCCATTGTGTGCTGTTCATCTCTAAACTTTTGCCAGACCCCCTAGAAATAGATGCAGCGAGATTTTCCCTTTGTCTGATTTCTAGCAGATTAGTTTAGTATCTAGGGGTCTTCTTACCAAGGCCTGTTGGTGACACCACAATTGTATTAGCTCCCATACCACCATCCCCATGCATGACTGTAGTTTGCATGGTCTCTAGGAGAGGGAAATTCAACAAGTGTATATACCGGAACTGAAGCCCGCAGCCGTCACTTGCCCTCCCCTGCCTTGCCCCCAGTGTCTGTTCACTAAGTCCAGTGGTTTTACCTCCTGAATTGCCCCCAGGTCTCCTCTCGCCCTAATGATCTTTTGTTTTAGCTTGGGCATTTGATATTCCTCACCTAAATGGCCATGGTTGGTCCTAACTTGGACCCCACACTCTCATCTTTTCTGATCCTTTCTCCTCATAGCTGTCATGGATTGTCTTCAAACACAGAGCTGAACATGGGTCTCCCTACTTAGACTCCTTCCAAGATGCCCGCCTAAAGGCTGGGCAATTAGCTTGGCTTCAAAGCTTCCCCGCAATCTGATCAGCCTTTGTCCTGTACTCTGCACCTCCCTCAGGCCTCGTCCCTGCCCTGCCCCTCATTGCAGACCAACCTACCTGTGTTCCCTGAACATTCCCTCCTCCTTCATGCTTCTCTGCTTTTGTTCATGCACCCTGCACTCCAAGTCATCTCATTCTCCATTTCATCCTATAACTGCTATTTCTTTTTTGAGGCCCACCTCAGATATGGCAAAAGCACCACCTGCTCAGAACGCGCTTTCCAGCCCCTCTGCCCTGAGAGGGTTAATTCTTCCTTTCTCCCCACCTCTGTCTTTCTCTTGTTTATTCATTCAGCCAGACTTGGACCAAGCATTTGCTCTCTGCCAAGCCCTGTTCTTGGGGCTAGGGATAAAGGATGAAGAGGTGTAGATTCTGCTTCCATTGAGTTGAGAGTCCTTAGGGAGTGACAGTGTCACTGCTGCTCTTGTGTGTGGTGGGTACAGTGTGTGTGTCAGGGAAGAGAGCATAAACCCTCTGGGAAGGGTAGGGACTGTTCATTTTAAAAAGGAGATATTTGGGCTGTTCCTTGAGGCTCGAGGGGCATGGGGCAGGCAGATGTGCTGGGGAGAGGGAGTTCCAGGCAGAGAGAAGGCATGGGCGCAGGGGGAATATGGCAAGTGTCTCTGTATTGCCAGAGTGGGCTGGGTGGGGGCTGGTTAAGGGTTGAAGTGGTGAAAGGTGACACCGGACTGGCAGGCAGGGTTCTGGCCATGGAGGTGTTTAAAAATTGGGGTTTGGTCCTCAGCTTAGGTAATAGGGAGCCATTGAAGATTTTTCAGTGTGAGAGTGACTCCAATTTGTACTAGCAAGGTCACTGGCAGTAGGGCTGGGCATGGCTCCTTGCACTTGCTGGGAGCCATCCCTCCATGACCCAAGGAAAGAGGTGTTTCACATTTTTTTAGTATCCCTAGCACCTCTGTACCTACCACGTAGTCAGTATGAGTTTGTCAGGTATGGTCCCATGCACACACAGGATGGTGTGTGTGTGAGTTGCCTTTCTGCTGCTGGTGGTCATTTGAAGCTTTTCTATCCCTGCTGTCTCTTTTGGGTTCTCGGGTAACCAGTAAGAGATGCTTTTGAGCACATTAGGAATGCCGGCTACTTTAGCATGTGCATGCAGATAAGAGAGCCTATAATCTTAGCCTTTTAAAGCTTAAATTTTTTTTTTTTTTTTGGAATAGGTACCATTAGGAGATACATTCATGTGGCCAAAAAAAAAAAAATAGTGTTTTTGATTAGGTACCATTAGGTGATATATTCCCATGACTCAAAAATAAAAACATAAAAAAGGAATTCATTGAGAACTGTCCCTCCCCACCTGTTCTCATCTAGCTCCCCTGTCCCCAAGTAACCACTTTTTTTTTTTTTTTTTTTTTTTGAGGCTGAGTCTCGCTCTGTCCCCCAGGCTGGAGTGCAAGCTCTGCCTCCTGGGTTCACGCCATTTTCCTGCCTCAGCCTCCTGAGTAGCTGGGACTACAGGCGCCAACCACCACGCCCGGCTAATTTTTTGTATTTTTAGTAGAGACGGGGTTTCACCGTGTTAGCCAGGATGGTCTCGATCTCCTGACCTCGTGATCCGCCCACCTCAGCCTCCCAAAGTCCTGGGGTTACAGATGTGAGCCACCACGCCCGGCCCCAAGTAACCACTTTTTATTGGCTTTTATGTATTTGTCTTGTTGGGTTTATTTAAGCAAATACAAGCAGCTATAAATAAGATACATCCTTATATCTGTCTGTCTGCTTATCTGTCTGTTTCCTTTCCTATACAAAATGAAGTGTATTATTTATACTTTTGCACCTTGCCTTTTCAGTTAACAAAATATCTGGGCGATCTTTCCATGTCAGTACACAGAGAATTTCCTCATTTATATGGAAGGTTGCACAGTCTTCCATTGTGCAGGGTCACCTTAATTCATTTAACCAGTCCCCTTTTGATGGACACTTGGGCCATTTCCAGTGTTTTGCTCTTATAAACAATGCAGCAGTGAATATCTTGGCACATATGTCATTTTGTACCTATACAGGCATATCTTGTTGGATATTTTCCCAGAAGTGGGATGATAAGGTCAAAGCATTAACTGCATTTGTATTTTTGATAGATATTGACAAATTGTACTGGTCCTTTTAAAATACCACGTCCAGGTCAGTGAATCAATTAGCCATAGACTGTTTACTGTATACCCATGAAAATGTATGGTTACATACTAAAAGTTCTACCAGTGCCTTCATTGATCTTGCTCCCTGCTAAATTCTCAGCATCACAAAACCAAACACCACATGTTCTCATAAGTTGGAGTTGAACAATGAGAACACGTTGACATAGGGAGGGGAACATCACACACCAGGGCCTGTGGTGGGGTGGGGGGCTAAGGGAGGGATAGCATTAGGAGAAATACCTAATGTAGGTGACAGGTTGATGGGTGCAGCAAACCACCATGGCATGTGTACACCTATGTAACAAAACTGCACGTTCTGCACATGTACCCCAGAACTTAAAGTATAATTTAAAAAAATTCTCAGCATCTAGCAAGTGCCTGGTATGTAACAGGAGGCAAAATACATGTTGGAGTTTTAAAGTTACTCTGTTGGGCACATTTGGATCATGGGGCTCTCTCCTATTGATTATATTTCAGCTCCTCTGTGACGTTTCTGTTGCCTCTGGCACCTCATACAAGTTACTCGGGACATGCTTCCTATTTTCACTTGGCCAGCTGTTCCTCATTCCTCAAGCTGCAGCCCACTTTTTCTGGAAAGCCCTCTTTTCTCCCTGTGCTTCCCTTATCATGGTTCTGATGACCCCCAAGTTTATCATGTGCAGCCCGTCATACTCCATAACCTCACTGTGCGTTCTTTGAGGGCAGGAGGCATTGCTTACCATAGTATCTCTAGTACCCAGCACAGCACTTGACATTCTATCGGATCTCATGTATTTTCAATACATGAGTGGTAAAGTGGAATTACCAGTTGATAATCCCTTTTTAAAGTTTTTTTTTTTTTTTGCATTTTTAAATTGAGATAGAATTCACGTACCATGAAATTTACCATTTTAAAGTGTATGATACAGTGATTTTTAAAGTGTATGATACAGTGATTTTTAGTGTATTCACCATGCTTTACAACATCGCCATTATCTAATTTCAAAACATTTCCATCATCTTCAAAAGAAACCTGTTTGGCTGGCCTGGTGGCTCACGCCTGTAATCCTAGCACTTTGGGAGGCCAAGGCGGGTGGATTGCCTGAGCTTGGGAGTTCGAGACCAGCCTGGGCAAAACAGTGAAACTCCATCTCTAGGACCAGGCGTGGTGGCTCACGCCTGTAATCCCAGCACTTTGGGAGGCCGAGGCGGGTGGATCACAAGATCAGGAGATGAGACCATCCTGGCTAACATGGTGAAACCCCATCTCTACTAAAAGTACAAAAAAAAAAAATTAGCCGGGCGTGGTGGCGGGCGCCTGTAGTCCCAGCTACTCGGGAGGCTGAGACAGGAGAATGGTGTGAACCCGGGAGGCGGAGCTTGCAGTGAGCCCAGATTCTGCCACTGCACTCCAGCCTGGGCGACAGAGCGAGACTCCGTCTCAAAAAAAAAAAAAAAAGAAGAAACTCCATCTCTACTAAAGTATAAAAGAAATTAGCCGGGCATGGCGGCGTATACCTGTAGTACCAGCTACTTGGGAGGCCGAGGCAGGAGAATCATTTGAGTCTGGGAGGCGGAAGTTGCAGTGAGCCGAGATTGCGCCACTGCACTTCATCCTGGGTGACAGAGCGAGGCTCCGTCTCTACAAAACAAACAGACGAACAAAAAAGTGTTCGCATTCATTTCCCATTGCTCCCCATCCCACCTTAATATCCACTTGCATCTCCACCCCAGCAACAACTCTCTACTTTGTGTCTCTGGACTCGCAAATGGGCATTTAATATACATGGGATCATACCATATGTGGTTTTTCGTACCTGGCTTCTTTCACATAGCATGTTTTCAGGGTTCATCTATGCTGTAGCATGTATCAGTATTTCATTTCTTTTTATGACTGAATCATTTTATTGTACTGCGAAGTGCATTTTGTTTATGCATTCATCAGTTGATGGACGTTTGTCTCTTTTGGCGATTATGAATAATGCTGCTCTGAACATGCGTGTGCAAGTTTTTGTGTGGATGTCATGTGTTCAGTTCTCTTGGATATATACCTTGGGGGTGGAATTGCTGGGTCATTAATTAATTTTAATATAGGCAAGGAGCCAGCATCAAAACGATATTGAACAGCTTGTATTTTGATCTGAGAGTGATAGCTCAGGGCCAGTATTATGAATTTTGCCCATTATTCTGGCTTGACCCAGCAGTGCTGGTTATTGAGAGTTATATTTGATAAACTGTGAGCCAGTAATCCTCTGTGACTCAGAACAAATGTTGTTAGAGTTCATACGACAGTGTGAACTCCATGGAGATGCCAAAACACACGGGACACAGGACACAGCTCCTGCTCTAACAGCAGACTTCATTTGAAATAACCCAAATATCCACCTACAATGAACAGATTAGGTAAATTGTGGTATAGCCATACAATGGAATACTCTATAGCTGTTTAAAAGAGGATGAGATCAATCTTTCTGTGTTGACATGGACTGATATCTGACAAAAAAAATAGATTACAAATTAGTATGTATAGGATGAGCCTATTTTAATTAAAGAAACCTTATGTTTATATATGCACAGGCAACACCTGGAAAGATCATACACAGCAGACTGTCAACATTGGTATCTCTCTAGGAGATAGTTTATGGAAGACTTCAGCTTTCAACTTCATATGTTTCTCTCTCTCTTTTTTTTTTTTTTATTTGAGACAGTTTCGCTCTTGTCACTCAGGCTGGAGTGCAATGGCATGATCTCGGCTCACTGCAACCTCCTTCGCCTCCCAGGTTCAAGTCATTCTCCTGCCTCAGCCTCCCGAAGTAGCTGGGATTACAGGCGCCCACCACCACACCCAGCTAATTTTTTTGTATTTTTAATAGAGACGGGGTTTCACCACATTGGCCAGGCTGGTCTTGAACTCCTGACCTCAGGTGATCCACCTGCCTCGGCTTCCCAAAGTGTTAGGATTACAGGCATGAGCCACCGCACCCGGCCTATATGTTTCTTTGTTAAAATTTTCTTACAGTAGGTGTGTATTGCTTTTAAATTCAGTTAACTTCCCACAATTCTGTTTTGGGGGAAAAAAAAAACTTGAGATAAGAATTATGTCTGAACCACTAGATAGTAATGTAGGATATAATACCACATATTGGCATATGATTCAGTGTAGATACATTTGTTGTAAACCTAGTTTAAAAATGGGGTAAGCCCAGAGGTGAGAGAGTGTTTAGGTTCTAGCAATCGGGGAATCTTTATGAAGAATGGGACTTGACTTGGGCCTTAAAGAATAGGTAGCATTTATAGAGCACTTCACAGTTTATAGAATCAAAGATAACAAGCGTGTCTTCTGTATTTACTACCTGCTTTGTGCTCAGTCTTGTAAAAAGCACTCTACCTGTATTCTGTTATTCAGCCCCCACAATCAGCCTGTGTGGCAGATACTGGGGTGCCTCCCTTTTTACAGATAAGTGAACTGAGGTTTAGAAAGACTAAGGACTCTCGTTGCTCATCAATGCCAGAGCCACAATTCAAGGTCCGTGTGTCTGACTTCACAGCCTGAGTCCTTTACTCTATTTTAAAGAGAAGGAGATGGAGGCCAAGATAATTCAAGTCACTCGCCCTAGATGATACAGCTAGTAAATTGATGAGCCAGGATCTGAACTCAGGATATTCCAAGTAATCCGTCGCGTCTGTTACACTGATCTTTCCTGATGTGGAGTCCAAGCTGTTGAAACCCCTGGGGATGACAGTGGGGGCTGGGGGTTCTGGGCCAGAGAAGTGTGCAGAACTCTTTCTACCATGCCCCCTTTCTTGGAGATTCACAGAGCATATAAACTTACTAAAGTACTATCCACCATTTCTCAAGTCTGTGATCATCTCTTTCCAAGTAGTGTATAGTAACATTCCACAGATCCCACTTTGTGAAATGCCATCTTCTTGTCCTATAAGGAAGGCACAGGTTCTTGAACAGCTTTCCATTTCTCTCTCTCTCTGTTAATAAATAAGAGTGCCAGCTCCAAGGTCTGAGGCTAGAAGGGTGTGAGGAAAAATATTTGTTGGAATTAATGGTGTGTGATTTCTTGGTTGGGTTTGGGGCCACATCTCTAGCCACTGACACATTTTCCTGAATCTTCCTTCTTTAGGACACATGGAAAAGCCTAATAGAGAGATCGTATTTGCCATTGCTCTGTGACTTTTTGTTGCAGCAAATCATGATTCACCATTAACAGGGTGTATGGGAGGTCACCTAATTAACCCTCTCATACTTCCTAAACTCAAATTACTCCACCTACACGCTACCAGATTTCATACAGTGAGTGTTAGAAGGATCCAAGTGCTATTACCTTTTGTTTGCTGTAATAGTGTCACTGTCGTGTTTTCTTAAAAATTATGTAAAATACATGTAACATTAAATCTGCCATCTTAACCATTTTTAAGTGTGCCGTTAAGTAGTGTTAAGCACATCCACACTGTGCAACCAATCTCCAGAACTCTTCAGTTCATTCCACAGTTATTGAGCAGCTGCTCTGAGATTATCAAGATACACTCCCTGCTCAGTCTAATGGGGAAGACAGATAGGAAAACCAGTGGTTACAGTTCAGGATGGCCAGAGTGGTGAGGTACTCCTTATGGGACTGGATGTGGGGGGCTTTTGGGCCTGCTCTCACCTGATGCTCCCGGGCTCCTTCTCTTCTGGCATCCGGTTTGGCTACTTGTTGATTGCAAGTAGTTTCTCACCCTGTCAATCCCTGAAGGAATTACTCTGCTCCCCAGAACCCCGGGGAGGCCAAGTCTGCAGGTTTTGCTTGTGCGAGAGCTGTGCTCTGTAGCTGAGCCCACGTGGCCTGAGGTGGGGGTAGGGCAGGAGAAGGGCGCTGCTGCCAAAACCAGAACTTCACCAAACCCCAAATCAACAGTTTGCCCAAATATAGTATCCTAGACTTTCCAGTCATCATATTTAAGCTAAATATACTGTCCTTCAGCTTGCAAGCTCAGCTTCCTCTAGGAGTGACTTCTGTGATTACTCCTAAGTGCCTTTTCTTCATTTTGTGTCTAAAAAATGGCCATGGTGACGTGGCCGAAGTCCCAGATTAGGGGTATGTGTAAAACTAAACAGATTGCAGAGAACTGGCTCCAGGTCACATTTGATTTTGTTCATTTCCATGGAGACCTCTTGAAAGTGAAAGATAGGGCATTCTTATATAGTATATAGAGCTCCTTTTGGAAAAGGTTTATTATGATGATTAACTCACAGGCTCTTCTTCCCTGGAAAAATAGGCTGCAGATTTGAGGCTCAGTTGCCTTATCAGGACATACACCCTGATTCTCCATTTCTCATTGCCATGTCACATGGGGCTTATAAATACGGTGTTATGCATGCGTGGTGAGTGCAGGCTTTGATTTAGATTGTCTGATTCTTTACCGACTCCTGTACTTAACTAGATAACATGATGAAGTTACTTAACTGTGGCCGTTTCCTTGTCAGTAAAATGGGGTTGAAAATTCTTGTACCTACTTCAGTGAGTTTTTGAAAGGACCAAATAAGTGAATAATGCATGCATGGCATCCTTATAGAACCTGATATACAGTAAGGACTCAATGTATTTGTTCAGAGTACCTGAATATTAATTAATTAATTCCATGAGTATTGTCTCTGTCATTAAGCAGCCATTTTCTGTGCCTCTAATTTTCATATTATAGGTTATGTACAGTCTGTACATCCTGGTGCATCCGTTCCTCACCAGACATATCTTTTTTTTTTTGAGACAGAGTTTTGCTTTGTCTCCCAGGCTGGAGTGCAACGGTGTGATCTTGGCTCACTGCAGCCTCCGCCTCCCAGGCCCATGTGATTCTCCTGCCTCAGCCTCCTAAGTAGTTGGGATTACAGGTGCCCGCCACCACACTGGCTAACTTTTGTATTTTTAGTAGAGACAGGGTTTCGCCATGTTGGCCAGGGTGGTCTCGAACTCCTGACCTCAGGTGATCTGCCCACCTCGGCCTCCCAAAATGATTTTTTTTTTTTTTTTTTTTGAGATGGAGTCTCACTCTGTCATCCAGGCTGAAGTGCAGTGGCACAATATTGGCTCACTGCAACCTCCGCCTCCTGGGTTCAAGCAATTCCCCTGCCTCAGCCTCCCGAGTAGCTGGGACTACAGGCATGCACCATCACACCCAGCTAATTTTTGTATTTTTAGTAGAGATGGGGTTTCGCCATGTTGGCCAGGCCGGTCTCAAACTCCTGACCTCAAGTGATCTGCCTGTCTTAGCCTCCCAAAGAGCTGGGATTACAGGCATGAGCCACTGTGCCTGGCCTATACCTTTTACACTCAAACATTGCTGCCTGACCCACGAAGACTGTTAAGAAATTTACAGATTGGGCCAGGCACAGTGACTTATGCCTGTAATCCCAACACTCTGTGGGGGCAAGGCGGGTGGATCACTTGAGGTCAGGGGTTTGAGACCAGGCTGGCCAACATGGTGAAACCCCATCTCTACTAAAAATACAAAAAATTAGCCCGGTGTGGTGGCACATGCCTGTACTTCCAGCTACTTGGGAGGCTGAGACAGGAGAATCACTTGAACCCGGGAGGTGTAGGTTTCAGTGAGCTGAGATTGTGCCACTGCACTCCAGTCTGGGCGAGACAGCAAGACTTTGTCTCAAAAAAAAAAAAAAAGCCAAACAAAACAAAAAGTACAGATTGAGTGGGTTTGCGGAGGGCTTCTCGGTGACCTCTGAGCCCCACTTCTCCCTGCGTGCCTGAGCCCCCAGCCCCCGGCTCTGCCCATGAATGCCCTCCCCCAAGAGCCACAAGCTCCAGAATTACCCCTCACCTTGTCCCTTCTCAAAGATCATATGGCTTCAGCACTGCTTAGTGCTGTCTCCCTCTCCCACTGGGAAGAAAACTATGAGGTTAAATTAAATGGAGATCAGCTGCTTGAAATATTTTATACTGAGGCGTGACCTAACCATCATAACATGTTTAAAAATAATGGAGATTTTGCGTTTTACATGTTGTTTTTGTTGAAGGACTTTCTTTTCTGTGTAAATACCACTTTTATAAGCAGATCTCCTATAGCTCTTCCCACTTTAAAAAATTGACTTAATTTTTACTCTGTTTTTGTGCCTGGACACTGTGATTTTTTATGGTTGTAATAAAAATGCACAGGCTGAATTCCGATTTTTTTCCCACTCAATAGTATATCCAAATATTTTGAGATGTTAGCATTTTTTAAAGATGAGGTTGTCCTAAATGCCTACCAGTAAGGGATTGGTTAGATCAATTTAAAATGGTGACATAAATCTGTATGCAGTGTCATAGAATGATGTCCAAAACATATGGTTATGGTTTTTTTAAAAGCAGCTTACAGAATACCATATTGATGTGGGCCTTTTTCTGTAAACGTTTGGATGTGTTTTATTTTTATAGAAAAATACCTGTAAGGATGATCATCAAAATAGCACCAGTGTTTTTCTCTGTCGTAGGATTTCAAGTAATTTTACTTTTTTTCTCCACGCTTATATCTGTCTATTCATATATATATATTTGTTTTAATGAAATGCATATTATTTTGATGATCAGAAAAAGGCAATGTTAAAGTGGTTTTGTTTTGGGAATGGAAAAATAGAAAGTTTGGATTAGTGATAAGCCTGCTGCTGGGGGAGAGGCGGCGGGTTGGGGGTAGAAGCCAGGGCACAGGTGGAGGGTGGGGGTGGAAGTGGGAGAGCGAAGAGGGCAGGAGGAGGGGGCTTGACAGCCAAGGGATGCTGGAAAGAGAAGCCCGCACCCTGGATCTTACAGATACCATTCCCATCTAACATAAATCAAAGTGTTACTTTTCAGAAGCCTTTTGAACAGTGGCTCAGAAGGTGAAAGTGAGGGTATTAGACCAGTCAGAGAAGGATACAAAAGCATCAAGAAAAACTCAAGTCAGGATTGACTAGAAGTTGGCCAGGCACAGTGGCTCACACCTGTTATCTCAGCACTTCGGGAAGCTGAGGCAGGAGGATCCCTTGAGGCCAGGAGTTTGAGACCAGCCTCGGCATGGTGGCGTGTACCTCAGCTACTGAAGAGGCTGAGGTAGGAGGATCATTTGAGGCTGGGAGGTTGAGGCTGTGGTGAGCTGTGGTTGCACCCCACTGCACTCCAGCCTGGCCCACAGAGCAAGACCCTCTGTAAAAAAAAAAAAAAAAAAAAAAAAAAGGATTGACTCTAAGTGGAAATGTAACTTCTTACTTCTAGACATTAACTACACAAGGCACATGGATGAAATGGCCTGTGGTGAAATGCTTGTTGAAATGGTGAAAATTTGAAAAATTTAAACCCCAACACAGTAGCCCATTGCTGCCCCATTGAGAGGCTGTGGAAATAAGTTACCCAGTCAGCTTTTGGGTTTGGGTGAGATCTGTTCACTTTGGTTTTCTTTCTTTCTTTTTTTTTTTTTTTTTTGAGATGGGGTCTCACTCTTGCCCAGGCTGGAGTGCAGTGACATGATATCTGCTCACTGCAACCTCTGCCTCCTGGATTCAAGCGATTCTCTTGCCTCAGCCACCCGAGTAGCTGGGATTACAGACACGCACCACCACGCCTAATTTTGTATTTTTAGTAGAGACAGGTTTTCACCATGTTGGCCAGGCTGGTCTCGAACTCCTGACCTCAGGTGATCCACCTGCCTCTACCTCCCAAAGTGCTGGGATTAGAGGTGGGAGTCACCGCGCCTGGCCCACTTTGGTTTTCAAAACCAAAGTAGGATGCCCTGCCTCCGCATCCCTTCCCAGGGGTGCAGTAAGCAATCAGGCGGTGGGGACAGGGCTGGGTGGTAACATTGAGGGGTTCTGTGAAGTTCTAGGACTTGATTGCCTGGGAGAGCCTCTTGCTCAGGGCTGGTAGGCTGGGGCGGATGGTGTGCTGGGGCGGATGGTGTGCTCAGGGCTGGCAGGTTGGGGTGTCTTCCTGCTGTCCCATGGAAGATGGATCTGTTGCTGCTGGTGGCTTATCAGCACGTATTTGTTAAGCTGGATTTATGCAAAGGGTAGGGGCAGGAGAACCCAGAAAATGATAAATGACAAAGCAATGATAAAAAACAAGAGGAAGAATGACTAATTGTTATTTATTGAATACCTGTGATGTGCTAGGCCTTGTGCTACATTTGACCTTCTAATCCCACTAGTCCCCTCCATAGTCCTCTTTATGGATTCTATCTCTGTCTACACCAAGCAGCTGAACAACTCCATTTCAGAGTTAGTGAGGGCAGAATTGGGATTTTGACACAGGTCTTTCTGAATCCAAAATCTGGGCTCTTAACTATTGTGCTCTACTATCTCTCAACAAAGAGGTACAGGCAGTGAGTGCTTCAGGTGTGAGGAGGAAGCAGCCAAGAGGAGTGATGGTAGAATGGGGAGGAGGAAGGAGGAGGTGAGGCTGGAGCAGGCTCTCAAAGGAAAGCCAAGGCAGATGAACAAATGGAAGGCAGAGCAGATGGCTGGAGTGCAGGCAAGAAAGGACATTCAGAGAATCAAAGAAAGCGGCTACTACGCATACTGCTGCACAAGGGTTCCTGGGCCAGATTGCCCTGGGAAATGCTAGGCTGTTTCTTTACTGTTTCTTTATTGCAGGACTTGTCAGAGCCTTCATATGGTATTAATGAGTTACATATTTCTCTACCAAATACATTTGTTGATCTTGGAGAGTATTTAATGGAATAATATCCTTAATATATCCTTTAGGACATCCAGGGCTATCATATTAGTTTGGAAAGTTGTGATAATCAAATGTGGAGAGGCAGGGAGGATTAGGAATGCCAGCTTAAAGAGTTAGACATTATCCTTTAAGCAGCAGAAGGCAATGGAGGGGCTGTGGTGTGTGCGTGTATGTTTGTGTGTATATGCCTGGCTATTCTAGCTATGGATAGTGGGAGGGGAGGAAGGGGTTTTGAGTCTTGAGGCTGAGGATCCAGTTAGAAGTCTCTCCTACAGGCTGGTGGCAAATGAGAATATGAAGCTCTTAGCAGCATTGGGAGTAGAAATGATGGATTTAATAAAATAGTAAAGGAAAAAGCCAACAAGGGGCTATAAGGAAAGGTGGGGAGTCTTTGACTGCAGCCTGGGACATAGGCAAGTATAGAGCTTTCTCCTGGGCACCAGGTTTGGCATGTTGAATGGGAGTTAATCATGCACTATGTAGGTAAAGATGCAGCCTCCCACCTCCCACCCTGGGGAGAAAGATTTCAGCAGGAAAAGTAGATCTGAGTGTCGCCGGAATAGAAGTGGCTGCTACAGCAGAGATTTCCAAGAAAGCAAGAAGAGCTGAGGCTTGCACTGGGAGCCTGGAAGTGAAGCCATGTCACAGAAGCATGGGGAAGAATCCGTGGATACAAAGGGACTTCAGAGAACACCCTTAAAAAATGAGAACTCTGAGGCCCGGTGAGGTGGTTGGGAGCAGCTGGAAGCAGCCCGTCGGGTTTGTGGCTGAGCTGTCAGGGAACAGTCTCTTGCCTCCTCACTGCACTTTTCTCCCTTCTGCTTCCTCTTAGTAATATATGTACAGCCATTTGAGCTTTACCTATTTGCATGGGCTTCAGTAGAGCTGCAGGTGGCCTTCCTAGCAGGTGTGGCCACCAAGTACCCAACAGATTTCAGTCTGTTCTTGTCTTCGTTGCCTCCTCGGGGTAGTGAAAGGGCTGGGGAGCCTGTTGGTCCTGTCCCAGGGCTGTCCTCTCTGCATCCGTGCCCCCTGGGCTTTGCATGGGGGAGGAGCCTGGAATCTCGCTCTCTTTAAGGCTGGAAGCCAGGATGGCTGCCTGAGACTGCTGGCTATCTGTGCCCTCTCCTCTTGCCCGGGCTCAGTCTGGGGCAGAATGTGGCCCAGGGCCTGCTTGTCAGCACGTGGCTAGGGTTTCCGTGTTAACGTTCCCAAATTGGGATCTCAGAAGATCAAGTGTCCGTGTTGTCTGATCACGCTGAGCCTTCTCGAGCGGCCAGCTGCAAACCTTTCAAAGGGCTGTGTGTAATTGGCTTGGGAGATGCTGCGGGGGACTGAGAAGGGGACAAAGAAGTCAGTTTTTAAAAGGAAAAAAATAAATGAACATAACAGTCTTGGGCCAGTTGGGTGGGGCATGGTGCTTGGGCACATTGAAACCCCTTCCTCTTCCCTTCCTATTTTTCCACTTCCAGAGGCCCCTTTGGCTAGCGCCGTACTGACCCCTGCAGACCCCCTCTGTGTAAATACAGCCTCTATCTCCCACCCACTTCTTCATTATGCATTCCTTTAATCTGACCCATCTCCAGGTTGCCAGCTGGCAGAGACTCAGCAGATTCCAAACCCCAGCTGGTGCCAGAGTGTTTACACGGGCCAGGGAAGCTTGGCAGACAACCTGCCCCCAAGCTACTCAGCTGTAGGAAAAGGTAGAAAGACTCCTGGAGATAAGTGGCCCATTTGTTTGCAGACTTTCCCTCCTCCCTCATTCACCCTCCCCTACATGCCCACCCTCACTCCAGTTGCTGCTCTATCCTGTTAACGTTAGAAAGAATCCCTTTGTGAAAGGGTGGTAAATGGCTAGGGACTAGCAGCGTAATCCCTACATCCAAGCGACCCTGTGTGGCACTCTGAGCACATAAAGGTAAAAGATCCTTTGCCTTCCGGGCTGAACAGATCAGATATTAATTAGGAGACATTATTGGTTAGTGTAGAGCCAGTCCCCATTCATAACGGATATGTTTTTCCAAAATAATAAAGCTATGTGATCGAGTGTTCATGAAGCCGGGACTCATATTTGTCACTGCAGCCTGAGGCCAGTGGTGTCCTCAAAATCCTATATTCACCTCCTCCTGCCTCAGTAAAGGCCCCCTTGAAAAACTCAGGCAGGAAATTGTTCGTCCACCACAGTGGTTTATCTTGATCTGAGTTTGTGAGAAGCCAGTCCCAGGGTGTCATGCCTAAAGAAAACCATTTCTGACGCTGGTTATCAACACTGTTGGTCCTTTGGAAATTAGATGGCCCATAAAGAGTGGCGATTTGTCTGCCTCCCATGCGTTTCATGAGGGGTAGTACCAGGATGTGTGTGGAGGATAATTTTGCTGGTTTAAAGTGTCCTATTCGGTTGGGCATGGTGGCACACTCCTGGAATCCCAGCACTTTGAGAGGCCAAGGCAGGTGGGAGGCCAAGGCAGGTGGATCTCTTGAGGCCAGGAGTTCAAGAACAGCCTGGCCAACATGATGAAACCCCATCTCTACTAAAAGTACAAAAATTAGCCGGGTGTGGTGGTGCATGCCTGTAATCCTAGCTATTCGGGAGGCTGAGGCAGGAGAATCACGTGAACCTGGGAGGCAGAGGCTGCAGTGAACTAAGATCTTGCCACTGCACTCCAGTCTGGATGACGGGAGTGAAACCCTGTCGCAAAAAAAATAAAAATAAAAAATAAAAATAGTGTCCCATTGCCAGCAGTTACGTTGATGAGGTTAATTATTATCATATGGTGTACATATCTCCATCAGTCAGGGTCCCAACAGGAAACAGGTGGGGTAATTGAGGAACGGTTATGTAGGCACTATTAACAAGGGCGTGGACTGGCTCAGGGGAAACAGATAAGGAACAGTAAAGCATTCTAAGGCTTGCGAACGTGGGGAGATATCCCTAAGCTTGAAGGGGCTGAGGATAGCACGGATCTAGAACTAAGAAGGAAGGGAGAGAGGAAATACCATTGAGAGCTGTGGTTGAAGGGGAGGGGCTGGAGCTTTGGTGGAGGGTTGCAGTGACTGCCAGAACTGTCCAGCAGGAAAGGAGCCAGGTGATGAATACCCCTTTCATGCTCTCTCATGTTCTGCAGATTCCATCGGAAGCCCACTGAAGTACTCCATAAAGGTGAAGTTGTCTGTTCTGGGACACAGGGTAGGATGGAGCATTGTGCAGCCCATTAGAACTTACAGATGCTATTCTGCCTTCTGTTTGACTCCTACCTCATATATGACAACAGGCAATCAAAGGGTGGCAAAGCTAAACTGATGTCCCTGAAATACTACCATCTCTGAGAATAGGACTTTTGGACAGACGTTTGCTGATTGTAATAAGCCAAATAGTGCAACACATCTAACTTTAAGCTACTCTTGCCCTGATTTCTGGTGAGATTTAGAATCACCATTGCTTCTTAAAGTGATGGCACATTAAATGCTTCCACTTCCATCTTTTGGCTGGTTCAGATAATACTCAAGCACCACTTAAACCCATTTCCTTCTCTTGCCCCAGTGATTTGCACCCTAGCCCTCAGGGACCAAGAGGAGTTTCTGGTGCAGCATAAATGGAATTCTAATCACCGTGTCTAATTACTACTAGTCTTTGAATATCTGTATCCAACAGGAAATGGCTTTCTTGACTGTTTCACATGCAGGAGCTTGGACTCCCGTATCTGTTAGGTAACTGATGAAATTTAATTTTTTAATTATGAAATATGAGATGGTTTTTTAGAGTTTTGTGGCTGAAGAGACTTTCAAATTTTATGTTACGATGTTGCCTCCTTTATACTTTGAGGGAGACAATCATTTCTTTATCTTGGCTTGAATCATTGTGGGAAGCAAAGCTTTGAAATGCGCACCATGCTGGAATAGATGGTATCCCCATTGATGAACTCAGGAGACAGACAGTTGATTTTGGGCAGCTTTTGGAAGGAAGGAAGGGAGGAAGGGAGGGAGAGAAGGAGGGAAGGAAGGGAAGGAAAGCTTTAAGGGGTCTGAGGGCCAGATATCGTTTCTTCCATTTTAGACTAGTTCATTTGAAACACATGGGCACAGCTGAGATCTGAAGTTGGACCACACAGTGGACAGCCCCCGTAAAGCCGTCATGACTATCCTAAGCTAAACCATTGTATCTCTAGGCCTTCTCCAGTCCTTTCTCAGTGCCATTATGATTCTGTTCTAACCCTCACCTGCCCCCTTTTATCCACTTTCTGTACATCTTTCTGGCTCAAATCACCGCCTCGCAGAAATCTTCTCAGCGAAGGTCCAGAAATCTCCAAACCCAGGGCACTAACAGATGTTTTTTGGGTCTCTCCTTTGTGCCAAGAACACTGTGGGTATGGAGATAAATAAAGACATGGTCTTTGCCCTGGAGAAAGCAAAGGAGCTTCCACTTGCCCTTTGCCTAACGCTGTCCTGATCTATGACATCTCTTGTCTTAAAATGAACCCTTTATGCATCAAGGTCTCATTTTGATCATTAGATCTTAGGCACATGGTTCAGGTAGCACGGTGATTAACAGTCCAGATGTCACGGTCAGATGGATCTTGGATTCTAGTCCCGCTTCTGGGGCTTATTAACTGTGTGCCTTGGGGCATGTTGCTTAAGCTTTTTGGGCCTCACTTTTCCGCACATTAGGGCCTCTGGGAGCATTAAGTGAGATCATTTCTGTAAGTGTTCAGAGCAGTTCCTGGCAGGTGATAGAAGTTCAGTGAATAGTAGTAATGTAGCAGTTCCTTATAGAGTTGGAGGTTAGATGAGGTAATCCTGTTTGGCGTTTAGCACAGTGCCTGGCATTTCATAAGATCTCACACGTTAGATGTCATTGTCGCTCCTTGCAGGGTTGCTGAGGATTATTTGATGTGATTGTGTAAAGTGCCTTTACCTTGCCCGGCTTGCAGTAAATATTCAAAGAAGAGTGGTTGGTTTTATCGTCTTCGTGATAATGGAGTTGGAGTAGATGTATAGCCTGACTCTGGATTCTGGTCCTGAGCCTTTGAGAGAAGGAAGCGGGTCTCGTAATTGCTTTCATCTCCAGTAGCATTGTGCCTTGCCCAGAGCATGTGCTCAATATTTTGTGATTGAAGAATTGATTTTTAAAAATGTTTATATTATTTTGTTTTGTAGGGACAGTGCTAAACAAAGACATATTACTAGGGTGTGAAAGTGTCTTACCAGCCAGCTTTGTGCACATGAACATAAGCACACAAACACACCATACTTCTAATGCTTTCCGTGACATATCTGTTTAGAAAACCCTGTGTGGCCATTGTCAGATCTGGAATTGCCCCATGGTTATGGCAGCAGTCACTGTGGCTGTAGAATGTGAATATGGATCCTGGCCCATGGCCAGGTGCTTATCTGCATGTCTGTGGGTTCTGATTCTGAACTCTGTCAGTCCAGCCGACGCAATAAAGGCTGACAGGCTGAGAGGAGACCGGAGGCCTCCCGTGGCCCTCCACCCCTTTGGCACCCTGACAGTTCTCCCCCTGGGAACGTGCAGAACAGTCATCCCTTGTAAATCCATCTAGGTGGCCCTGCCTGTCCCTCTAGAGAAATGAATGAAAGTAAAGTCACAGCTGCTGAGAGTGGCAGTGTAGCATCGGTTCAAAAGAATTGATTAAATAGCAGAAAATTTCCCAGCCCCTTTGCGAATATAGTGGAGGGAGGATGTTAATTTTGTTTTTGCCTCTCTCCCCTCTAGCTCCTCTGAAAGTACATTAATTTATGGGGTGTTTATTGAGCGTCTTCTCCATAGCTGGTGTGTGTATCAAGACAAGGTGTCCGAACTGCACAAGCAGCAGGGGTCTTGGGGAACTGAGAAAGGGCGTGGTCTTAACAAAAGCTGCCCAGGCCCAGTGCTCCCTCTTGGGCATCCCTCTCTGCAGCCCTGGATCTCAGTTCCTGAAGAAATACCCGTTGGATTGGTGTAATTCCCAGGAGATCATCCTCTCTAGGTCCCCTTGTTTTTCTGCATGTCCAACCACATTTCTCTCCATGGTCCTTCTTGTCACCACACGTGGTCTAAGCTTCTCCCGCACCTCCCTGACTGTCCACTCCTCTCTAGCTCCCGAGCTCTCTGCTTTCCTTCAGAGTTGAGCTGCTAGACCGAGCAGTCCACACTTCTGTCTCCACACTCCCACTCCATGCTCACCCATACACACCAGCTCTGCCCCTCCTTTCCTCCAGCTTTGGCAGCATTTACCAGTGACCTCTGGTTTACAAATCTGATGGACACTTCACACATTCATTCCATAAATATTTATTAATCCCCACTATGTGCCAAGCGCTGTTGTAGGCACTTGGGACCCATCAGAAAACAAAACAAAAACCTGCTCACGGGCTGCTCACATTTCAGTCCTGAGTTGACTGATCCTCCCTGGGGCATCTGCAGGTGTGCAGCTGACTCCTTACAATGGTCTCCTGCCTGGGCTGCTGGGCTCCTTCTGGGTTTCCTCTGGCCCCTCTGACTGTGCCTTCTCAGCGCCCTTCTCCCCTCTCACACCCCCAGCCATCTACAACACCCTGTGAATATCTGTCATCACCCCTAGCACATTTTATTTAAATTGGGCATTTGTGTGTCTGTTTCCTGAACAAGACCTGAGCACCACTTTTGGCCATTCCCTCACCTTAATTAATTGTGCCATCAAGTCTTTTGAAAATTGCCTAGCACCACCCCAGGTCTGTTGCCACTACCTAAGTCCAGGCCTGGATGATCTCTTCTTGCAGTAACCTAAGTCTCTGTGCTGCCTAGCTCACCTCCCGTCTCCAGCCCTTTCTCTACACTGTGAGAAGAATGAGATTTGTGCAATGGAAATCACCTTGGGTTGTCCCCTGCTTGAAAACCATCAGTGGCTACCTTTCATGCGTAGGATGAAGTTCAATTTTTGTATCTGCTGCTGTAAAGGGTCCTTCATAGGACCTGCCTTCTGCCAACCTTCCAGCCTCACTACCGTCCATACACAGGCCCCTCATTTTCCCAGGGAGTCACATTTCTCCCTTCTGTCTGCTTTAGTGCATGCAGTTCCCTCAGCCTGCAGCACCCTTCCTGCCTCCTGTTTGCCTCTTCAGCCCTTCAGAGTGCAGATCAGGTAGAACGTTGCTGGTGAAGTTTTCCCTGGGGTGGGGCAGCCTCAGTTCTCACAGTCAGGAGCCTCTCCATCCTGAACCGCCTGTACTTGCCCTGTGAGAATGATGATTCTGTTGTGTTGTAAATGACTTTTTTGCATACTGATTTATCTGTCTGGGCTGCACATTTGAGCGGTGGTACCATTCCTACCTGGGATGGTGGTGCTGGGTGTGGGGTTGGAGCAAAATTCCTGAGTGTGGGAGTGGGGGCAAAACATGAAAAGCAAGGTAGGGCCACCTTGGAGTTGGAATGTCAGCATAGGTCCTGATTCTCTCCTGAGCAATAGGGAGCCATGGAGGACTATGGAACAGGGCTTGTGGAATTTTAAGATGGATCTGTTGTCTTTTCCGGAGCTTGGTCAGAGGGAGATGGCAGAAACAGCACTTGGGGATGGTTCTTCCAGCTGCCCTTGGCAAGGCCATGGCCTTGGTTCCTGCTCGGGGTATGTGTGCAGTAGGTGGGGGTGGGGTTCATAGCAGTGACTAGGAGAATGAAGGAAGAGAACCATGCTCCCAATTCCTCCCCTACTCCTGCAAGGCCTTGGCAGGAGAGCTGCTTTCCTCTTTCCTTCTCTTTGTGTGTGTCCGCCCCTTCTTATGCTCTTACCCTGTGATTTTCTTACAGAGAGATTATCTGTGCTTCTTGGCAAAAGCTTAAGGTCATTCGTGTCCCAGGCAGTTCCTGTCCCTTCTTGTAACCCCCTGAAAGAGACTTACTTAATGGGCCTCGGGTGGGGGACACCTGGCCTCCTGGACCTTGCTCCAAGGCCTGCATTCAGCACCAAGTGGGGTTTTGCACATTGAGCCATGGCCGAGGGTGTCTGATGCCTCCTGTCAACCTCTGAGACCCAGCTGTGAGTTCAGATGGGGGTCCAGCCTCTCCGTCTGATTTTTGGTTTTCTTCCTGGGCCACCTTTGCCCTGCATGAAGTCACCATCAGATTCCTGGGATGCTAGAGCTTGGAATGGAGACTAGCCTAGCAGGACTGAGAAAAAATCACCAAGTCTTTTTATATTTTAGTTAAAACCCACTTTCAAGTTAGTCTAATGAGATTTTATACGTATATAACTGTGTATGTGAGAGAGAAACCTTGGGATATGGTATTTAAATATTGACATTTGCCCAGGCTTTGTTTATTTGGCTTAGGGGTATGCGGAGACTGGTTTGTGGCAAAGTGTGGGGAGTGTTTACCTGAGGCCCTGCCTTTGGTGTTAGATTTGTATCTCCTGTTCATCTGTAGCACATTTTCCCGGGAACTCTTGCCTTTTATGTTGTTATTTTTCTTCTCCACTTTGAAGATGATTCTGAATATCCCCTTGTGAATATTATTTGCTGACAAACAGAGACATTTGAGTGCTGGATGTTTTTCATTAATGTTCTTGGCCTTGGTTTAAGACGCTGGAATCAAATCATCATCATGAAGTTCTGCTTATCGGGTTCCCTCACGTAGGTGGTCATTGGCCGGTCTTTGTAGACTCGAGCAAGATGGACTCAAACGCCAGTGCCGAGTGTGTTAGGATGCATTTCCCACAGGAGGAGGATGCACTGCTGTAACAGAGAGTGGCAGGAAACCAAGGTGATTCAGAAGTGAGACACACATAGCAGAGGTCCCCAGCCTGACCTTGACTTCTAAAGCTACTGGAATGGTACCATGGCCAACTCCATGGGACCCCTCATTTAAGCTCTTTTACTGACACACTCCTCCATGGAGTAGGGGTAGTACGGAAACTAGGACACAGAGATCACACATCTAACATTTTAAAAACTCGTATTTTCACTTTCCGGCCTCAGTTCCCTTAGTTTAATGATAGGCGGAGGTTGACATCCAGGGTCAGGGCCTGTCTTTATGTGCCCCTACACAAATACCCAGAGGAATTTGAAGGCTTCCTGTGAGAATTGGCCTGCAGCCCTGCTGACGGGCCTGGTTTATGGCCCCCGGAGATGGCTTCACCCTGCTCCATCGCTGTGTGAACTCACGGTTCATTTTCTTAGCAGGCTCTAATCCACGTGCCTAGCTCTTCAGTCAAAATGTGGGGGTCAACATGCTGATGTTTGAAACTTTCAAGGTGGTGGAGAATAATTTGAAATGGTTGCAGCAGGTCACTGTCTGCCAACTCTGGCTTTCTCTAAGAGCAACAAGCAAATGAAGGCAAATATACCTGGGTCCTGCCTGGTCCAGCTACCCTGAGTATGTGGAGACCTTGAATAATCCTTTTATTTCCCTGAATACCAGGAAATGCCAGAAGTTCCTTGGGGATGATTCTCCCTGGCACCCACTCTTGTTGCTTGCTGAAGATTAGTGACAGACAGGATGTCGCAGACACATCTATACTGATTGGAATGACCCTCCTCTCTTTTTGCTTTCTGTCTTACGGAGCGAAAACATCTTTAAAAACTACAGCTGAAATGACACTGTGCTACACCGGTGAGGGGTTTCTTTTCTGTAGTCAAGTCTAAAATATTACCTAATCTGAACTCTCCAAAAATAACTCACAACCTAAAATTTTTCACTCCATAATCCTTTCTTTTTTATGTTATTATTTTTAATGTATCAATGATACTGCATCAGAACAGGTGGCTTTTGGCCAAAAGTAAAAACATTTTGTTCTGACCAATGTGTGTTTTACTCATATCCAAACACAACCAGTAATATGAACTCTGCCCCATGATGCAGGAGAAATAAATATTAAGAATGTCACTATTCTGGAAAATTATTTTGCCTGAGCATTTAAAATTTTTTATGTAGTTTTAACTTCCATAAGGAATGGTTTATGAGTATGCTATGCTATCCAGATAAGGGGAAAAGCTACTTGGTGGGGGCAGGTGGGTGTGAGTGAGAGTGAAGTGTATAATCAAGTGGTAAGTATTAGAAATACCTAGTCAGTGCTTTTTTTCAGGGGAGGATGAGAATATATATATTAAGGCTCTCAAAGAAGTAATACATTTACTTCAGCAAATTCATATGTTTTATATAAGGCTATCTATAAAGCACGTAGAAGGCCAAGTTCAAGCTATACCAGCATAAATTGCATAAATACACAGTCTTCTTAAAGTTATAATTAACTTGTGGATATAAAGGCAGCGGGGAAGGGCTTTCCCTAGGCCACCCTCTGTTTTTCAGTACCCGATTAATTTCCCAAATTGGGGATGTATATTATGGCAAGTTCAAGCTTTATTCTCTTTTTTAAAAAGCCCAACTTCAAAGATTTTTTAAACCCTTTATTGTGACTCTTTCTACATTCCTCTGTATCCCAATATAAAGTTTAGACTTTTAAATCAATGACTGTAACAAACCAAGTAATATAATTTTATCGTGGCTATTCAAATTTCGAGTTTTTTTCATAAATACACAATGTCACTTTTAATCTAAAACTGCTATCAAAACTGTTAATAGTGAGTCTATTCAACATCGTGATCACAGGCTTGTAGAGAATCTGTTGTGTGCGTGTTTGTTTAGCTTTGCCTGATTTTTGTATCAAGGCAGTTTTTCAGGTGAAAAACCAGAATCTCTAGGCGTTGCTAAAAGCCACACAGAAAGGTACTGTCAGAACTCTGCCCCCTGCGATTCAGGCGCTCAGCCCTCACAGACAGCCTCTGGCCCTTCAAAACGGAGATTTTCAGAAAGCACAAGTGAAAAGCATCTTTGTTTCAGCTGTATCTGCCTTTTATCGAGCAGTGGAGGGGCTGCAAACCCACGTCCATCACACCCCGACCACATACCTGGCGCATGCAGGTGATCAGTGGGCTTGGGACATAAACACTCCAGGAAAAAAGGCTAAAAGACTATTTTGTTAAAAAAAAAAAAAAAAAAAAAAAACCAAAAATCTCTTCCCCACCAATTGGGTGTAACTTTCCAAGGTTTTCTTGTCTGCCTGAAATTTTCCCATTCACTTCCTCCTCAGAAAGATGCAAAATCAATCTGGGGAAAGCCTTAGTGAAGACCCTTTGGCTTCCAAAAACAGGCCGAGCTGGGAGAAGAAGGGAAGTTTTAGGTACCTAATTTCCCAGCCTCAGCAGAACCTATCACTTGGCTTTACCCTGTGTTTCTCAGGAAGAAAAAATGAGGGTCCTCACTGTCAGTCGTGGGACATATGTGTCTCTGTGTTTTGTCCTTTAGGTGGGAGGGGTGGTGTCCGTGGGACAGAAGTCATTAAGAGCAGAGCTGCTTCTGTGAAAATAAGGCCTTCTGTACCCTGTCTACCCCCGGGGGCTGGTCTGCCCACCCAGCCCCTTCCAAGTGCCAATGCATGGATGTGTCTGCCAAAAAAAAAAAGAAAAAAAAAAAAAAAACAGAATAAACTGAACCAAAGGATTTAATACTTTAAAAGAGAAGCCATGAAACTGCTTTCATCACAGTTCTTCTCTTTTATCTTTGGTGACCAGCTAACAACTTGCAGTGAAAGGAGAACCTATCTGGGCATCTGGAAGCCTAGGTGTACCCAGTGCCTGTGGCTGGCAGGCGGTGGATTAACCCGAGAGGCCTTATTTTCTTGCTCTGTCAGACATAGGTGATACCCAGACCTTATCTTCACAAAGTGAAGAAGCAACAATATATTTTAAACTTCTGGAAAGGCCTCTTAGAAAGTTTGTCAGTGTAAGATTGCGTTTTGGGCATTGGAAAGTAAGTAGAATCAGGTAAAGTTTACCTTTTCGAGCTGAGGGTGAGAAGGACCTTTAAGGACATTCGTTCTGAGCTGCTCCTTTGGCTTTATCCTTCCCGTGCTTATCTGTGAAATGGGGACATGATTAGTACCTATCTTGTAGGGTCATTGTGGGGATGACATGAGATAGATTTATGTGAAGCCCTTGGACTCATGCATGGCACCGAGTAAGCACTCGATAACATTAACTGTTGTTGTCGTTGTTAATAGATGAGTAAACTGGGGTCTAGAGAGGTGAAATGTCCTGCCCAAGGTCACCCAGCTGGCCCACAGCAGACTTGGGACTGGAATCCACATCCGCTATGCTTAGCTGGAAGCAGCTATTTCACCAGCATCCTTGGTCTAGTTGCAGCCAAGAGCTCAGGTTCATGTGCCCCTAATACAGCATGGCATGTGAAACAGTTTTGGTTTGTTATGGCTATACAAGCATGCTCAAGGCCTTTGCCTTTGTGTTTGGTGCCCTGTTTTAGTTAAAAATTTAATGAAACTTTCTCTCTTTCTCACTCTCTCTTTCTCTCTGTGTATATGTGTGTGTGTGATGTGACCCTTCCTACATAATTCAGTGTTCTCCTTTTACATTAGTGTATTAGCACATTGTCACTTTTAACCTTTTACCCACTGAGCTTGGCATTTAAAATGCTATTAAACTCAATAATGTTTCCTATAAACAGCCTTAGAGGGATGAGAAATAATTGGAATGACATTTTTAATAGGCTCCTGGTTCTCAGCCCTGTGTGCTACAGGAACTCAGCTGGTGCTTGCGGAGAGGGACTTGTTAGTGGTTTCATCCCTAGTCTGAGGTCGGGAGAGGGTCATGGAGTGAAGACTTGGGGTGCTAAAGGACCTTTTAAGGCACAGAAGAAGGCTGAAGAAGTAAGTCTGCTCTTGACTAGTGCTTTTTGCTTTTTTAATGGATGGATGTGGTCAATCTAGAAGCTGATCACTCCTTCAGGTGGCTGCAGAAAAGCTTGGAGCCAAATTTCTGGCCACCTTTAGCCAATGAGTAGGACTTCCTGGAATGCATTTTTGTGGATCAGCCTCATTCCTTGCTTCTTTTCTTTGCCTAAAATGCATATTTTTTTGTGTTCTTTCCTGCTTCCATTTTACATTACCATTCTATTCTATGTGCAGTATTGTGTGCCTCCTAAGTTTGTTTTTGGGACAAGGTTTTTAAAAAATCAAGTTGAATGTTGCCTTTTCTGCTTGAATAGTTGTGAGGTCTCGGGAGGCTACTTTATCTCTCTGTGCCCCAAATTTGGCTTTTTCATCTATAAACCAGGGAAACTGACACCATCTTGTTGAGATATGGTAATGTGGGAGCAAGCATGGCTGTTTACAGAGAAAGTTGCACTTTTTAGAATGGTTTCTGCTGCTACTACCAGGGGGGCTAGGGATGGAAAAATACTGGGATCTAGTATTTTTGTCGTGATTATGGCCGTAGATCCTGTTCTCTCAGAATCATGTTCAGAAAACATGTTAAGCATTCATCTGCAGTCACTAAATATTATAGCTGCTCATAAATAGGAATTTATGAGAAACCTACTATTCACTCAGCTCTGGGACAGACCGAGAGAGAGAAGACATACAGAGAAGAATAATCGTGGACAGATGACAGGATGAGGGTCAGATAGCTGAGCACAGCACCGACTCTCTCCTGCTTAGTCGCTGTGTTCATTTAAGCATTTGCTGAGTGCCGCTCTGTTCTGGGGCAGTTTGAAGCCGTCCATGGATGTGCGCCTCAAACAAGGCAAGTCAGATCATCAAGGCAGGTCAGATCCCCACGCTCCTACAGCTTATGTTTCCCCAAGGAAGAGACAGTTTAAAAATAAAGATAAATGCTTTAGAGCTGTACACTTAAAATGGGTGATTTTTTTTTGTTGTGTAAATTATACCTGAATACAGTTGTTAAAAAAGAAAAAAAATCTTGGCCCTCATGGTGCTGACGTTCAGGTTTGCCCTGATACGTTTGATCCTTATTATTTGTGGATTTTGTTTTTGCAAATTCGCTTACTTGCTGAGATTTATTTGTAACCCCCAAATCAGCTTCCTTGGTCATTCACAGAGATGTGCAGAGCTGCAAACACTTTTGGGTTGCCCAACACTCACATTCCCAGTTGAGGCCAAACAAGGCGACACTCTGCCTCCCGTTCCGGCTCTCATCCTGTAGACAGATGTCCTTTTCGTAGTCTCTTTAGTGCCACATTTTTTGCATTTTTGTGCTGCTTTTTGGTGATTTCACTATTTAAAAATGGCCCCCAACTGTCATGCAGAAGTGCTGTCTAGCATCCTAAGCGTAGGATGACTATGATGTGCCTCATGGAGATAGCATATGTGGTTAGACAAGCTTTATTCTGGCATGAGTTATGGCGCTGTTGGCCATGAATTCAATGTTAATGAATCAACAATATATGTTAAATTAGGTATCTTTAAACAGAAACACACATAAAACAAGGTTATGAATTGATCTGTTGACAAAAATGGGACCAGAGGCTTGCAGGAACCTAACCCTGTATTTCTCCCAGGAACAAGGTTTCAGTGTTCACTAATTCAGTGTTTGCAGTGACTTGAGAGAACATAACTCGTGTGAATGATGACAGTTAACTGTATATGTTGGGTGAGGGCAAGAATATATGTAGAGCCCACATACCAGATGTCTATCTTCCTTTAAAAAAAATGCAAAAGTTCTCAGACTTGGCAGCGCATTGGAATGCTCTGGGGAGTTTGACAAAATGCCCATGCCCCAAAGAGTCTGGTTTAATTGGCTGGGGTGTGGCTCAGGCAGAGAGATTTTAGAAGCTCCCCCAGGGATTCTAATGTGCAGCCAGAGTTGAACACCAGTGCTCTTCACATTGAATGATAATGTGTCCTAGAAGTGGACCCTGGCCAACTGAAGGAGGCTCTGTGGGGGCCAGCAGCACCTCCTCATACCCGCCCAAGACCCAGAGCCCAGGGGAGGGTGTCCAGTTGGCCCAGCTCCTGCCCTGAGGAGAGGGTCTATCCCCTCCATCCTCCCATCCCCCGTAGTGACCCCACACACATCCTATGCCCACACACAGCTGGAGAGAGGCTTCCCTCAGAAAACCCTGGTGCCATTAAGAGAGGAGAATGGATGGCAGACAACCCAAGCCCCACAGAGGTCTCCACCCTGTGCTCTAAAAGACATGTGCATTTCTTGAATGAAATCAAGTGGGAGATATGTGCCTAGGCAGGGTAGAGTGTTTGGTTTATGCCTGCCTGCTTTCTCCTGGCTCCTCCTTTCTCTCATTTCTTCCAACTCCTCTGATCTTCCTTCACAGGGATTTCAGGCTGAGAAGATGAGGTTTATTTTCAGAGGAGTCATGTCAGACAATATGAAGTGTTAGGTGGTTGGGCCAGGAATGACCTATCTGAGCGGAGTTCAGAGAGGGAGAGCCAACATGGCTAGCGTGGGCAGGAGGGGCTCTGTGGCAGAGCTGGATTCAGGTGGCTTAGTGCCTGGAAAGGTCTCACAGAGAAGGCCATTGATGGTAGAGGACAGCCTGGATGATGGCACTGGGGGCAGCTCCCACGACAGAGGGGGAATAAGTACAGCTGAGTGAAGCTGACTTGGCTTTTGATTTTTCATCTTAAGCAATGAGCCGTTACTGAGCACTTACTGTGTGCATCTGGGCTCCTTACGTAAGAGGGGCTGCGAGGATAAATGGGACAGGACGGCACAGTCCCTGCCTGTGGGACTGTGAGGAGTCTGATGAGAACTGTGGAGGAGGTGAGAGCCTGATGAGAACTATGAACAAGGGTATGGAAATGATAAAAACAGCAGAGCATGACACAGAGTGCATCCGGCAAGCAGAGATCATGCCCCTCGAACAGCTGGGAATGGCTTCACAGAGGTTACAATTGAGGTGGGTCATGAAGGGATGTGTGAGATTCTAATCAGGAGAGCTGTGTGTGTGTGGTGGTGGGTATAGGAAAGGTAGGACACAAACTGAGAGGGGCTAAAACTCCCCAAAGGAAGTGGTGAGTAGAATATATTGGCTGAAACCCAGCACATCTGTTCTAAAGAAAATACAGGCAGTTGGACAGGAAGGTAGGTCGAAAACACTGAAAAAGGTCTTGACCAAAGGTAATAAGGTTTTAGGGTGGGGATTAGGAAGACCTGTATATTCGGATAGGGCTTGGTGTTTTCTATCACTCCTCTTAGCTAATCTCATTTGGGTTTTTCCCTGCAAGCCTGATAGGACATGTCTAAGGCTGCAGCACAAAGACACGAGAAGTCTCGTCCTGCATCTCTGTGTACAGAGTAAATGACACCCACTGAGTGGGATGGGTCTTGTTGACCAGGGGAGTGGGGAGATTTGCTCTTTAAAGGAGAGGGTTGTCTCTAGAGGTAGCTGAGGATAATAGTGACCTCTCACTGGCATGTCTGGGCAACACAGGGCGTCTGTGATGTATCGTTCACTCATTTCCACGCTGCCTTTGCCACTGTCCAGTGTGTTTGTCCTCCACCCTATCCCTCACATGTGCATCCTTCAAACCTCTGTTAGAGAAGAACCAGCACCCCTTTATTGACAAGGTGTCTCCAGAGGGCTCTTGGGAAAGGCCTGGTCCTGGGCTGCCTCCTCACCTGGCCTTGCTGCAGGTTTCAAACAGTGTGGATGGTGGTTCTCAGGCCCACCTGCACATCCGAAACCTCTGGGGAGCTCTGAACAACGCTAGCAGCTGGGCCAGCGCCACACCAGTCTGTGGTACCCAAACTAGCTGAGGTATTACAAACACCCCTGATTTTATGAACAAGCAGACTGAGGCTCAGCGTATAAGATTACTTGCTGGTAGTTACGTAGCAAGAAAATGGCAGAGCTGGCATTTGAACCCAGGTAGTCGATTCTTGAGTCCAAGCTTCAAACCCCCAGGTTTTGTCATCCCTCCCCTGCTGGCTAAACTGTCACAGTACTGATTTGGCCATTCATAACTAGGTGGCAACCACAGTTTTTTGTTTCACAGCACAACTAAGATTTTAAAGGCAGTTTTTGAAATAAACAAACCAGCAATGTGGGATGTTACTTCTGGCCCCATGCCCACCAGTAAGGTAGATGTGAAATTAGCAGCTGGAATTCTCTGTTTCTGAAGCTCAGGTGTCGACTTTCAGGGCTGCTCTCCAATGCACAGGCAGCCAAAGTGCTGTGGAAACCTCAGCTAGGCCCTAACCTTCTTGAAGGTTGTGACTTTATTTATTAGTTTCTGTCTTCCACAATGCTGATGCACAGAACTAAACTGATAAATATCTGAATGAATGAATGGCTGACAGATTTGTACTATTCACTTGTGAGCTCCTGTCCTGCCACGCACAGCTTGTTTCATCTCATCTGCAGTGAGTACCAGTCTAGATACCATCTGAGTCCCAGGGTACAGGTATTGAGAGGTATGTCATTAAAGAAAAATAGAACAAAAACTAATGCTAACTCTGCATTAGGCAGAACCGTTCAGTCAAGAGGTTTGAGGGTCTAAGATGTAAAAGGGGCGGTTAGCAGCTTCCACTTGTTTCTTTTGATGTGGCCAAAAGCTAAACTGGAACTCTTTTCCTTTGTTTTACAGGTCACAGCCAAGACTGCCTTTCTATTTATTTTACCTCAGTATAACATTAGCGTGCCTACAGCAGGTAAGAATCACTGGTCTCCATCTTCTCCTGGCCCTGTTAACCCTGAAGGACCTGGAAAGCTTCCTTTTCCCCATCTGTGTACAATTTTTTTTTTTTTTTTCCCCATGACGGAGTCTCTGCTCTGTCACCCAGACTGGAGTGCAGTGGCACAATCTTGGCTCACTGCAACCTCCACATCCCAGGTTCAAGCAGTTCTCCTGCCTCAGCCTCACAAGTAGCTGGGATTACAGGCGTGTGCCACCACGCCCTACTAATTTTTATACTTTTAGTAGTGAAGGAATTTCACCATGTTGGCCGGGCTGGTCTCGAACTCCTGACCTCGTGATCTACCTGCCTTGGCCTCCCAAAGTGCTGGGATTACAGGCATGAGCCACCACGCCTAGCTGTGTACAATCTTTTTAGATATTTCAACCAGCCTCTGGCAGCCTCCATCACTGAGATTGCAGTGGTGCAGCATTAACAGCTAAGAACTTCCCTCTCTTCTGCTCTCTGTCTTCTTCATCAGAAGAGGACCTGCTGCACCATGTGGTGCTTTGTGCAGCTCCTACTCCTTTCTCCAAAGCATCTAACATTGAGTTCAGTTGGAGATAGGATGTGTGAGGCATCATGACCATTGATCTGTTCTCCAGAGCATGGCTTCCTTTTAACATTTTCAGAGGAGAATGGGCAGGATGTTGCGTTTTGATAGTGCATGGAAGCATGGTTGGGGCCCAGGGTGCTGCACTCTGACTGGGTTGGGGTAAGGACCAAACCTCAGGCCCAGCCACAAGTCTTGTCACAGGACTGTTGTTAAGGCTCACTGACTAGAGCTGCTGCATCACAAGCTTCCCCCATAGTGGCTGAGCATTTCCAAGCACTTACAGGGAGCCCGGCCAGCATCATGCCAGGTACCAGAGCGGCCTCACAGGCAGTTCCCAGTACAGTTGAGGGGGCTACAGCTCAAGGAGCAGCAAGACCAGGCAGGTAAATCGTTGAACTGGACAGGGGAGAGGGTCTATCTAAAGGAGTAGCTGCTGCTCACTTCCAGCCAATTGTCACATAGGAGTGTAAAACCTGTGAGCCTAAGAGCTTCCTTTTCCACCCCCTACAAAAGAATCCAAAGAAATCTCTTTTTAGGTAGAAATACTCTGATTTTTAAATGTTGCCAACTAATTTAGAAATTCTGCAAACACCATGCGGGTCAACATTGTGTAAACCAAACCAACACATCTGAAGGCTGAGTCCAGCCCTCGGGCACAGGTCTGCAACTTTGGGGTTCTCCGATCCCGCCACCAGCACCCGATTATCGCTCCTTTCTCAGTGGCAAAGTCCTGGGCGGCCTCTTGATGAACAAAGGAAGGACTTTTGTTTGCTGAACCTAGTTCTTTCCTCTTTATTCTTTTTGTTGTTGTTGTTTGTTTGTTTGTTTGGATGGAGTTTCACTCTTGTTGCCCAGGCTGGAGTGCAATGGCGCGATCTCGACTCACTGCAACCTCCACCTCCCGGGTTGAAGCGATTTTCCCGCCTCAGCCTCCCAAGTAGCTGGGGTTACAGGCATGCGCCACCATGCCAGGCTAATTTTATATTTTTAGTAGAGACAGGGTTTCTCCATTTTGGTCAGGCTGGTCTCGAACTTCTGACCTCAGGTGATCTGCCCACTTTGGCCTCCCAAAGTGCTGGGATTACAGGCGTGAGCCACCATGCCCAGCCTTTTTTTTTTTTTTGGATGGAGTTTCGCTCTTGTTGCCCAGGCTAGAGTACAATGGCACGATCTTGGCTCACTGTAACCTCCACCTCCCGGGTTCAAGTGATTCTCCTGCCTCAGCCTCCCAAGTAATTACAGGTGTGCACCACCACGCCCGGCTAATTTTTTGTATTTAGTAGAGAAGGGGTTTCAGCATGTTAGTCAGGCTGGTCTTGTGCTCCTGACCTCAGGTAGTCTACCCGCCTCAGCCTCCCAAAGTGTTGGGATTACAGGCATGTGCCACTGCACCCGGCCTTCTCCTCTTTATAGTAGAGAGGTGACTTGTCTTGACTTTAAGGTGAGATTCTTTTCCTTGTCTGGCTCTGCCAGCTACTAGCTAAAGGACTTTGGGGGCAAATTCCTGAACCTGTGGCTCATGGAGGATACAGCCATGAATCTTTCCTGGGCCCACCATCCCCTGCAGTCACTGTGGCCAGACTTGGAAGGAAGCCATGCTTTTCTGGGGCAACCAAGTCAGTTTCTTCATCTGAGAGTCAAACTGAGGGACATTGGCAAGAGAGGAAGAAAGCTCCATGCTACTAAAGAGACTGGAGAGCATGTCTGTCCTCAGTGGGCCAGGAAACATGTGGCCAGCACCAGTGGTCAGGAAGCAGACAGATGCCCGCTCATCCCAGGGCACACTCTAGTGCTGGGGGGCACGTGGATGATGTGGCTCAGGGCTATGTGTTCTAAGTCAAATCCGGGCTTATTTACTCTTGCCTCTTGAAAATCCTAATAACAGAGACTTAGCTGTACTCAAGATTTACTGATTTATTTTTTAGTTTAAAAAAATTGTAAAATATATGTAACATAAAATGTACTATTGTAACCATTTGTATGTGTGTAACTTAGTGGCATTAGGTACATTCACATTGTTGTGCTACCATCACCACCATCTATCTCCAGAACTCTTTCCATCTTGCAGATTGAAACTCTGCCCACCAAACCCTAACTCCCCTTTCCCCACCCCCTCTAGCCCTCAACAGCCCCCATTCCATTTTCTGTCTCTGTGAATTTGACTACCTTAGGTACCTCATATAAGTGAAATCATATATAGTATTTGACCTTTTGTGACTAGTTAAAATTTATTCTTAAACACTTTTTCAAAATACATTTATATGAGTGATGTATAACTCTTAGAGAAAAATTATAATGGAAAACCATAAGAAGATAAAAGTTACACAGGACCCCATCACCCAGAAAAAAACTAAAGTTAGAACGTTTTGGAATATTGATTTATAACACAATTTTTTGTTTTTATAATATGATGAACCTTTTTGTGTGTCATCGATTATCATTCCATTTAACCAGATATTCTGAAAAGCTGCAGGATGTTTCTTAATAGGGATTACCACAGATTATCCAATCAGCCCCATATGGATATTTAGGTTTCCTGTTTTTATTGTAAATAGTACTACAGTGAACATTCTTGTGGCTAAATTTTTACATTTATTTGTGATGACTTTCTTAGGATAACTTCCTATTACTGGAATTTCTGGGTTAAGTAGTATGTAAAGGTTTTATGTATGTATTGCCAAAATACCTTCTGTCATTTAATACTCGTGACCCATAAACCCTAAATTTAAAGTTGTTTTGTAAATATAAAATGCACAGGATTAAAAAAAATCAGAATACCAGTTTATAAATGTCTATAGAGATAGCCAGTCATCAAACATTGTGCTGGTGTTTTCATTACATTTCTCCCTGAAGTCAACTTACAGGGGACGCTGGATCATACCCCACATACCCAGAGCTGTCTTACTAATTTACCATGAGAAAGAATTATCCTGGAGACCAAAAAAGTTGAAGTGCATGTGATTGGGCATCCTTTTATTATAAGAAGGGCTTATTTGTGAAGCCAGATCATGATCAGAGGGTTGATTTTTGAGTTTGAAACCTTCCCAGAGACATTGGCAGACAAGTGATATCCTCAAGCATTCTTCTCACAACAGCATGAGACGCATAGACAGCACACTCTAGAGCTGAACTCAGACCCTCTGGGCAGAAAAAGCTTCCTACAATGTTTGAGTAAGGCGGAGTGGGGGTAGTGGAGTGCCACTGTGGATCATGTCATGCCTTCATTTGCTTAATTAATTAATCAAGCTAGGCAAATATTTGTGTGCCTATTGTTAGCCAGGGTCTGGGTGTAAAATAATGTCCAGAACCCATCTGATCTCTGATGTCATGAAACACCATTTATTAGAGAGAGATAGGTAATAAACAAGTAAACAATGAATTACATTGTAGTTGTAACAGGGTGATGAAGGAAATGTACAAGGTTATGTGGTAAGGAAAAGCAAAGGGGTGGCGACAGAAGATGTTTCTGAGTGTGGGGGTTGTGTTGTGTTGTGAGTAGAGTGAGAGGTCTGGGCAGAAGAAAGCACTCCGGGCACATGGACCAGCAAGTGCAAAAGCCCTCAAGTGAGGGCACAGACACCTCGGGGGGTTCTAGTAACTGTACATAGGCCAGCGTGACTGGAACCAGTGGGGTTTGGCATTTTCCCAGGGTGGCACTATTGAATTCTGCTCCTGGAATCCTCCTCCAGGCCCAGAACAGGCCTGGGTAGAGGAAAAGGTACAGTGAAGTACATGCTAAATGGAGGGGGTTTCAGTTACTTTAGCAAGAGAAGATGAAGTGTTTTAAGTAGCCTATCTTTTATTTAAATCTTGCCATTTGGGGCTGTTGGAAATATGACAAGCAAATAATCAAGAGAGATAATGAAACCAGGATAGCCTGCTTAATTTTGTTTTGAGCTTCTTAATCACTAACCCAATATGGTAATGTTTGGTTTGTAAGAACTGGAGGAAAGCAAACTTCTCATGGGAAAAAACACTTTACAATAACAAGTCTGTTAAGGTTGTGATTTTTAAAACCCTCCCCAAAATCTCCTTTAGATCGTACTCTACTCTTGGAAACGTACCTTTTTTTTTTTTTTTTTTTTGTATAACCAGGGTAAATTCTGACTTCTAAGGATTTCTTCCTTAAGTAGTGTATAGCTTGCTCAACTCAACATTTAAAACTGAATTTTAGTAGAGCCAGTAACTGTTTTCATACAAGGGGGTCCATCATTTCCAAATCCCTGTGTCTTCTCAGCGGATGTTTTCAAGTTCTAAGGAACAAAGCTAATAAGTAATGTGGATGAGGCTTTTTCTTGACGGTTTTGTTTTGCTGTAACTCCCTCTTCTTCTATACTCCTTTCTCGTCTTCCCAGCTCCCAGTATTAGTTTCCTAGGGCCGGTGTAACAAAAGTACCACAAACCTAGTGGCTGAAACAATAGAAATTTAACCATCCCAGCGTTCTGGATTCTAGAATCCCGAGACCACGGGGCCAGCAGAGGGGCCGCGCTCCTCGGAAGGCTCTGGGAAGGATCTGGTCCAGGCTTCCCTCCTGGCTTCTGGTAGTTTCTTCGCGTGTGAAGTGTCAGTCTTCACACGGACTTCTCCCTGTGTGCATGTCAGTCTGTGTGTCCAAATTCCTCTTTTTCATAAGGACACAGTCATATTGGATTAGAGGCCCAACCTATTCCACGGTGACCTCATCTTAACTAACTACATCTGCAGAGACCCTGTTTCTAAATGAGGTCACATTCTGAGGTGCTGGGAGTTAGGACATCAACAAGAGTTTTGGTGGAGGTGAGGGAGACACAATTTAGCTCACAACACCAGCTATAAATTTATGATTTTGTGCATTATAATCAGCTGGTTAAAAAGATTAAGCTTCATTCAGAGAGATGCACACAGTAGTGGCAGTGATGCATCTTATGCATCCTGGTGGAGCCCCTGCCACCCTGGCGTCCTTGAGGTTTTCTTTAAGGACAACAGTGATGAGGCAGGAAATATTCCTTTACTAACTTCTGCTCTCCTCATTCCTGCTTGCCTTTCTATTAGCAAATAAAAATTCAGGACTGCCAGTTAAATTTTCAGATAAACAATAAATATCTTTTTAAAAGTATAATTACACCCCAAATTATGTATGAGATAGCATTATACTAGAAAATTAATCATCATTCATCTGAAATTCAAATTTAACTGGCCACAACCATCCACCCTGCTCGGTTCTGGCAAGGAATAAAATATGTGTTTTCTGGTCTTACCATTACACACTCTGAGTCTTCTTTCTAATTAAACTGCCACAAAGTATCTAGTGTGTGATCAGAAATGTATAGACTATAAAGGCCAGAAAAGAAAAGTTTGATTCTTCCCACAGGCAGACTCCAGGCCTGCTGGCTTCCTTTCTGATCTAGAACAGGTGAGCCCAAATGGGCTAAGCATTTAGCCACAAGGTTGTCTTGGGTTGTGCTACTAATTTGCTGAATTGTCTTGGGTGAAACACTTAACGCTGAATGGTCTTGGGTGAAACACTTAACACCTGGATCTCCATCTTGCATCTGCAAAATCCAGAGTGATGACCACTCCCTCAACCCCAGTGGTTCTTGTAGACAGGAAGCCCTGGGAGTCCTCTGAAGGGCTTGCTACTCAGATTTTCCATAGACCAACACCATCGGCACCACCTGGGAACCTGTGAGAAAAACACACTCTCAGGCCCCACCGCAGACCTGCTGCATCAAAACCTACATTTTAACAAGAGCTCCGGAGATTCCTGTGCCCCGTAAAGCCCGAGAAGCACGGCTTTAAATGAGGTGGGCGAAAATCTCTAGTTAGGCTTTCAAATAATCCTACACTTCTAACCTCAAAGGTAAGATAGGGAAACCCCTAAACCCAGTAACTCATTTGCATCTTTCTGTCCTTTTCTAGTTTTTGTTTTTCTATAAATATTTGGTCTGGGAAAGCTGGGGGGAGGTGGGGAGTATCACTGGTGGAGTTGGTTTCCAGCTGGTGCTATACAGCTCCCTAAGAAGTCATGTACACGTTTGTGGCTGGGCACGGTGGCTCACACCTGTAATCCCAGCACTTCGGGAGGCCGAGGCGGGCGGATCAAGAGGTCAGGAGATCGAGACCATCCTGGCTAACACGGTGAAACCCCATCTCTACTAAAAATACAAAAAAATTAGCCGGGCGTAGTGGTGGGCACTTGTAGTCCCAGCTGCTCGGGAGGCTTAGGCAGGAGAATCACTTTAACCCAGGAGGCGGAGGTTGCAGTGAGCTGAGACCATGCCACTGCACTCCAGCCTGGGTGACAGAGCGAGACTCGGTCTCAAAAAAAAAAAAAAAGTCATGTACACGTTTGTAAGGCAGTGTGAGCAGAAGTTCTGGTAGCTTTGATGTTGCTCAGCCTGCCTGCTGCTGCACACCTAGAACACCAAGGCTAAGGTTGAGGGAACTCTTCCAGAGAAAGGTTTGTTTTACAGTGATCAAAGGTAACAAGAATCCATCCCCGAGCCCTGAGGATCCCAGTTGGCTTTATTACTACCATCTGCTCTGTTGCATTTTGCAGCCAGAGATGAAAGGCCTGAGAACGTCCTACACCATAGCTTGGCCATTGTTCTCGCAGCCTCTTCTAGGATGAGACTTGCTGCAGTCAAAACAACCTCAGACAGATGGTTTTAAAGCCTCATTCAGCCAAAGGCCTTTTTCCAGGGCTCAAAATGATTCTTGTTCCCTTTGCTGGTTGGCAGGAATTAGTGTTGTCTCCTGCTTGTATCATATACTTGAAAGATTGATATCACATATCAAGCTGAGCCCCTCTTTGTAAGATGAGCTCATGGGGGTCAAGAAAGGCAAGAGACAGGTGGGCAGCGGTGGCTCTGGAGATGGAAGCCATACTTGATTACGGATGAAAGCTACCTAATCTGTGGCCCATACACCTGGAGGAGACTTGAGACTCATCTAGCCTGGCCTGCTCCTTTTATAGCCAAGGAAACTGAGGCTCAGATAATTGATTCATGCTCCCAAGGATGCACCAGCGAGAGCCAAGGAGGGGCTGGGGTGCTCACACCTGTACAGCACCAGGGTTCTGGAAAGCTTTAGAAAAGCTGGGTTTATCAAATGGGGCAGTGGGCATAGGCAGTCCCAACCAGGGAGGTAGAGACTTGGCTCTGTCCTGGCCCTGTTGAGCCAAACAGCCACAAAGCTCTCTGGCCCTGAGGTTCTGTTTGTATGAATAAGAGAAAAACCACGGCCCCCAGTGTCCCTGGCCTTATTGGTTGGCCATCTGAAAAAGAATGGGGAGCCTCTGACCCAGGTCTTATGGCCAGCCCTGGACTTGATTTTTTTTTCCAATAACTAAAACTTATTAAGTGTAACAATTGTGCAGAAAGGTGGACAAATCATGTGTTCAGCTCAATGAATTTTCACACACTGAACACCTCCATGCAACCTAGAAGTGTCTTCTTCAGACGCAGCTTGATTTTTATGCAATTCCCTGTCGTAGCTCAGATAATTTATCCCATTCCATGTGGAGCTTGTGGCAGTTTAAATAAGCAGAACCACAGAGTGGCTGTGGCTGATTGTTAACCAGCCTGAAGCCTGCGGTCAGCGGGAACGGTGGCCAGCGCCTGCAGACCCACATCTTTGAACTGCTGCACTGAGCCCCCAAATGTCTTCTCCTAGTGAATCATCTTGCTCTTCCTCCCACCCCACCCCGCACCCTTTCTGACCTGGACCCACCCCACATCTTTACTTGAATTTCACTTTCCTATTTCTCCTGATCAAATCGTTTCTTCTATCTAGGTAGGATAATTTTTTTCTTTTTTCTTTTTCTTTTTTTTTTTTTTTTTTTGAGATAGAGTCTTGCTCTGTTGCCCAGGCTGGAGTACAGTGGCACAATCTCTGCCCACTGCATCCTCCACCTCCTGGGTTCAAGCTATTCTCCTGCCTCAGCCTCCCGAGTAGCAAGGACTGCAGGCGCCTGCCACCACACCTGGCTAATTTTTGTATTGTTAGTAGGGATGGGGTTTCACCATGTTGGCCAGGTTGGTCTGGAACCCCTGACCTCAAGTGATCCACCACCTCGGCCTCCCAAAGTGCTGGGATTACAGGTGTGAGCCACCATGCCCAGCTGGATAATTTTTTTTTCTAATCAGTTGTTTTTACTGAAATAATTTTTGTCAATTTAACAGTGGGTTTGTTGAAATTGTTATTTTTTCTGTAAGTTAAAAAAAAAAGCCTTAATTTAAAAAAATTTTTTTGTATGTGATTCTTGAGAGATTATTTTTTCTTTATAGCTCTCAATGAATTTTAAAAAGTTCACACCTTCCCCTAGCTGTAAGCATTCTTCACGTGAGGCAGCCTATGGAATGCATGTGTCATGCCCAGGCGATGTTGTATGCAGAAGCCACAGAACTTTGAAGTACAGTGGAGTCTGTAGTATGTGCCTAGCACCTAGGAATCTTTGTATATTTCTTTCTGGAAAGCTACAGGGAGGGTTACAGCTTTATAAAAAGGAATGGTGCATCAAGAAAGCAATGCAGGCCTGGTGCAGTGGCTCATGCTTATAATCCCAGCACTTTGGGAGGCCGAGGTGAACAGATCACTTGAGGTCAGGAGTTTGAGACCAGCCTGGCCAACATGGTGAAACCCAGTCTCTATTAAAAATGCAAAAAAATTAGCTGGGTGTGGTGGGGCACACCTGTAATTCCAGCTACTCAGGAGGCCGAGGCACAAGAATCGCTTGAGCCTGGGAGGCAGAGATTGCAGTGAGCTGAGATTGTGCCACTGTACTCCAGCCTGGGCCAAAAAACAAAACAAAACAAAACAAAAAGCAATGCAGAAACCTGGGATCTTATCAACTTCTCTTCAGCCCTTCATTCATCTTTGCTACATTGTTTTATGTCATGGAAGTATCCTTTCTTTATCTTCCTTCCTTACTATAAAAATGGAGAAAATATATTGCAAAGCATGCAATGTGGGGTTAAAATGGTAACTCTGAAGATCTGTCAGATCTTTAATTCTCTGGCGTGTGTGTGTGTGTGTGTGTGTGTGTGTGTGTGTGTGTGTGTGTGTGTCTGTGTGTATTTCCTAGGATGGCCATAACAAAGTACCACAAACTGAATGGCTTAAACAACAGAAATGTATTGTCTCACAGTTCTGGAGACCAGAAGTCTGAAATCAAGATGGTGGCAGGGTTGATTCCTTCTGAGGGCTGTGAGGGAAGGATCTGTTCTAGGTCTCTCTTGGCTTGTAAATGGTCATCTTCTCCCTGTCTCTTGTCATCACCCTCCCTCTGTTTGTGTCTGTCTCTGTGTCTAAATTTCTCCCTTTTTAGAAGACCACCAGTCATGTTGAAACAGGTCCCACCCTAATGACCTCATTTTAATTTATCTCTGTAAAGACTCAATCTGAATTAGGACCGGAGTCTAGCTCTGTCACCCAGGCTGGAGTGCAGTGGCACAATCTCGGCTCACTGCAACCTCCACCTCCTGGGTTCAGGTGATTCTCCTGCTTCAGCCTCCTGAGTAGCTGGGATTACAGGCACCTGCCACCAAGCCCAGCTAATTTTTGTATTTTTAGTAGAGATGGGGTTTCACTGTGTTGGCCAGGCTGGTCTTGAACTCCTGACCTCGTGATCCACCCGCCTCGGCCTCCCAAAGTGCTGGGATTACAGGCCTAAGGCACTGCACCTGGCCCAAATATTTTTTAATGGAGGTACAATTCAACCCATAACAGCCTCTGTGTGTGTGTGTATCTATGCTTATGTGTCTGAGAACTATGGTGATGCTTGTAGTTAAAACACCACTGGTCACATCTTCTAGGTTGGGAGGCCACAGAGGGAGTAGGCCAGCAGCCTGGAGAGTGGGGACAATGCTGCCCTTGGAGGCTGCTTGCCCCATGCCTGTCTTAAGCTCCTCTTTTTTCCCTGCCACCTGGGGGAGTGGGGCAGGCCTTCAGGGTTTAATGAGTGCACCTTCTGTGTGATTTGAAGGGGTATCAGGAGGCAGAGAGGCCTGATGGGGAGCTAATGGATTTGGCCCTGGCGTCAGTAGCACAGTTGAGTCCTGGCCCCACTGCTGCCTAGCTGCAGGTCCTGGGGGCACAGCGACTGCTCACCTCTATGCCTCAGCTGCCATGTCAGTAAATGGAGATAATACCCGGGATTACTCTGAAGAGTAAATGTTCCCATGAGAGGTGCTCAGTATCATGCATGGATAGAGCAAGTGACTCTTCTGTTCCTTTAGCGTCTGATTGTTTCTGTTGGAAATAGGCATAATACTTTCATCTATTTGCATAGCACCTTACAGTGTATAGCTCTGTGAGAAAAGGTAGATGGTTTTATCCCATTGTTCAGAAGGGTTAACTGAGACAGAGGGACCCTGGATCATATGACAGACAAGTGGTGGCTCCAGAAGTGAGCTCCAGGTCTTTTCATGCCCATTCTCTCTCCCTATGGAAGAAAAAAAAAATAGAGCAACAAGGTAGAGAAGAAGACACCACTTTATCTGTACAAAGCAGGAAGAATTTGAAGACTTACTTAAAAATTGTTTTTTGAATAGAAATACATTCACACAGTTAAAGTATAAATCTGTATTAAAACACTTTCCTGTACAGCTCTAACCTAGGTCAAGGTTTTTTGTACCGATTGAACCTAGACCAAGATAGAGTATTTCCCACTTCCTAGCTTCCCTGTGCCCCATCCAGTCCATGACTACAGAGGGAGAGAGTCTTGTTCCCACCCTGCCCTCCGTCCCTTTCACACCCCTACTCCCTGTGGGCAGTCCCTGTTGTGTCTTGTGTACCCACCCCCCGCCCCAAGAATTTCTTAACTGGCAATCCAGAGTTGCTTTATGCAAATACAAATGCATATTTTTCTTTCCTGCCCTTTCTTACATAAAAGATGGAATAATATATGCTTCTTCTGTACCTGGCTTTTTTCCCCACCAAATAATGTATCCTAGATATCATTTCATATCAATATGCAGAGAGCGTCATCAACTTTCTAAAAATGTGTTTTGAGGTTTAATGCAGCCAAGTGCCCATGTTGATGAATTTTTACATATGTCCACACCCGTGCAGCTCTAGCCTAGATCAAGATACAGCACCCCAGCTTCCTTCTGCCCCTTCCAGTCAGCACCCCTCCTAAAGTAACTGGTATTCTGATTCATAAATCTCTCAGTTACAGTTTTACCTGTTCTTGATTTCATTTCTCTCTGATGTTTTTAAATCGCTCTATTGCTTACATAAATATTTTTTAAATTTTTGCTGGGTCAGCATCACCTGGAGGTGTAGTTAAATACAGATTTCTACTTTAAGTTTCTGAGCCAGTAGGCCTGGGGTAGGGCCCAAGAATGTGTGTTTTTAAGCTCACAGGTGTTACTGATGCTATTGGCCCATGGCCACATGTTGAGTAACCCTGGTGTATTATAACTATATCTACCAGTTCCCTATAGATAAAACAACATGGGTTGTTTCCATTCATTTACCATTAAAAACAGTGCTGTGGTGTGTAACCTTGTACACATGTCATTTTGACTGTAGCAGGTACCAGCTGCAGGATAAATTTCCAGAAGTAGAATTGCTGCATCGAAGGATTGATGCGTTTGTAATCTCAACAGAAATTGCCAAATTGCCCTCCAAAGAGGTGGTACCGTTTTACATTCCTGCTGGCAGTGTGTAAGAAAGAGTCTGTTTCCCCACAGCCTTAGCAAGAATATATTGTCAAGCTTTGGATTTTTGCCAATCTGATAGGTATGAAATGGTATCTCAGTGTAGTTTTAATTTGCATATCTCTTCTGTGTAAGGCTGAGCATTTTTTTAAATGTATAACAGCCATCTTTTCTGTGTTTCTTTTTTCTGTGGCTTGTCTGTTTATATCCTTTGTTCATTTCTACTCGATTTTTAAAAATCCTTTTATTGTGAAATTATAGCAACTTACTACATATTAGCAAGATTAGCCCTTTGTCTCTGATCTGAATTGTAAATATTTTCCCCAGGTGATCATTTGCCTCCAGATTTTGTTTGTGGTGGTGTTTCCATATCTAATTCTGGATTTATATATAGTGTAAAAAATTCAAAATAATACGAAAACAGAGTTGGCTCTTGGCACAGCAACCAATAGAAGAAAATTTTACAAATCCAGATTTGCAGGGATTCGGAAAGAAACTGGGAGTACAGTGATGCTCTTTAAACAACTAGCTTTCAGACAAAAGAAGCTTCTAGGGCAGATGCCTGCCCTGGCTCACATGAGTTCTCAGAAGCAGATGGGATGTCAGTAAGAAGTGGACACCAGCTCAGGTTGTGCAGAGGAGGTCAGAGACCGCACAGTGGGATCCAGACAGGACTGGGAAATGTAAAGGCAGGCAGGAGAAGTCGCTTGCAGGTGACCTCAGAAGGAAACAGGAAAATATCTATTAGTCATAGGAAACGGAGCAGGAGGTCAAGCAGAATGTGACTCCCCAAAAGGGACAGCTGCTCACAGAGGTTGTCAAAACAGCCAAGATTCTGATTATTTCAGGTCTCTCTTTAAACTGTAATCAAAGATAAGCAAAGCAAGTGTCATTTTTGATGGGAGGTGGGATAACCCACTACAGTAGGAAGGTCATTATTGAAGGTGCTTTTTCCCAAAGCTAGATTAATTCCTACACTAGAGCATATTGGCGTACTCCATAGGGTTATATAGGAAGAAGGCTCATAGAGTATTGGTGTTGGAAAGGTATCAGGGGTCATGAAGGTTGGAGGTTACAAATCTGTGGCCTGTAGTCAGAGTTGGCCTACAGATGTGTTTTCTTTGGCCAGTCTGGTGTTGGCCCATGCAGTGTTTTTAAAAATTTCGAATTAGTCACCAGCATTTTAAAATCAGATGATTTCACGTAAAGATTTTTCTTTGCTTTTGAAACATTGGGACTCCAGCCACTGGGTTGCGCCTCTCCTGCAGCCACAGTGGCTGAGATGCAGCTACGCCACTGCCTCCCTCACCCCTGTGGGACACAGTGTGGGGTGTGCCCCTCCTCTCTAGTGTGTTCCTGACATCGAGGCTGCCAGGTACTACCGTTTATCTCAGTTTTAACGTGTATTTATTTTAGTAAGGTTAAAAGGTCAGTGGATATCTCTTAAACTTGTTTCTCTCAAAGTGGAGATGTGAAAGATAGACCAAGAGGGTGATATGTTTAAAGAAAAGCAGTGGAAAGCATATTTCTCTGTGGAAGTGAAGAATATGACCTGCTTAATGCAGTGGGCCTCTGTATTGAAAGCAGCTATCTTAAGAAACCTGGACCACCTGGCTCATTTGTGCTCCCCCCGGTCCCTGTAGGCGTTTTGTTTTGATCCAAAATCAGAGTCACCTCTCTGGCCTCATAGGCCAGAGATGTGCTGGACTTATTCTTCTAAAAAAATAGAATAGAGCAGAGCCCCCGTGGGGTCCACTAAGGCTCCTGCTGGATCTCTATTGCCACTTGACTTCTCCCTATGGCCAAATACTGCTGCTCCTGTCCCCTCCCTTCTACGGGTGTTGATCCCAAGGGCACTTCCTAATAAGCATTCTTCAGGCTATACTATCAGAGTCTGCCTCAAAGATAACCCAACCTAGGACAGTACTCCTTTAAGAATAGGACTTTACTGGACTGTGTGGTAGATAGAGCTCCCTCTCCCCTCTCCCCTCTCCCCTCTCCCCTCCCCCCTCCCCCCTCTCCCCTCTCCCCTCTCCCCTCTCCCCTCTCCCCTCTCCCCTCTCCCCTCTCCCCTCTCCCCTCTTTCCACGGTCTCCCTCTGATGCCGAGCCGAAGCTGGACGGTACTGCTGCCATCTCAGCTCACTGCAACCTCCCTGCCCGATTCTCCTGCCTCAGCCTGCCGAGTGCCTGCGATTGCAGGCGTGCGCCGCCACGCCTGACTGGTTTTCGTATTTTTTTGGTGGAGACGGGGTTTCGATGTGTCGGCTGGGCTGGTCTCCAGCTCCTAACCGCGAGTGATCCGCCAGCCTCGGCCTCCCGAGGTGCCGGGATTGCAGACGGAGTCTCGTTAACTCAGTGCTCAATGGCGCCCAGGCTGGAGTGCAGTGGCGTGATCTCGGCTCGCTACAACCACCTCCCAGCCGCCTGCCTTGGCCTCCCTAAGTGCCGAGATTGCAGCCTCTGCCTGGCAGCCACCCCGTCTGGGAAGTGAGGAGCGTCTCCGCCTGACTGCCCATCGTCTGGGATGTGAGGAGCCCCTCTGCCTGGCTGCCCAGTCTGGAAACTGAGGAGCGTCTCTGCCCGGCCGCCATCCCATCTAGGAAGTGAGGAGCGCCTCTTCCCGCCCGCCATCACATCTGGGAAGTGAGGAGCGTCTCTGCCCGGCCGCCCATCGTCTGAGATGTGGGGAGCACCTCTGCCCTGCCGCCCCGTCCGGGATGTGAGGAGTGTCTCTGCCCGGCCGCCCTGTCTGAGAAGTGAGGAACCCCTCCGCCCGGCAGCCACCCCGTCTGAGAAGTGAGGAGCGTCCTCCCTCCTCGTCTGGGAGGGAGGTGGGGGGGTCAGCCCCCCGCCCAGCCAGCCGCCCCGTCCGGGAGGTGAGGGGCACCTCTGCCCGGCCGCCCCTACCGGGAAGTGAGGAGCCCCTCTGCCCGGCCAGCCGCCTCGTCCGGGAGGGAGGTGGGGGGGTCAGCCCCCCGCCCAGCCAGCCGCCCCGTCCGGGAGGCGAGGGGTGCCTCTGCCCGGCCGCCCCTACTGGGAAGTGAGGAGCCCCCCTCCCGGCCAGCCGTCCCATCCGGGAGGGAGGTGGGGGGGATCAGCCCCCTGCCCGGCCAGCCGCCCTGTCCAGGAGGTGGGGGGGGCGCCTCTGCCCGGCCGCCCCTACTGGGAAGTGAGGAGCCCCTCTGCCCGGCCAGCCGCCTCGTCCGGGAGGGAGGTGGGGGGGTCAGCCCCCCGCCTGGCCAGCCGCCCCATCCGGGAGGTGAGGGGCGCCTCTGCCCGGCCGCCCCTTCTGGGAAGTGAGGAGCCCCTCTGCCCGGCCAGCCGCCCCGTCCGGGAGGGAGGTGGGGGGGTCAGCCCCCCGCCCGGCCAGCCGCCCCGTCCGGGAGGGAGGTGGGGGGGTCAGCCCCCCGCCCGGCCAGCCGCCCCGTCCGGGAGGGAGGTGGGGGGTCGGCCAGCCGCCCCGTCCGGGAGGGAGGTGGGGGGGTCAGCCCCCCGCCCGGCCAGCCGCCCCGTCCGGGAGGGAGGTGGGGGGGTCAGCCCCCCGCCCGGCCAGCCGCCCCGTCCGGGAGGGAGGTGGGGGGTCGGCCAGCCGCCCCGTCCGGGAGGGAGGTGGGGGGTCAGCCCCCCGCCCGGCCAGCCGCCCCGTCCGGGAGGGAGGTGGGGGGGTCAGCCCCCCGCCCGGCCAGCCGCCCCGGCCGGGAGGGAGGTGGGGGGATCAGCCCCCCGCCCGGCCAGCCGCCCTGTCTGGGAGGTGAGGGGCGCCTCTGCCCGGCCGCCCCTACCGGGAAGTGAGGAGCCCCTCTGCCCGGCCAGCCGCCCCCTCCGGGAGGGAGGTGGGGGGGTCAGCCCCCCGCAGGGCCAGCCGCCCCGTCGGGGAAGTGAGGGGCGCCTCTGCCTGGCCGCCCCTACTGGGAAGTGAGGAGCCCCTCTGCCCGGCCAGCCGCCCTGTCCGGGAGGGAGGTGGGGGGTCAGCCCCCCACCCGGCCAGCCGCCCCGTCCGGGAGGGAGGTGGGGGGGTCAGCCCCCCGCCCGGCCAGCCGCCCCGTCCGGGAGGTGAGGGGCGCTTCTGCCCGGCCGCCCCTACTGGGAAGCGAGGAGCTCCTCTGCCCGGCCACCACCCCATCTGGGAGGTGTACTCAACAGCTCATTGAGAACGGGCCATGAAGACAATGGCGGTTTTGTGGAATAGAAAGGGGGGAAAGGTGGGGAAAAGATTGAGAAATCGGATGGTTGCTGTGTCTGTGTAGAAAGAGGTAGACATGGGAGACTTTTCATTTTGTTCTGTACTAAGAAAAATTCTTCTGCCTTGGGATCCTGTTGATCTGTGACCTTACCCCCAACCCTGTGCTCTCTGAAACATGTGCTGTATCCACTCAGGGTTGAATGGATTAAGGGCGGTGCAAGATGTGCTTTGTTAAACAGATGCTTGAAGGCAGCATGTTCGTTAAGAGTCATCACCACTCCTTAATCTCAAGTACCCAGGGACACAAACACTGCGGAAGGCCGCAGGGTCCTCTGCCTAGGAAAACCAGAGAACTTTGTTCACTTGTTTATCTGCTGACCTTCCCTCCACTATTGTCCTGTGACCCTGCCAAATCCCCCTCTGCGAGAAACACCCAAGAATGATCAATAAAAAAGAAAAAAAAAAAAAATAGAATAGATTATTGCCAAACGATTGCTGTTCTTTTTGAGAGCTCATGCACGACAGGGGCAGTCTATGAGAAGTGGGAGCTCTAACCTGGGTCGTGTGAGGATTTTTATTTATTTATTTTTATTTTATGTTATTTTATTTTGTTTTATTTTATTTTATTTATTTATTTTTTTTGAGATGGAGTCTCTCGCTCTATCGCCCAGGCTAGAGTGCAGTGGCGCAATCTCGGCTCACTGCAAGCTCCCCCTCCCGGGTTCACGCCATTCTCCTGCCTCAGCCTCCCGAGTAGCTGGGACTACAGGTGCCCGCCACCAGGCCCGGCTAATTTTTTTTGTATTTTTAGTGGAGACGGGGGTTTCACCATGTTAGCCAGGATGGTCTCGAGCTCCTGATCTCTTGATCCGCCTGCCTCGGCCTCCCAAAGTGCTGGGATTACAGGTGTGAGCCACCGCACCCGGCCTTGTGTGAGGATTTTTATAAGAATTAGTGGCAACCAAAATTTAAAAAGAAAAAAAAAATCAAGAACATCAGTTTGTTTGTAGGCATCTGGAAGGGGACAAAGGTCCAACCTCTATAGTTCTATGAAAACAGGGCCAAACCAATTTATTACTACGTTTGCACCAACCTACTACTTTCCTCCTCTGATCAAAAGTAGGAAGATAGGGCTGGGTGCAGTGGCTCACACCTGTAATCCCAGCACTTTGGGAAGCCAAGGCAGGTGGATCATCTTAGGTCAAGAGTTCAAGACCAGCCTGGCCAACATGGCAAAAACACATCTCTACTAAAAATACAAAAAAAAAAAATTTGCCGGAACTGGTGGCCCACGCCTGTAATCCCAGCTACTTGGGAGGCTGAGGCAAGAGAATTGCTTGAACCCGGGAGGTTGTGGTGAGCCAAGACTGCGCCATTACACTCCAGCCTGGGTGACTCTGTCTCAAAAAACAAAACAAAACAAAAAGTAGGAGGATAGCAGGTAAGGAGGGAAACCATGGAGATAATTTGTGCGAATCAGAATATAGCTTTTGATTATTTGTGTATGAAGCTGTTCCTTATGATTGTAGGAGTAAGAGGTCAGAGGAATGGTATATTGCCAGAAATGGAGCTGTGATGGGGTGGGATGGGGGGCTGTGTTGACCTTGAGGTGGCATTTGGTGGCTGGGTTCTAGGAATGAGGAAACCCAAGAAACGGACTGTGTCCCTTAACTCTGTGAACTCTTTCCTCATTCACTTTCCTTGCTTATCTCATGAGATAGTTAGGATGATCAGATGAGATAATGCATGTTGCAGAATTTTAAAACCGTGAAAGAGGCTATAGAATATAGGTACTGTTCCAGAAGGAACTTGAGAATCAATCCGCATAGCCAGCTGTTAGCTGGTTCTTTTGATTCCGTCACCGAATCTATCCGACGCCCATGTCTTCTCCGATTGCTCTGCCTGGAATTCCCACGGGCGCCTTCTGACTGCTCTCCTGGCTTCCAGCCTTGCCACTCTAACCCATTCTCCCTGTGGCAGGAAGAGAGGTCTCTAAGAACATGTGACGAAAATCCTCCAGTAGCTCTCATTCCTTTAGGGTACAGTCCGCATGTCTTGCCCTGACCTCTAAGGGGTCCTCCCTGATCTCCCACCTCTGCAGGTCCCCAACCTTCTGCTCCACACCCCCAGCCTTCAGTCCACTTCAGAGCATTGACACAGCTGGCTGTTGTTGTTTTTTAAATTGTAAAATACACATAACGTAAAACTTACCGTCTTAACCATTTCTAAATGTACAGTTCAGTATTGTTAAGTACATTCACGTTATTATACAACCAATTTTCAGAACACTTTTCATCTTGCAAAACAAACCCCGTACCCATTAAATAGCACCTTCCCATTCCTCTCACTCCCAGCCCTTGGTAACCACCATTCTGCTTTCTGTCTCTGAATTTGACTAGTCTAGGTAACTCATATATAAATCGAATCATACAGTATTTGTCCTTTTGTGACTGACTTATTCAACTTAGTCTAATGTCCTCGAGGTCCACCCATGTTGTAGCATGTGTCAGAATTTCCTTTTTTTTTTTAAGGCTGAATCATCTTCCACTGTATGTATACAGCACATGTTGTTTATTCATTCATCAATCCATGGACACCTGCATCGCTTCCATCTTTTTGGCTATTGTGAATAGTGCTGCTATGGACATGGATGTACAAATATTTTATTGAAATCTGGCCTTCAATTACCCCAACACCCAGAAGTGGAATTACTGAAATATGTGGTAATTGTATTGTTAACTTTCTGAAGAATCACTGTACTGTTTTCTGCAGTGGCTGTACCATTTTACATTCCCACCAACAATGTACAAAGTTCCCAGTTTCTCCACATCTTCACCAATACTTGCAGTTTTTCTGTTTTTTGCTTGTTTGTTTGTTTTTTCCTCATTGTAACCGTCCTTATGGGTGTGAGGAGATAACCTTGTTGTGGTTTTGATTTGTAGTGCCCTAATGATGAGTGGTGTTGAGTATCTTTCATGTCTTTATTGGCCATTTGTATTTCTTCTTTGGAGAAATGTCTCTTCAAGAACTTTGTCCATTTTAGAATCAGGTTGTTTGGTTTTTGTTGCTGAGTTACAGTTCTTTGGCTGCTGGTGTTTAAGTGTACGAGGATGTGGTGTGTACCCGCTAAGCTCCAAGAGGGCAGGGGCTGTGCCCCCCTTGCTCACTGCCATCTCCCAGTGCCCAGCATGGAGCCCTGTGCGTGGTTCGTCAGCCAATGAGGATGCATGTGCGCAGGTCTCAACAGCAGAGAAACACGAGTCTGTGTTTATTTCTACATTCATTCTAGTTTCAAGAAGGATTTCAGATTATAGTCATATTTCTTTGGAACCCTAGTATTTGGGATCAAGAATGGCAGGTGACCCTCGTAAAGGGCTTTAAAATGGATAATCTAAGGTCTTATCAGGTACTGTTTCACTGATTTTTGGACTGTGCTTGTTTGGTTGAGTATAAATCCCATTATGCCTAGTAAGGATGATCTTGATGATGAAACTGTTTTTAGTTATTTTATAATTTCAAAATATGCGGCCACCTCATTGGTCTCTTTATGAAGAAGGCAAGGAAAATGTAATCCTGGCGTCACATGTGGTAGAGCGGAGAGGCTGGGCCATGAGTCTCCTCTCCCTCATCTTCGTGTCTTCTCCTCGGGTCTTCAGTGCCTGACTCCCCATCCTGGATCCCAGCCCTTCGGTCCTCAGTGGCCAAGGCTCATCAGCTCTCTCTCACTGACAGCCCTCCTTCTCCCTTCCTCTCTCTTCTCCTGCCTTGATTCAGGCCCTGTGGCTTCTTACCTGGATCACAGGAACAGCTTTCTAACCGGTGTCCTTACCTCTGGGCATGTTCACTGCTGCCAGAGTAAATGTTCCAAAACGCAAATGTCATCATTTTCCTGTTTAATTTGAATTCTTCGATATTTCCACGTTGTCTTCAGGATAAAGTCCACACCCTTTTACATGGCACACAAGGCCACGCACAGCAGCCCGTCGCTCACCACGGTGACCTCCCCTCCGCCCCCAGCAGTCCAGCCTCAGTCCCTTCATTCTTTGTGGATGCTGCTTTCTCTGGCTAGGATGCCCCCACTACCGGCCTCTCCTGCTGGTCCCCGAGTTCCAATGCCGTTCTATTCACCCTGACCAGTGAACAGTTTACCCACAACCTCCACCCTAGCCAGAGTGGGGCCCTCGCCTGCTGTGGCTCACTGTGTGTGCCTCTCGGGAGCGCTGCCTGTCTGTAGTGTAATCGTACATCTGTCTGTTAGTCTCCCTGCTGCACTGTATGTTTTCCAACCGGGGGTGGTGTCTTTTATCTCCATGTTTCAACAGTTAGCCCAGTGCCTCTCACAGAATAGGTCTTTGTGGAAAGGAAGAGGGAGAGGAAAAAGGAAAGTCTGTCTGATTTCAAAGATCATGTTCTCTCTGTCCTCGCCACCTCCTCCCACCCCCTCACCACTGCCCACCGTTACATTCTCCCAGTCTATGGTGGCTGAGATTAGGGTGGACTCCCAGAGTGACCCAGTCAGCTTGACTTTGTTCCCTGGCCACCCTGAAACAAACTGAGCCTGGCTACCTTCTGGTAAATGCATCCCAGCAGTGAGATGACTCATGTGTGTGTGACTCAGAGCGAATGCAGCACAGCTGGAGAGCAGCCATTTGTCTGGTGGAGGTGGGGGTTGCAGAGAGCAGCCCAGACCCAGGCACATGGCCACCAGGCTCACAGCCCCACAGCCTGCTGCCCACTGACTGGAGCAAGGATGCAGATTCTCCTCTGTCCACAGGCTGCAATGGCAGTTTCACAAGATTTCTATACCTGGGATGTTGTCTAATTTATTACTATTAAATTGTATTTTAATAAGCCACCATTTATTGCAGACTTACTGTAAATTGTTGGCACTGTTGTAAGCAAATTATCTCATTTGATCCTTGCACTAGCCCAACAACAAAAATAATAGCAAGTGCATATATAGCACTTAACTTTGTGCCAGACACTGTTCTAAGCACTTTGCATTTATTCATTTAATTCTCATAATAAACTTACTATGCAGGAAATGTTGTCCTCATTTTTCAGATGAGAAAACTGAGGTACAGAAAAGTCACACATGGAGATACCCCTGGGTCACATAGGACAGAGATGCAATACAAACTGAAGAGTCCAGCTTCTGAGTCCACATTTAGCCCTTACGCGGTGCTTTCTTGAGAAAGCATAACTATAGTCCCATTTTACAGGGGAGGAAACTGAGGCTCAAAGAGGTTAGTCCTTTATCCACAGTCACACAGTTAGGGAGTGATAGAGCCAGTGATGGGGATTGGTGGTCTCTAACCCTGGCTCTGTTATAACCACTGTGCTCTGCTGCACAGACTCAGGAGATTCTGTTACGACAATACAGCCATGCACTTGGTTCTCCTTAGCCACCTCCATTGGTGCTTCCAAGTGCTAAGACCAGAGGGTGGGCAGGATTCTGGGGCGGAAACCTTCTTCTGAGTCTGGGGCTATAGCAAACGGGTAGCATTTGATGGCGCATTTCGCCTCCCATCTCATTTCAGTTTTGGGTCCCAGAGTATTTCCTTCCCCCAGGGATGCTGATGGGACTTTTATTACCTCCACAGACAGTGAGACCGTGCACTACCACTATGGCCCTAAGGACCTGGTCACAATCTTGTTCTACATCTTCATCACCATCATCTTGCATGCTGTGGTTCAGGAGTACATTTTAGATGTAAGTGACATGTCTGGATTCTGAGATCAGAAGCTGGGGAGGTGCCTTGGGGTGGAGGACCTGGCCTTGGAGGAAACTGCAGCTCTGCACCCATTCATCCTCCAACTTGCTTGCACTGGTTGGGTCTATTACCTGGGCTTCCTTCACCACACTTTGGTTTCTGTTCACAGCCTCCTTTAATCAGCACATGGGACAGCAGTATTTATTACACAGAGAGAAAGCTGTCTGGAGATGGTGTCCTTATGGGTCTGTGGCACATTGAGTAATTGGGGATATTTTCTTTACACGTAGGCTAGAGACATTCATCTTGCCACTTTCTCAAAATGCTTGCCTTAGACCAAGCACTGTATGCACGCAGTAGGCTTACACCAAATGACTTGGATTATGGCCAGCTGCAAACTTCTAACGATGTTCAACCCTTCTGTGGGGAGAATACAAGAGTTTGAAACCTGCCCAATATGGATACATTTGTATATTAATATGAGGGGTTTTCTTTATTCTTTAGAAAATCAGCAAACGGCTTCATCTCTCCAAAGTCAAACACAGCAAGTTCAATGAATCTGGACAGCTGGTCGTCTTTCATTTCACCTCGGTGATTTGGTGCTTCTACGTGGTAGTGACGGTGAGCCATTCTCAGGACTGCTGAAGCGGGAGAGCTCAAACCAAGGGGCAATTCCAGCTCTGGGATTGCTAATCAAATGACTGCAAAGGACCCCTTGCTCTTTTTCTTTTTCTGTTAAGGGGAACAAGTTTCTTAGAACCTTCTTAGCTTCTTAGAACTGAAACTATGTTTGCATCCTCATGGTATTACAGAGAGATGCCATTTTTTAGCTGGAGAGAGTCATCTTGGCCAGCAGTCACCACTTGTTATAATCATTATGCAATACTGCAGTAATGATACCATGTATCTACATAATACTGTATTGTTTTACAAGGCTCTTCTACAAACACTGTCCCATAAGATACATTTGATGTTCATTCTGATACCCATGTTACAGATTGAAGAGTTCCAAGCTCAAATTTTGCAGTATGCCTGTGGTTCTGTGGTTTTGAAACAGCAAAGGATAGTTTGGACTTGGAGATAGAGTTCCAAGCCCAGCTTACTCTCTGTTTTACTACCTTGGCCTTCTATAAACGAGGCCAGCCTCACTCTGTCAGCTCATCAAATCCTGTGAGAGTCAATGCCGTTTCAACAAATGCCTGCAGGACCAGACAATTTTCCCCTCCTTTCTACGTAAACAGACTCTTATTTCAAGCAACCTTTGATACAGCAAAATTCCCTCATAGAAAGGAATGTGGATGGTCCTTTGGAGTTTGCTGTAACAAGACCTTGCCTGTCCTGCTAGGAAGTATTGAGTTAGTACCCACCACCACCTGGAGCTCTACCTTCCTGTAACCTGGCCCCCTGAGAAATCCATGCCTGGGTCTTGGAAAATTCAGCAACCCTGTGACCTCTTGAAGATTTCCTTCCCGGCCTTCCACAGATCCCTCACTTTCTTCCTCTTCTTTCAGTGACAGTGATGGGCGCTCCCATCACAAGGAACTCTGTCTCCAGAGTTGAATGTTGAATTCCTATTCTCAAAGCCAGAGTCAACGTGTCCTTTTGTACATTGTTTTTATTCCTATTATCATTTCATCATAGAGCAGCTTTCCTAAGCAGAACACTAGGAATTTTAAATGAGGGGCCCAAGACTTCTGTCCTCTCAGGCAAGGCTGTCACAGTCCCAGGGGCAGATTGACACTGTGTGAACAGTGCATCCCTGCTGTTGTGCCATGCACACAAGTCCCTAGACTTCCAGGTTTCAGACCACACCCAGTCCCTTGACGTTCAGTTCATGCCCACCCCCGGAGGCCTAAGCTGCTTTGAAGCAGAACAGCCTCAAGATACCAAAGACGCCGTTCACGAGAAGGATTGCCTCATCTCTGAATCACTTTTACCCTTTCAACTTCACCCCCAAACATTCCACCCCAGCTGTGACACGTGGCGACCAGATTTGGAGGCTAGAACCAAGTTGCTTAACACGCCTTCCAGGGTGTGAAATGCTCAACAGCTCTGTCTTTGCCTCTCTCAGTTCTTCAAGGATTTGAACATGATGCTAATTAGTTTGAGAGCACATAGGCTTTTCTTGGGGAGGCACATAACAGTTTTTTATTCTGGGGAGAGCCAGTTCCCCACTCAACATATTCAATAGGCACAGAGACCAGGGGACCACGGAAAGCTCCAGTGACCCCCGCCCCCCGCCAACTCTTCCTAACAACATTTGACTCCTTGCCCTCCGCCGTTGGAACTGTGCTTCCTGGAAGGAAAGTGATTGAAGACGAAGAGATGTAGTTCTGTAAAAGGCATAAAAACAGCTTGTTTTTTAAAAAAAATAATATTTTTCTGTTATGATGCAAATTTTTTCATGACTCTTCTTTCTCTCACTCTCCACAGTCATTTCATCGGCAGGTCCTGCCAGCTCTGCCTCCCAAACACATTGAGACTGTCTGCTGCTTTCTGCCTGCACCACCAACCCTAGTCTAGTGACCCTTGACCAGGGGAGATTTGGGCCTGTAGGGGACATTTGGCAATATGCTACTGGTATCTAGTGGGTGGAGGCCAGGGATGCTACGATATAGCGTTTAATGCACAGGACAGCCTCCACAACAAAGAACTATCTGGCCATAGTGCCAAGATTGAGAAACCTCGATCTGTATAGTCCAAGCCACCATCATGTCTTGCCTAGACACTAAATATCTTTTTTCTAGAAGGAGACTGTTTCCACTCTTGTACCCTCCCACCCCAATCCATTTTCTGCTCAGCCAGATGGATCTTTTAAAACAGAAATAAAACCATACATTCCCGTGCTTAAAAGTCCCATCACACTTGCAGTGAAATCCTTTTTTCCTCCCCATTCATGTGATCTGGGCCCTGCTGATCTTGCTGGTCTCATCTCACTGGCCACACCCCCACTTTTGGCCTGGCTGTTCTGCATCCTGGGCTTTGTACTGGTGATTTCTCTGCTCAAGGGCTCCATCCCCTGCCATCCCATGGCCAACTCCTTCTTGCCATCCAAGTCTCTGCCTAAATACCATCTCCTCAGAGAACCCCCCACCAATTTGCATTTTCTGCACTGTGCCTGTTGCTGGTGCTTCTCTTGATTGTGTATTCTGTATTCTCTGTTTCTCCCACTAGATTCTGAGCTGGCTGCTAGCAGGCACGGTGCTCACTGCTGTATCCCTGGTATGGTGCCTGGCACATACTAAGTGCCCACTAAATGTTGGCTATGAGAATGAGTGAATAAACTGCAAATGCATCTTCTCTCTCCAGCTTTCAACATTTTTAAAGTAATGAATTGGTTGTTTTAATAAATATCATAAATGATCATTTTTTAAAAAGTGAACAATATAGAGAAGTTCAAAAAAGCAAATTCCTCCCACCAGAAATACCAGTATTATTCTGGTGTTTGATTGAAACATTTCTCTCTGCATATATAGAGGCAGAGCAGTGGGAGTGTGGCTGGACCGCCAATAATTTTATAGGAATGTCAGCCTCCAACTTTTAATCTACCTTTGATCGACTACTCATTGTTGAGGGAAAAAGAAAAAAAGCACTCCACTGGAGAAAGCAGGATGGGTGGGCGTTTGGTCTTCCCTGTCTGACTTCCTTGCTATATTTGGCTTCATCTTTTAGAACCTAAAATCCACCGTAGATTTTAGAACCAAGTAGAGGGAATGTCCTTAATGCTGGTGCTTGTACCAGGACCGGTTTCTACTAACAGACTAGTTGCTTTAGGGCAGATTTTTAGTGCATGGTTGTTCTGATGGTCAAATAATATAAGGTATGTCTGAATTTATGTAGCACTTGCCTGTGCTATATCTGAATTATGCTGTTCTTCGTGGTTGTGTTTGTTCACACACCAAAAGGAAGGCTGCTGGGGAAACAGGAGGGATCTCTCCACCTTGTTGAGGCCTTGCTTAGCTCATGGGTGGATTTGTAGAATCAAGAGAGAACAAAGGATTTCAAAAGCCTCTCCAAACCATCTGCTGGGGCCTGTCAGTGGATGGGATTTGGGGTGGGTTTCAGGTGCTTGCTGGGTCACACTCAGCCCCCTGTGGACTCAGGTGCTTTGCGTGCCTGAGCTCAGAGGGTGCCCCAGCCTCAGTCCTCCTTCAGACAGCTGCCTGGACAGAGGTCTGGAAAAGGCTGTTCTCAGAGCAGTGAGTCATTTTTCCTCTGGCTCCCCCTGCTCTCCTCCCTCCACCCTTTTCCTCCTCCAGTCCCAGTGGACTGGACATTCACAAGCAGGCAACATTTTTCTGGGGAGTTTCTTTGCTTTTTGGCTTCAAAGTTCTGACCTCTTTGTCTCTAAGTAAGAGGCCAAGCCAAGGAGCGTTCCTGTTTAAAATCACGAGATTTTCTGGGCTTTACATTGCTCTCAGTGCTGCTTTTCTTGGCGAGTCTTGTTTGGGCAAAACTTTCTCTCCCACCTCAGTTTCAGAAGTACCATTTTTCCTGCTAAGTACATTCCTGCTTCCTCTAGGAAGAGACATTCTCACCTCTCTGATGTCCCTGGAATGAGGTAGCCTGGGGCAGGAGAGCTGATGAAGGCAGGCGTATGCCCGACAGAGTGGGTGGGTAGAGGTGATAGAAGCAGTGTATTTGAGAGAGCTCACAACTGTCACCACCGCCACACACGCCACCACCCGAGAGCCTCATCCACTTTTATTCCTCAATCAGCACGTGACCCAGGGAGGAGAGAGTGGTAGTGAGAAGAGATTAGAAATGAGGCCATGTAAGTTCGAAGTGAGATCATTTCCTTCTAATCCAGGTGACTGTGACTACAGTGGTATAGATGTATCCGATTGGACTTATCAGTCAGGTTATTGTGCTCATGGAGGCCCAAGTTTGTGGGATTAGGGCCGTGGACTGTACCCGAAAGGCATGCTGATAGGTCACAGGGCGTTTAGTGACTCGAAGGTGGGTGGATCAGCCCTCACTTGGAAATACAACTAAAGATCCTAATAGACAATAACCTAGAATGCTTCTTACTAAACCCTGTTGGCCTCATTCTGAGCACTGTAAAACCTCTGCCTTTAATCCCAGTGTGAACATTTGAGGTTCTCAGCCTTCTCATCAAAGCCACCAGCTCAGCTGATTTTCTGATTTACTGAAGCAACCTAGCCTGAAGTTATTGGACCAGAAGGCTTGTGGCCCAACTCGGATTTCAGCTGTGCTACTGAGAAACTATCTTGGCTGGGCGCAATGGTGCACGCCTGTAATCACAGCACTTTGGGAGGTCGAGGCAAGTGAGGTCAGGAGTTTGAGACCAGCCTGGTCAACATAGTGAAACCCCGTCTCTGCTAAAAGTACAAAAAATAGCCGGGCGTGGTGGTGCGTGCCTGTAATCCCAGCTACTCAGGAGGACTGAGGCGGGAGAATCGCTTGAACCTGCAAGGCAGAGGTTGCAGTGAGCTGAGATCGTGCCATTGCACTCCAGCCTGGGCAACAAGAGCAAAACTCCGTATCAAAAAAACAAAACAAAACTATCTTATTTCAGGAGATCCTTCCTATCTGTTTTTTCATTTTCCCATTTCTAAAATGAAGTCATCCTAATCTAATCTGCTCTGCCTTCTCTGAGTGACAAATAAGAGCCCTTTCTTCAGAAGAGAGAAATTGCCCAAAGCATTCATCATTCATTCATTCAACCAACTGGTGTGTATTGCACTCCTGTAGTTTCAGCTGACTCTTGCTTGTGGTAGATTATTTCTTCCCATGCTTTGTACTCTTGGATTATAAATTCATCTTTAGCAAGGTTTTATCTGTGGAGCATCCTTGGATGAGGGTATTTCCCTAGGGTATCACTGGCCCACCACACTATTAATTCTAATTTCTTACCTTGGCGGCTTTTGGATCACACAGGTAGTATATTTCACCTCCAAACTCAGAGCGAACCTGAGGTTGCAGATTTTTAGAATAAATGATTTTGTTTTCACCTTGAGTATGGGCTGAGCAGACATCTTCATTTCCCTGTGTTGGTCAGCAAACACTTTCTAGTCTTTTCCTTTCTCTGAGATTGTGGCCTTTCAGAGGTCCTGGTCTTATACAAGGTCTTGGGTTCCACCTCCCAAGGCACCATCTTCTGTTCTCACATGGGCACAAAAACCCTGGCCCATAACTAGGGCCTTTTGGGCTGCTACAGTGTCACTTTACTGCTCTGCCTTTTAGCCTCCCTCTCCCTTTGGGTCCCAGGGGGTTTCCCTTTCTTACTGTGAGCTCAGCTCTTTGCATTTAAAAGAATATTCATTAGATTTCACCCAGCATTTCTAGATGTTTTGTGATGGAAGGATTTTCATGTTGCCATCCCCACCCCATATAAGGTGCTGGGCTACATGTTAGAATTCTAAAGATAGGCAAGAAAAGGCCCTAGTATGAAGGGACTTGCAAGAGTAATGGAAACAACTGACAGTAATGACACAGTGTGGTAGGTGTCAGAGTCCAGCTGCATGGTGAGGCCTATGGGGTCCTGCCATGTTTTTTATTCAGCAGGCTGTGAAAAGCCAAAGTAGGCTTTTCATTTTTCCAGCGAGTGGTGATTCTAGAGTTCATTTGCTTATTCATTATAGAGGCATTTCCTGAGCGCCTGCATGCCAGGCACAGGACTAGACACTGGCACATAAACTATCCCATTCATTTCCAACAATAACTCTGTGAGGGTGGGTATTTTTATTTTGTTTTGCAGATGAGCCAGCTGTGGCTTAGGGAAACTAATTAGCTTGCTCAGAGGAGCAAGACTAATTCGCTTGTCAGACTCATCTTCAGATGTGGGTCGTTGGACCTCAGAGCGTGGCCCTTCCTACTCCAGCATGACTCTTCCACAGTAAAGAAACCAGCCAAGCGCCAGGGGTCCCACACAGAGAAGTTCTCTGTTTTCACATTTCCTGTTCCTTCCTCTTTCTGTCAGGTGGGGACTGGATGCATCCCTGACCCCTGGACCGGTCCCAGGGCCCCAGCAGGTCTCACATCCACATCTCTAAATGGTCTCTCTTCTTGCCCACTGCAGGAAGGATACTTAACAAACCCAAGAAGCCTCTGGGAAGACTACCCGCATGTGCACCTCCCGTGAGTATTCTGTTGACTCAGCCCCAGGGAGGAGCGACCGGGCCCACTGCCTTCCTGTCCCAGCGGAGTGTGGCCAGAACACCACAGGCCCAGCTGGCCTGACGAGCAGATCATGCCTTGAGCCTATTGTGGATGGTAGACTTGTCTGGAAGCCACTTCTTCTCAGCATGCTTGACCAGAGAATCCCCAGATGAAATTCCATCTGTGCTGGCTCCCATCACGGAGGTGCCTCAACTGCATGAGACAGATTCAGAAGCAGAACATCTCCCTCCATAATGCCCTCTGGGTTTCTACCTTCTTGGCGACCCCCTGACATCCATAGAGTGTCTTCCCTTCTGGCCTGCCATGGCTGGTGGTCTGTCAGAGCCAGCGTCCTCTGCCTCATATAGTGCTGCCAAGAGGGCAGTGTACCCCAAGGGCAATACCTGGGGCCATCTCCCTCAGGAGGCCATCCTTTGCCTTTCCCGAGATCTTTGTTTTTTGTCTTTTTTCTGAGATGGAGATTTGCTCTTGTTGCCCAGGGTGGAGTGCAATGGCATGATTTCAGCTCACTGCAACCTCCACCTCCTGGGTTTAAGCGATTCTCCTGCCTCAGCCTCCCAAGTAGCTTGGATTACAGACATGTGCCACCACGCCCAGCTAATTTTTGTATTTTTAGTAGAGATGGGATTTCACCATGTTGGCCAGGCTGGTCTCAAACTCCTGACTTCAGGTGATCCACCTGCCTCAGCCTCCCAAAGTGCTGGGGTTACAGGCGTGAGCCACCACGCCTGGCTGCCTTTCCCGAGATCTTTAAGAGCAATAATAGCAAAGGATGTAGGGCTGAGTTACAACCTTCCCTTGCTACTTAGAGCCGTTTGTTGTCTCAGTGTATCTGTTGGTCCCTATCTCCAACAGTGCTCTGTAAGCAGCTCCCTCCTCAAGGCTGAAGGATTCCTCCTCCTCTGCACTATTTTAATCATGTTTGTTTCTTTCTGTGGACTTTCCGTGTCCTTTAAGTGGTTTTGTATGTGGAACAAGGGCACAGGCCAATGGAGAAGCCAGGGTCCCAGGCTCAGGGTGCGGCGGTCACTGGCCTAACTCCCTTGCTCCTGGACCAGCTCCTCACAGGCAGAGTCTCAGCCCATGCTTTTCCCTCCCGTGCTTGGCCAGCACCTGCAGGGACACTTTTCTCTATCCTGCCCGTGTGACTTGCCCCCTTGTCTCCAGCTTCCAGGTGAAGTTTTTCTACCTATGCCAGCTGGCCTACTGGCTGCACGCACTTCCTGAGCTATACTTCCAGAAGGTACGGAAGGTGAGTGCTCACTTCTCCCCCTTCTTGGAGGCCATTCATTGACCACTCCCCTCCTGCTATTCCCAGGGGTACCTCCCTTCCTTTCCTCCAGAAGCATGGAGTGTTGGGTGGTGATAGGAATATGTTGGGGGTTGAGCAACATGCTGAGTCATCTCTTGGAGAAGTGTCATGTAGTTGACCGCCAGTGTCAGTCTCTTGCCTGCCTCTTCCACCAGACCTGTGGCTTTGGAGGAAACCTAACTCTTATAGATGTCAAAGGAGAGGTCTTTGCCATTTCCATAGTCTTTTTTTATTTTTACTTTTTATAGTTTCCTTCTGAATTATTTCCAAGAGCCCTCTTCTCCAGTCCCTGTCTCTTATTTCTCAATCCAAACCTCGCCCTCTGACACTAGACCCAAGGCTGCTGGAATTTGGGAATGGACCTGAATGCCCTTGAATTTCAGCAGCCTGGTGCAGTGGGACTGTGGGACTCGTGGGACATGGGACTGTGTGTTAAAGCAGTCAGAGGAGCCTGGCCCTCTCTCATCCCCCTGCACTTTTCCCCCTTCCCTGAATCTTCAGTTAGGGAATTAGCAAATTTACCATCTGCTTCTCTTGTTTCCAGGAGGAAATTCCCCGCCAGCTCCAGTATATTTGCCTGTACCTGGTGCATATAGCTGGAGCATACCTCTTAAAGTGAGTGAGACCATGGAGCCAGCCAGATTTCCTTGCCCTTTTATGTCCATGCATCTGTCCACACAATCATATAATTATCAGGCATTTGTTGACATCCTCTGTGTGCCTAGCACTATGCTAAGACTTGGCAATACAAAGATGGTAATGGAAGATTCTTTATCTTCAGTGGTTCATTCTCATTCTGAAGAGACAGTTATAGACATAAGTAAGGACAGTTGAGAGTGATGAACACCATAACACAGTATGTATCATCTGCTCTGCAACCCAGAAGAAGACCCTCAACAGAGACAGCCAGGAAGACTTCCAGTGGATGTCGGCCTTTGAACCATGGCTTTGCAGCTTGAAGGCCTCCCAAAGCTGGGCTCTTACCTCACAGTGTCCAATGCAAACACTGCTAGAGCTCGTAGCCCTGGAATTCCCTTCCCTTTGGTTTATAATGACATGGAGAGTAGGTCTCTCTTGGTTGTTCTAGAGGCAGAAAGAATTGCTATAATATTAGTTCTCGAAGAGCCTCTTTTATGAAAAGAATCCTTTTGATGTTAATAAGCCGTGTCATTGATAATTTGGGCTTTTGCTGAGTGTTATCCATGCAGTAAAAGCACCCCACACTTTCTCTAGGCTGGCACTTACAGAGCTCACTGTGTGTAACTTTCTGCCGAGGTGCCTGGAAATCCCGAGGTGCGTTGGACTAGGTCCTTGCAGCAGGCATCCCGTGTGAATGACTGACCTGGATTAGTAAGACTGAGGCAGGGAAGGAGCTCTCAAACTCTGTCTCCTGTCTCTGGTGGCCTGTAGCAGCATCAGTTCCCGGATGGGTCTTTGAGGGCCGAAGGCTGTGGGATGATGCCAGCTCTGCCCTTGTGTTGGATGGTCATTTGTCACATGCATAACGGGTCTAAGAAGCCAGTCTGCACTGTCACCGTAGCAGTGGCGAGGACCGGGGAAGAATGTATAAGCAGGGCCACACAGAAGGAGCACTTGCTGCTTCTGCATGTACCTCGGAGCTGTGAAGACTTGGATAATGGAAAGTCAGACAACAGGAACATTTCATATTCCTATACTCAGAGCTCAGCAAATGTGTTCTGAGTACCTTTTATGTACTTGGTTCCAGCCTAGGTGATGAGTGCAAGGTGCTAAGTACTGTGAAGGGCCTATGCGAGGTTTGCTGTGGGAGCAGGCAAGGGCATCTGACCGAGACAGGACAGCTGAATGGCCAGCGGGTTGGTATTAGGAAAAATGTCTTAAAGGTGTGAGAGCTAAACTGAATCCAAAGGATGCAGCAGAGCCAGCCAGGGAAAGTGGGAGTGGAAAGCAGAGCCCAGCCAGGCACAGGGGACAGCCTGAGCCAAGATGCAATGGCTTCTGCTCCACGCAGCATCTTGGAGGGAATGTAAGTCTAGTCTTCCCCACCCCCAGCCTGAGCCGCCTGGGCCTGATCTTGCTGCTGCTGCAGTACTCAACTGAGTTCCTCTTCCACACGGCTAGACTCTTCTACTTTGCAGATGAAAACAACGAGAAACTGTAAGTGGGTCTGCTGCAGGCTGGCCCGCTTAGAGGCCTGGGCAGGGGTTCCCCCGAGGCCCGGATGGTTGGAGGGTCCCTCCCTGGGTGCACACTGCCCACTTACCTGCAGGTGGTGCCCTCCCGTTATTTTTTTCTGGAACATCTGATTTTAGATATCTCGTCCCTCAAGCACTTTCCCCAGCCACCCTTGAATCCTCTTCCCACTCGGGGTCTCTTCTGGAGAAGTGGGTGAAGATTCCTTCAAGGGCGCTAAAGACTGACATCCCTCTTCTGCCTCTGTGAGCAGGTTCAGTGCCTGGGCTGCTGTTTTTGGGGTTACCCGCCTCTTCATCCTCACCCTTGCCGTGCTGGCCATTGGCTTTGGACTGGCTCGCATGGAAAACCAGGCATTTGATCCCGAGAAAGGGAACTTCAACACTTTGTTTTGCAGGTGAGTCGAGCAGAAGTCCAAGGTGATAAGCCAGGGCTTCCTGAGTACCACAAGGAGCCTCCTGAACTTGGCACAGCCCCTGCAGAAGGTCTGGAGGCAGCAGACCCTTTAGTCTCCCACATGTTGTTATTTTTTGGAAATCTCTGGATATCAGGCCTGAGGGGAGAAGAGATAGCAGCCTCTGGTTCCATCCAAACCATCTTCATCCCCTGGTCCTGGTTTGCTCAGACTGTAGTCCAAATAGGAATCCCTTACGTTTGTCTGGCACTTTGTGGTGCACAGAGGCATCACACCCAGTCTCTCAGTTGATATCATTCTCCTCTTCTTGTGTGTGGGTGCTTTAAAACCATGTGCTCAATGGCTTGGCCAGTGGCCTCCTGTACCAGCGAGAAAGGCAGAGAGGAAGCCACTATTTTCCGGAGCCCCTAGGCCCAGGAGAGTGATTTGTCCAGGGTTGCTCCACTTTTAAGTGACATGTTAAATGAGAAGCCACTCTTCCAGAAATTCAGTTCATTTGAATGCTACCAATATTTGTGGAGCTTACATTAGTCTTGTTCTGTGCAATGGGCGCAAAAGAGACACAGCCATGGACCCCTCCCTCGTCATAGGAGTAGCGTGATTGTAGAGCTGGCCGTACGTCTGTCGCCACTTCCTTCCCGTCTCCCTGGCACATGTGATGTGTGCTGGAGCAGAGACTGACTGAAGCACACATTCTTCCTGGTGATAGTGGTGGTATCGAAGAGGGCCAGTGGTGAAGGCGGACGTGATGAGCCATGGGAACTGCAGGGCCCCTGGCCCTTGTTCTCCCCTGCACAACTCAGCCCCAAGGCTGTGAGCCCAAGCCCCAGCCTAAGCCCCTAACCCCCTGCTCTGCAGGCTCTGCGTGCTGCTGCTGGTGTGTGCCGCCCAGGCCTGGCTCATGTGGCGCTTCATCCACTCCCAGCTGCGGCACTGGCGGGAATACTGGAATGAGCAGAGTGCAAAGCGGAGAGTCCCAGCTACACCCAGACTACCAGCCAGGCTCATCAAGAGGGAATCTGGTGAGTGCCAGGGCCCTTGGCAGAGAGTGGAGCCAGGAAAGTCTGTCTGGGATGGGTGGGAGGAGCCAAGGCACCCGGCTTCTTGGGCGCTGCCCAGACCAATCCTGCCAGCTTCTCCTTCCTGACTCTTACCTCAGGGCTGGGGCTCCTAGCTCCCTGATTGGCACGTGGCTGGGTGTGGGCCAGGGACAGGCTGTGGGTGGGGCTGGCCCTAACTAGGCTGGGAGCCCTGGCCACCACGGGGCAGGGCAGTGGCTGGGCGGGGAACTCTGGCAGGAAGCGTGTCCTCAGGGTGGCTTCTGGACCCCAGCCAAGTGCTGCTGCTACTGCCGCCACCGCCCATTCTCAGTGCCGGACGGCGGCCTCTGTCCTCACCTGCCCTTTTGCTCCACATCTTAGCCTGCCCCTGCCTCCCAGCTTGCTGGCTCCTCCTCTGTCTCCAAGAATGACTCACAGTGACATAGTGCTAGGTGGGGGGTAGGGGTGGGACACTTATCCTTTGGCCCGTGCACGCACTCCAGTCATCACCCACCTTCAGCAGGTCCTCAGGCCCTGCCAGCCCTGCACGTTCTGCCCAGCCTGGGGGCCTGTCTGCACCGGGCGCTGCTTTCTGACTCACCTGCTTTTCTCTAGGTGGCCACCTGCTTGGCAAGGGCTTATGTGTGTTTGAACCAGACACACGCGCAGTTGGGTGTGTCGCAGAGTCAGGCCTGGCTGGCGGGGGAGGTATGGGGCATAAAACTGCAGCCAGTACCTCTGAATTTGAGCAGGCGCACGGAGGTATTTTGAACAATAGAGCACAATTTTTCTGCCAGAGGAGTGTCAAGCATCCTGCTTGAGGCCTTGTTCCTACAGCCTCTTGTCCCCCTCCCTTCTGTGGCCACTGCTCCTGGGAGTTCTTGCTGAACTGGAAATGGGCTGATGCCTTGCAGGGGGCCTGAGAAGAACTGAGGACAGTGAGCAGTGACAGCATCTAAGTGATTTCGGCGAGTATCTAGCCCCAGCCTCAGGCTTGGGCAGGCTGGCCTCTGTTGTTGCTGAGTTACTGTGTGTCATCCCAGGCCCCTCCTGCTAAAGCGCAGTCAGAGACCAAGCCTCTCAAACAGGGCCACTAGTCCAGGGCCCTGGGGAAGACAGGACCCTCCTGGGAGCCGTCTGCTGGCTTGCATTTGCTGTGCAAGGCTGCAGCCCGGCGCCCCTTTGGTGCATCCATGTATAGCAGCTGGGCTGCCCGGGCCCCTTCCTTGGCCTGGCCCCACCCTCCCCTCTTCTGCCTTAGCTCCAGCAGAAACACCATGTATGCTTGTCTCTCTCCACTTCCCAGGTTACCATGAAAATGGAGTGGTGAAGGCAGAGAACGGAACCTCCCCACGGACTAAGAAACTCAAGTCTCCCTAAGGCCAAAGTGCTAAGAACAGGAATCCTCTTGGTGGGGGCTGAGCAGGGGGCAAGGAGCTCAGGCCCCCTCCCTGCCTCCTCCTTCCTGCCTGTGATGCTCCGTCTCAAACAGCCGAAACCTGTCTTTCAATGGGGGGAGGGGGCGTTTCGCTTTCCTTCTTCTTGGCTTCCTCTTATTCTTCCACAAACCATTCTCAATAAAGCCAAAAATCTTTCTCTTTCTCCCCCTCAGGCCACCTCCTGTCCTCACTCCTGTCCTGTGCTGGCTTTTCTGGAACGCCAGGCGCCCATGGCTGGCACCTTTCTGCTTGCTCTGTCTCTTGCCTCATAGCTGCTGCTTTTCCTTTTTACTTCCTATTTTCACCTTATCTTGCAATTTTTCTGTCTGATTTTTACAATGGGAGGGGAGCTAAGATTGCAGTCCTGTCCTTCGGTCCCCCAGGGCCTGCCGGTCAGAAGCCTGGGGCTGGTAGCAGGCCCTTGGTGGTCCTCATGTGGATGGGCAAGAAGAGAGCAGCCCTCTCGGATCATAATCTCCTTGGTGCTGATTAACTGACGAGATATATGATTCCAGTTCTGCATGTACCATCTTGAGGCACAGCAGCCACTGCTCGTTGTAAATGCCAAGGCATTTGGCTTTGGGACGTGACAACTCAATCCAGAAGGATGGTGTGAACTCGGTTGGGTCCCCTGACTCGAGCTCCTACCAGTGGCTGGCCGTGGATTGGAAGCCAGCCTGCTGTCGCTCTGTGGGGGAGACACATCTTCCCACTGCTTAGAGCAAGAGCAGGGCAAACTGCGCAGCAGGCACCTCCAGAAAGGTAATGGTGGCAGAACCCACAGTGGAGTCGACCTAGGCCTTTCTCCAGCAGTCCCAGTCGCCATTGCTTTTTCAGCCATTCACAAGCATTCAAAACCAAACCAAACAGCAGTTCATATACCTGCCTGAGATAGGCTGGTCCTCACCTCCAGAGCCAGCCAGCCCCGTCAGGGGCCAAACTTACTACCTTGACTTCATCTCTAGCTGCAGAAACACTAAGTCTCAAGGGCTTCAGCCCCATGCTGGTCCCTTGGTGTTCAGGGAGGGTCACTTGGACCACTGTTCATCTGGCCGCCCTTGTTGAGTGTTCTTTGGAATTGTTTTTTGAGCACAACTACAGCATTTTAGACTGCATGAAACCATGACTGACTGAGAGTCACTCTCTGGGTAGATGATAGGCGCCTTTCTGGCCCCTTCCCTCACAGATTCTTTCCCCTCCCCTCCACCTGAAGAGAAGGCCTCCAAGTCCTTTTGGTGCCTTGTGAGGACTTTTAGAAGGGGCGTTCAGCTTTAAAAAGCCGGTCCTAATTACGGCCGGACGCAGTAGCTTACGCCTGTTATCCCAGCACTTTGGGAGGTCGAGGTGGGCAGATCACCTGAGGTTAGGAGTTCAAGATCAGCCTGGCCAACATGGTGAAACCCCATCTCTACTAAAAATACAAAAAATTAGGTGTAGTGGCAGGCACCTGTAATCCCAGCTACTCGGGAGGCTGAGGCAGGAGAATCGCTTGAACCTAGAAGGCGGAGGTTGCAGTGAGCGGAGATTGTACCATGGCACTCCAGCCTGGACAACAAGAGCGAAATTCTGTCTAAAAAAACAAAAGTCCCAATTAAGAACCTCCGAACTCTGTTTTGAGGCAAAGGGGAGTAGTTCTTGGTAGGTGCAGGAATAGTAGTGTCATTTGGAATACTGGTCATCTTTCTGACATCACAGTAGAAACCAAACCTTGGATTTAGATTCAAAAGGGGGGAAATGGGTCTTTTCATCAAGGCAACTCCCCTTCTCCAAGTCACTTACATCATAGATAAATTTTAGCTTCCCAGTAACTGAGGGATTTGTTTCCTAATGCCATTGGAGGCCTTCATCCCTCTCTACGATAAGGTTGCAGAAATGGGAAGAGCTACCCGTGGTTGCTTTTGATTACCCTTAGGAAGTGAGACAGTGTTTTTGAAAATATGTATTTCTCCCATTTCTCCCTCTCCTTCCCTGACGCTTCTCTGGGCTGCACAGCAGAAACGTTGGTAAAAGGGCAGTTTGGTTTCAACACAGCAGACCTGATATGGGATCCCTTAGCCACTTTAGTCAAACAGCCCTGACAGAGTCTATAATTGAGTTCAGGCCCCCCACCTTGCCTAATAACTGCAAATCGCATGTTCAGCCAGCAGCCTCCTAAGCCCACCTTCCTCCCCCATTAGAGAACACCCATCCTAGGTGCTCTCCAGGCTGTGTCACTGGCAGGGCTTCACATGCAGGAGGCCTCTCTCAGGTGAGTCCAGGTTTAACTGTTGAGTTGTGGCTTCAACAGATATGTATGGCATGCTGGGATGTGCCAGGTGCCTGCGTTGTGCCAGTTGCTGGAGAGGTAGTGTGAGCAGAGCAGCTGAAATCTTGCCACCAAGCAACCCTCATTCTCATGCCTGTAGGTTTCCATTGCTCTGTCCCAGGACACTTGCGTGCCAGAGACGCCACAACTTCATGTCCCTGTCTCTTGCAAGCTCCCCGTGCTGCCAGTACTTCATGCCTTGGATGTGGTCCCACCAGCCCAGTGGCTGGGGTCAGCTTAGGCTCTGCTTCCCAGTGGACAGGGGTGTGCTAAGGGTTTATTTTATGTAAAAAAAAAAAAAAAAACCCTGAGACTATGAGTGGGGCTGGCATCTTGCCAGCCTGGGCTTCAGGGATGTTTGGGGGGGGTGGTTAGAGGGTAGTTGTAGGGTACTTTGTCACCCCCCTCCCCCTGCCACCCTCCCTGGCACGTTTATTTCACAGCAGAGCCAAGTCTGTGGCAGGTTGACACAGACTGTGTTGCCAGAGCTGAAATAATTCCACTTCATCCTATGAGCGTGTTGGGCTAGCTTGTTCTAATTTTGGCCACTTTGGCTGTTTTCTTCAGTTTTATGCATTCTCTCCTGCCCCAAAGTGCCAAGCCATTTGTGAAGGCTCTGCCAGACACCTCCAAGCTTGAGAGCTCAGCACCATGCACCAAGAGCAGGAGAAAAGACGTAAACCTACCTCAGCAACTGTGGCCTCTCGACAGCCCTGGCTAACTTATATTTGTGGGGAAGCCAACAGACACAGTAGGAGGAGAGGGAGGTGGCGCTGGTGGACCAAGGATCTGTGCTACCCGCTCCCCTCCTTGGAGGTGCAGTGATGATGGGAGTTATTTTTATCATCCGGGCGCTGATAGCTGCACTATTAATAAATTGCATGTGTTCCTTTTGAAGGTAGGGGATGGTTCTGGGTGAGAGGGGAGCAGGCTGAGCCGGGGGGGGATCTGCTGTCCTCCCTTTTGAGTCAGTTCTAATCCCATGTGTGTCTGGGCCACCAGACCGAAATGGTTGCTGAGAAACTTGTCTGTTCATGTCCGAAGGCATAACTTCCCAACATTTAAGAAACCCCAATAGACACCTCTGCCCTGGCCACGTTCACAGATCCTTCTCTTGACCGGAAACCCTGGGACCCTAAGAACCCCTGAAGCTTGGGGTGGGTGTGTGCTTCTGGGGTCTCTTTTGGGACTTCCTTTGTCAGTACCCCTTCTTTTTTCTAAGCAGCTAATAAGAGGTTGGGTGAAAGAGTGCATCTCCTCCCAGGATTCCACAACAAAATTCTTATCTTCCATGGATGCTTTAATTGGAAGTGGGTTGCCGACCCCCTTGTGCCTAGAAAAGGCCTTCGCTTGGGTTTCCTTTGTATGCTTCAGCCTTCCTAGTTGGTTTTTCTAGGCCTGGTGTGAGAGGTAGGGAAGTCTGCACGTAACTAATTCTTCTGCTTAAGGGCCTATGGCACAAGTGCACAAACTTCAATTCTTGATGTTCTAAGCCCTCTCCTCTAACAGAGGGAGTGCTGAAAGCTTTTGAGTCAAGACAATGGAGTGCTCTTCCTCCCTCACTCTGCCTTCCGAGTTTATGGTTCCTTTTCTCAGGAGAGGATTTTCGGGATTATTGGAGGATTAGGTCATTGTCAGATGACTGGAAAACCTAAATAGGATCCCTCTCCAGCTCAAGGTTGTCCCAGTGAGGAAGACTTTACCAACTTCTCACTCTACCCCACTACTCACATGAGTGTTAGCTCCACCTTGCAAAGGCTGAAGACCAGTTCTCCCCAGTGAAAGCTGCCTCATTCTTTTATGGAGTTCCCTGGACTGGCAGAGCTATAAAGACGAGCATTGGGATTTGCAGTCTCCATGTAGCCTTTCGTGCTTGGCAACCCCTGTAGACTTTTTGTCCCAAGCAGATTGCGCGCGTGCGCGTGTGTGTGAGAATTAGTGCCTTACTTTGCTGTGTGGTTTTCAACTTGTACTCCGTGGCCAGCCCCCAGTTGCCAGGGCTCGACGGCAGCCAAGGACACCATACCTCAGTATAGTTATATATAAAAGGGACACGGATTGTGACAGTTTCACCCCATTTGTTTCTAACCCCGCTGCCCAGGATTAGGGTCTGTGGTGTGTTCTGTTTTGTTTTTGGTTTCTCCCTTGTGTCAGTTCTCTTCTGGCCCAGCTGGGTGGCTGTGGAAGTCTGTGAGGTGGCCCAACCACAGCATACCTATTAAGAGAAGCCCAGAGCTTCCAGCCCCCACTTCGAAAACTCTCCTCTGGCCCCACATAGCAAACTCCTTCTCCGTTATTTTCCCCACCCCCAGATTTTTTTTAAAAGGCCCACTTGCCGTAACCTCTTTTGGTCTATTTTGCTTCCCATTCAGCCCAAAGTTTATATGATAAAGGTGTTTACTTTTACTTCCCAGTCTCCAGTTCAAGTGCTAACACATACATGTCTGACTGTTGCAGAACTGTTCGAGCTCCTAATTCAGTGTTACCTTGTTTTAGTCGCAGCAACCCTCTCCCCTACCCCTTGCCCGCCCACGTTTTTCTCACTCTTCCGGGTTGTGCAATAACTCTCCCAGCCAGTGGTCCTTTCCACAGCCTTTCTGTCCCTTAAAACACCTGCAACTGGGGGAGAAATGGGACCCATGGGAGGGGGAGTCGTCATCCCTTACACAAGAAATAGCCACTTTCCTTTTGTTGTTGTCATTCTTGTGATCCTGGGTGGGTTTCTGTGGCACTCTTTTAGAACATGTAGCATCATCTTAGAGGTCTATTTTTAAAAAATCTGTTGAGGAAAAAACCATTCTCACGATGGGGCTTAAGTCATTGTCCAGGAATAAGATTGGTGTGGTGCCCATGACATCACCGTCACTCTGCCTAAAAGCACTCTAGAGCTACTTGTTCACGTGGAGAGGAAGGATATTTTGCGAAGCAACAGCCGCAGGTGGATAGCCCTGTTCACCTGATAGGGTCTAGCTGTGATAGTAAATATAATACCGCTGTTTCCTTGGGTACAGATTTGAGTGTTCATGTGATGAGACTGTAAACCTCATTTTTCGGTTCCTCTGTTTAAAAAAACATCTGAAGGATGAACTAAGGCTGCTGGTGCCCTGAGCAACTGATAATGCAAATGTGGACAAAGTGTCTGTTTTCTACTCTAGCCTGTTCATATGGACCAAATTTCAACAAGGAACTCAAGGAAAATTTGTACCTGCCGTATTTATGCTTTCATGTAAAAAAGGGTTGGGGGGAGGGGTGTCTTTTTACTTTTGGTGAACTTTTTTTCAAAATCATTTTTCCACTGTTTCTGTCTGGTTTTAAAACAAATTACAGTTTTGTATGGATTTTTTAAATGTACATTTTGGAACAAATGATCAAATATTTTCTGAAATAACAATAAAAGGCAGAAAATTATCAGAATTGTCTCATAATTATTTCCTTGACGTGCTTTATACAGTGATGCTTTTAACGTGGATGTTTACGTTTGCTTAAAGGAGTTTGCAATGAATTTTAGCCCTCATGTCTAATATTTTTCACTATATTAGTCATTTCTTATATATTTTGACCCATATTTGTCCATTGTGATATGAATTAGGGAATTAAGGATGGAGAGTCAGTTATGTCAAGTGCTGGATAGCAATAAGCATCATTTTTATTTGACTCTTTAATAGTAAAGTGGAAAAGGGGTTTTCTTAACATGGGGTTTGTGGGTAGGAAGCTCCAGAAACAAGCACATCATCCTTGATGCCTACTATACTATGATGTTATTTAGCTTGGAGGAAATGGGGTTTCGTTTGTGTAATGGCCAACAAATATGTTGGTGCTGACTAGAAGACATCCAAGTATTAGTAATAGTGGGGATTGCTGGTGTCACTTACATGGCTGCTGTTGCCTATAGCTGCTTGCTGTGTTTACCAGAACCATCTTTCTTTGGAAAGATTTCAAAAGATGAGTGCAGTTACAGGTGGCAGTTAGTCAAGGACACCCATGGGGTGTGAGAAAGAGGAAATGTTTGCTTGAGGTGAAGGTGAGTGGTTCTGATGCATGGCAAGCTTCATTGTAGAGTTGGGTCCTGCTCTGCCATGAGAAGCTAGGTGAACTCAAGCAGTTAACCCTTCCGAGTCTTTTTGCGCATCTGTGTCAAAAGGGTTTCATGTTTTGCGGGGAGTCATGGTGAGAGATTTAGAGATACTGAATGCTAAGTTCATGGTACATATAAAGCACTCATATTGGCTTTTTAAAATGAACCTATGTGCCAGCAGGATACTCAGGAGTCACTTAACCAAGTGGATTCTCTGGACAACATTTAGAGACGTCTTCTCTACCTATGTGTCCCAAATACCCTCAAAGCCTATAGATATGGATTTGATACACCTTAATTGGATGGTATTTTCAAGGCCCCCTGATGGTGCAGACAAGGTACAGGCCCAGGTTTCTGAGTAGTGGCTAACTCACAGCCCATCTTTACCCACAAGGCAGATTTTTATTAGTCCCAAAGCCGTAAGCACTATAAGCAGTCTTAGTCAAATTCTTCAGTTAGACCTGATAGCTTCAGCTACCAGTGCTAATCTTAATAATAATTCTCATTCTCTCTCTCTCTCTCTCTCTCTGTGTGTGTGTGTGTGTGTGTGTGTGTGTGTGTGTGTGTGTGTGTATATTAGAATCTTTCAACTCCCTGGTGGCCAGTTTGAAGTGATGATCATTTCTGCTTCCTACAATATTGCTTGCTACAGGGTAATGCTCAGCTCCCTTCCACCACCTGAACCTGACACTCCAGATGCATGCCAGCTATGACTGTAGCATAAGGTAATTAGTGACATCTAATGGCTGCACTGCCATTCAGGATTTTAGTAGAAAAAGTGATTTGCTCTGACGTTTGTGGCTCCTATACTTGCTGCTTTGTATAAACAGGTGAGCAGCGAGTGTTTGGACACCACAGAAATGGCCTGCTGGCTTTGGTCTTTCATGAAGTCTCTTTTATACCTTGTGTTGGTGCTGTCAGATCTCAGCTTCTCAGTCTTAAGTAAACTTAAAAGGAGATGCAAGGCAAGAAGTGGACAGCAAACTTAAGGAGTGTATGTGGATAGTGCCAACTTTATTGAAGACAGTTCCCTCTGAGACTATAGGCCTAGCTACTCAGAAGGCTGAGGCAGGAGGATTGCATGAGCCCAGGAGTTTGAGGCTGCAGTGAGCTATGGTCACACCACCGCATTCCAGTCTGGCAACAGAGTAAGACCCTGTCTCTAAAAAACAAACACAAAAACAAAACAAAACAACCAAAAGCAGGCTAGAGGATGCTAAATGAGACTTTCCTAAATCTCCATTTTGGCTGAGACCCAAAGCTGAGGACAAAAATTGGCAAATATTTCCATATGTTGCAGATTTGCTGCCGATCCATGAATGATTTGCTAAGGAGTAGCCCAAAGCTCCTCTACCACAGGAGGCAAGAGTGATGGAGGAAATATCAGAAAGTGCAAGCTTCTTGAAAGGGGCTGGAGTGCCTTGGGTCTGCAAGCTAAGTGAGGGGATACTTTAAAAGACTCAGGGTTTGACATGTGTCTGTCCCCTGGAGTTTGGAGAGCATAAGATTTGGGGTACCTGGTTCTCCCCTGAAACAGTCTAAAGGAAAGGGATTGAGCTGCCTAATTACACATCCAAGAGAGCCATCTGGGTGAGAACATGGCGAGAGTGCACACCCTGGAAGGTGTGTCAGCCTGAAAGGGCCTCCTGGGAAGATCAGAAGGAGCCTTGGAGACCATACCATTAGAGCCGGGGTGATCAGGTACAGACTGGGTCCCCTCCATCTGAGAGTGGTGCACTGGGCAGTTTCCGGTTGGAAAGAGTTCTAAGAACTCACCAAAACGGGGCTCTGAGCAAAGGACATGGAATCAACCTAGGTGCCAATCAATGGTGGATTAGATTTTTTAAATGAAGTATATCTACACCATGGAATACTATGCAGCCATAAAAAATGAAATCATGTATTCTGCAGCAACATGGATGCAGCTGGAGGCCATTATCCTAAAGTGAATTGATGCAGGAATAGGAAATCAAATATTGCATGTTCTTACTTCTAAGTGGGAGCTAAACATTGAATACACATAGACATAATGATGGGAACAATAGACACTGGGGACTACCAGAGTGGGAAGAGAAGCAGGGGGTATGTGTGGAAAAACTACTTACTGGGCACTATGCTCACTACCTGGGTGCAATATACTCATGTAACAAACCCGCACATGTACCCCCTGAATCCAAAAAGAGAGAAAAGGTGCTCTGGGAGAAAGAGTCAGCCTTTTGGCACATGTCACTCAGACCTGGCCCCACATTACGACATTACTAGCCACAGAAATAAGACTTTGCCCTTTTTCTCTGGTTTCTACCCCCTTAACCTTTCCCAGAGCCTACATGGGCTAGAAACAGCAGCATGGCTGAATAGGAACAAAGGGAGCAGAAGACAGAAAGAAGGGAGTAAGAAGAAACCACTATCATCACCCCCGTATACACACACTCTTTACCACAGGCTTCTAAGCCTGGGGAAGGACTGAGCTGGGCCAAGTAGGATAAAGCTTGGTAATTTTTAAGCTGAAAAAACTTCTAAAATACAGATAGTCCCCAACTTTCAATGGTCCAACTTATTTGCCTACTTTACAATGGGCTTATCAGGGTTATTAAATGTGTTTTCAACTTGTGATATTTTTTACTTACGTGAGTTTATTGAGACATAGCCCCATAAGTAGAGGAGCATCTGTACTTGAAAGTGAGATACTGTTTTAAATAGTTATGAGCGACTGAGGGTAAAACAAAACAAAACATGGGTTATTCCCAAGATAATAACCTGGAACAGAAAAGGAATCAACATAATACATTCACAGCCCTTTCAATAAGCTGGTTACAAGTGGCTGAGCTCGTTAGGGAAGGAAACACCAAGGGAAGTTCCCTAGAAGTTCTGAGAGGGCAAAGCAGTCTGAATTCTGTGTAACTCTATCCTCATTCATACCACATTTTGGGTGGCTTCGGGGAATTTGAGATAGCATGTTTAAAGATGAACTTAGTGGCTGACTTCAACCAAAGAGAAGCCCTGTTTGTAAAAAGCCAGTCAGAGCTCACTAGAGAATAGTAACTGCAACTAGTCTTTCCTTCCTCTCTCAAGGCCAGGCTCTCTAAAAGCAGCATTTTTCTAATCTTTTTTTTTTGAGATGGAGTCTTGCTCTGTCACCCAGGCTGGATGGAGTGCAGTGGCGTGGTCTTGGCTCACTGCAACCTCTGCCTCCAGGGTTCAAGTGATTCTCCCATTTAAGCCTCCTGAGTGGCTGGGACTACAGGCACATGCCACCACACCTGGCTAATTTTTCTATTTTTAGTAGAGATGGGGTTAGTAGAGATTTTTAGTAGAGATGTGTGCACATATATGTATATACATAATATATATACACATATACATACTATATATATACATATAAGCGTGTGTGTGTATGAATGTGTACATATAAAATATATATATATATGTATGTAGAGAGAGAGAAAGAGAGAGTTATAAGAAATTGCTCACACAATTATGAAGGCTTACAAGTCCCAAGATCTGCAGGGTAAATTGGCAAGCTGGAGACCCAGGAGAGCTAAAGGTATAATTCCAGTCTGAATCCAAAGGCCTAAGACTTAGGAGAGCTGATGGTTTAGGTCCAGTCTGAAGGTCAGCAGGCTCCAGACCAACAGCTGATGTTTCCATTTGTGTCTGAAGGCAAGAAAAGGCTGATGTTCCAATTTGAAGCCAGTCAGGCAGGAGGAATTCTCTTAGCTGGGGAAAGATCAGCCTTTTTATTCTACTCATGTCTTCAAATGATTGGAGGAGGCCCACCCACATTAGGGAGGACTATCTGTTTTACTTAGTCTTCTGATTCAAATGTTTATCTCATCCAAAAATACCTTCAGAGAAACCCCCAGAATAATGAAATATCTGAGGCTGGGCACAGTGGCTCATGCCTATAATCCCAGCACTTTTGGAGGCTGAGGTGGGAGAATTTCTGGAGCTCATGAGTTTGAGACAAGTTCAGGCAACATAGCGAGACCTTGTCTCTACAAAATAATTTTAAAAATTAGCTGGGCATGGTGGCTTGAGCCTGTTGTCCCAGCTACTGGGGAGGTTGAAGTGGGAGGATCACTTGAGCCCAGGAGTCTGAGGCTTCATAGAACTAGGATAGTGCCACCACACTCCAGCCTGTATGACAGTGAGATCCCATCTCTAAGAAAATTTAAAATATTTTTTTAAAAAGAAAGAAAGGAAATATTTGGGCCCCCTGTGGCCAAGTCAATCTGACACACAAAATTAGACATTGCTATACCCCTATCACCCTAAATAAGGCACCAATCTTAGATCCTATTAGATCCAATTTAGTTTCGACTTCAGTAGGAGTGAAATAAGAACCAAAACAGAAATAAAACTTCAGGAACTCTGTAAATGCCTCTATGAAGAGTGTAAGGTGTATTTCAAAGCATAGTTCCAATATCAAAAATTGTCTTGCATTTTCTCATCAGCAGGTCAGTTTGAGAAAGCACGAACAAAGTTATAGTAGTTAATCTTGCCTTCTCCATGAGAGCACATCCTGATTAACTGCAGAGAGAGCAAAGAGAATAGGTGAGACAGATCTGCAGGGCTTCCGTCAGCTCAACTGCAGAGTGCGCTTATGCATAATGATCCCGAGCCTTTGTAAATCAGTTCAGAATTTTTGTATCCTCAAGTTGATTCTGAAATGATCCTGTGAACCTGGCAGGTAGGACAGACATTATCCCCATCTTACACTTAATGAAACCAAAGCTGGATGGAGTAAATGACCTTCCCTGTTGAAGGCCGAAAGAATGAGCGTCATGATCAACTCAGTACACCACTGGAGGCTCTATGAGTAAACAGTAAACTGTTTCTCATGAAAGCAGGATGTTGGCAAACTGACAAACTGCGTCAGCTGCTCAGAAGGAACGCTGAAGGCAGTCACGACCCAGGCACAAGTGTTTCTTGTGATTAGACACATCTGAAGCCTGTTAGCAATAATGTGAACCTGTGATCAATTAATCCCTGCTCTTTCCACCCAATAAATATGAAGGGCTGTAGCAGCTCGGGCGGTTGCCTTTGCTCACTAGAAGCAGGGAGCTCTCTTCTTTCCCTTCCTTTAAAATAGTTACTTTTGTTTTAAGTTTTCATTTCTGCTTTCATCTTCCTTCATTAACTCTCGTAATGACGGTCTCAAGTAGTAACAGTAGTAATTGTCGTAGAGATGTCTCAAGTAACCGTGGCAGTCTGCCACATTTCCCAAGATTTCAGAACTAACATCCATATTTATAAAAGCACTTTTAGTTGTTTTTATATTCAAATAAAAGACTGTCCACTCAGCTCATGAGGAGTAAGACTTTTTAAATAGCAGGCTCTTGCTACCACAGCCTAATGGAAGGGTCTGGTTATGCCACTGCTCAACCTGTGTCCCTTAAAACTCGACTGTGACTGGTAACAGACTGATTTTCTGTGGTTATTTTTATAAGATGTGCAAATCTGTCCCACCCCCACTTCCCTGCTCCACTTGCCAATGACTGCCATCCCTCTCTCCCATGTCAGTTCCCACATCAGACAGTATGAAGAATTTGAAAATCAAAAGTTGGGCATGCTGTCAACCTAAAATTTGGGGAGCTAAATGTGTGTTTGGTCCACATGAACAAATACTCTTCTATCTGCCCTCCTACTCACTCCCTGCTAATGTTTCTGTCTATGAAAAATCCTCATCTCCAACCTAGTCACTAGCCCTAAACCAAACCCTTTCCTAAATGACTCTTAAATTCTGAACACCTGTTTTGGCTAAAAGATCTTTAAAAAGGCCTCAGAAACTCAATATTTTTAATCAGTAAGAATGTCTCAATGATCATAAGCCACAGTCCTTGGCATTTCTCAGGGGGACTTTGTTCTGACTTCCAAGGGAACCCTGGCTAAAGGGTTTATAATGAAGAAAAGGCATGAAAGTCCCCCTTCAACTCACTTATGAAAATTCAAGGAAGAAAACTTCCATGCCCTTCCTCCATCAGCTGCTGGCCATGCTACCACTACTGACAGATGCCACAGCCCTCCTGCAATGGTCACGCCTTCTTCCATGCTAACCCTACTGATGGGCCAGTGTAGGTATCAGCTGTGAAGGGTATCAAAGGCTGCCAACCAGTCTGCTCTATCAACTTATCTTTGAGTCTCCCCTTGGTAGCCACCCCTCCTGGATCGTCTCTGTTGCCCTTCTTCAGTCCTGACATGTTGGTCTACTAACCACTCTGTGTTGTCCAGCCCCAGGCCCACTTAAAGAGATGCCCTGCAACAGCAATTAGAAAAGAATACCAATGCTAGAATCAACGGTTAATACCTAATCAGGACAGAATAGTAGATCTGATCTGAACATCCTAAATCTGGCCCAGTTGTAGTGAAATACACACACAATTGCCTTTAGGAAAGAATGATCAGTGCCTAGCCTCTGCAATCAACTCAGAAGAGTAATTCATACTGACCTCCTTAACCAAGGAGTCATCCACTGGGACATTAAGCGATTCACAGATTTTAAAGAACATGTCTCTGTCCACATATCCTGAAGCTTCCTTGTCATAAATTTGAAATGCCTCACGAATGTTGTCTTTGCATGAGTGATCTTTCAGTTGCTTCTGAATTGTGTCTATTAATGCTTCCAATTCCTGCACGCCTGGATCCTTTTCAGTTTGCTTGCTGTAGAGAAAGGAAGGAAATGACTGCACATGGTATTTATTCTTGATCAGTCTCATCTCGGTGACCAAGGTTCTTACTTGATGAAATCAGGGAAGCTTCTAATCACAGCTTTGAGACTGAGCTGACCAATAACTGAACACTTGCCCACAGGCCGATAGCTGACCTCCACATCAGGAAGGCCCGACTGGGGGCAGTTTTTGAATTTCCTCCCTTCTTGCTCAGCCTCCTTTCCTGCCATCTGTTAATCACTGCACCACAAGGAGGCAAATCTAATACCACCACCATGCCAAATTTGGTATCTGTGGGAATCACATCATTGTCTCTTACTACTGTTGCAGATTAATGTTTCCTCATCTACAACTAAATGCCTGAGTGATATATATAAAGAGAGATGATAGATATAGATATAAATATATAGCTATAGATCTGTAGCCAAGAATCAACCTTTTATAGTTTTAATATTATTCCCTCTCCAATTCACACTGAATTTTGTGAAAGGTTATCTATGGAAGCTAAGAGATTGCTCTGTGAGGTAGAGTGAGAAGTTTGGGCTTAGCATTTACTGAAATTAAGAGAGAATAGTAACACAGGGTGTTGGGAAGAGAGAGGTCTAACCCTTCAAAAAACAACCACAATAAGTAGAGGCTCAATTTTTATTTCCTCTGAACATGAAGGTACAGTTATAAAATTAAAAATTTTAGAGCTGAAAGATTCCCTCATATTTCATCTTCATAAATCCTTTTAGAACAAAATGGGCCACATAAACTCAGTAAGCATTCTTCCCTCTTTCAGTGATGAGAAAACACATTTGAAGACCCGAGTGACTGATCCCAGATCCCATGTCAGCGGCAAGACTAGCACTCACATCCCACTCCAGTTCCAACATATTCTCTCAATTATGCCCAGTCACCTCTCACTGAATTCCTCTCCTTCCGTAACTTGAAAACTATCAATCTACCATTGCTTTTCTGTATTTACTTTTCTTGCGTATAATATTTTTAAAGTTCACTGTTGCAAATAGCCTCTGTTTAACTTATTTCCCTCTTTTACCTGCTGGCAAGTCTTGCTGGGGAAGGTATAAAGTGGAATAACCTTTCAGGAAAAATTTGGAAACATGAAGCAAAAGTCCAGCAAATAATCTCAAATAATTTATCCTAAGGAAATAATCATGGGTTGTATGCAAAGATACATCTATAAGATTGTTTTGAGATAGTCTAAATGTCCAAAAATAGGGAATTAAATAATTTACACTACAATAAAGCAACAGAATAATACTGCAGCCATTGACAATGCTGCAGAAAGAGTATAAAGATGTTTTTAGTGAGAAACTCAAGACATAAAAGTATGTATAGAGTGTTACCTTGTGTTATAAAAGTTGTGGGGGAATAAGAGTATATACTTAAAGTTGCTTATATTATTTAAAGAAACTCTGAAAAGATATTCAAAAAAATAAATGAAAGAGGTAGTTACCTATGGGGAGTGGAGGGTAAGAAGTGGGTACATGAAAGATGGGGTAGGAACAAAGCTTTTCCTTGGTCCCTTCATATCTGTGTCTTCAAATATTTCATTTCACAAGGGTTCGTGATAGACTATCAAGTGAAAAAAGCAAAATAGTATTACAGAATTTTCCACTTTATATGCATCTTTAAAAACAAAATATTAGAAGCAGTTATCTCTGAGTTATAAGATTTTCAAAAATTTTTGTTTATTTCCATTTCTATTACCTAGATTTTTATTCCCTAAATTTTCAAATTCTGGTCATGTGTTACTTTTGTAGTAAGCCAAGAACAATAAAAATTGTTGTAATAATCCCCAATATCTAAATGCTCTCTGGCATTATTAATTATAGAAGCAGAATATGTTTATCTGATGAATGTAATTCAAATCATATATACTAAATTATGAATGACCACCAGGGAGCTATTTTAGTGGCAGAAAGCAGTCAAACCTCAATCTCGCATGTGTTTCGAAGAACTAGAGCCATGAAACATATAAAGTTAAAATGTGATCATCCAATCATTTGGGGAAAGAGACAATAACTCTCCCTTTCCCAAAGAAGCCAGATTCCCATTCCCCTTTATACAGCAGGAAAAATACCCATGGCATCTGCTGCCTTTGAGCAAGATGGAGTAAATTCACAGATAGATGGCAATAGGTGGTACTGTTTAAGGAAGAGCTAGTTAAAGTTACAGCCCCTACTTTATTGCCAAAGCCCAAGTCAGGGCACACTCTGGAAAAGAGCTGCAAGTTACAGGGCAAGGTTTGCTCACATGGCTCAACAAGAAAACAGAGGGGCCAGCTGGTTATGTCCAACAGGGACTGCCAACTGAGAGGTGGCCGGAGGTCCTAACATGCTAGTTGAACTCTGTGCCAAGCCCTCCAATGACCTTCCGTAACTTCCATAAAAGTGAACGTGTTTTATAGAGTGGCTAATCTTCCAGAGGTAAGAGGGATGTCACAGTTTTCTGTGTGCTCTTAGAATATTTTGCTATGAGCATCCTGGCAAAGTCCTCCACTTAGAAAATGAGACAGATAAGCAAAAAGAAGGAATAAGGAAGAGCAGGTGTGCTAGAAAGATGAAAATGACAATGGCTTCATTTTTAGTTGTACAAAGTGGGAGATGCTGGTGGCTCAGATGGACAAAGACATGTTGAAAATAGATTCAGCAGAATGGAGAGCAATTCAGATACTGCAATGTCTAGAAAGTTTAGAGAAGGCAAGCAAAAGGACCAAAAACAGGACCTTGAGAAATGCCAACCTAGTAGACGGAAGTAGGAAAGACACACACAATAGGCTTTAAGAGAGGTAGGACTACCAGAAACTCTGAATTTCCAGAACTCAAGAGAGGATTACAAAAGAGGGGTAATAAAGAGTAATCAATATTATATGTAGATCAGAAAAACTAAAGACTATACCAAGGGGTCAGCAAACTATGACACCCAGGCCAAAGCCAACCTGCTGCCTATTTTTTATACATAAAATTTTATTGAAATATAGCCACTCCTATTCATTTATGTATTGTCTACGGCTGCTTTCACGCTGTAAGGGTAGAGTTGAGTAGTCATGCCAAAGAAGGTATGACCCACAAAGCCTAAACTATTTACTACCTGTCCCTTCACTTAAAAAAAAAAAAATTGCCAACCCTTGCTCTAGATTATGAGCTCCCTATTCTCTCATATAATTGCCTAAGCATTTAATATAAAGTTTGGTATATGGTATAAGCTCAAATATCTGTTGAATTAATGACTAAATGAGAAGAGTCCATTATACTTGGAAACAATCAATGACCTTCAAGAAAGCAATTTATGAAGCAGTCATTAAAAAAAGTCAAAAAGATTCTGGAGCAGTCAGGAGGAAAGTGGTTACAGACACAAAATAGAAGAATTAGATTTGAAGAAATAGGAGGAGTTACTTATCTCTGACAAAAGAAGGTAAAGAGAAGAAGAGTGATAGTAGAGAAACATTCTAAGATGAAGGGTGAGAAAACTGATGAAGCCCACATTGGATCATTTGATCTCATATTTGAAACCAATTACTTCTATCTCCTTAAAGAAAATGGAAAAGAAAATGAGAATATTTGGAAAATTCTCATGGGAAAAGTAGCTAGAAGTGAAAAAGAAAAGGATTAAAAAGATAATTGAGTAAGTGAGTAGGGTCCTCTTGAAGCTGAAGTGCATAAATAGGCATGTTAATGGAACAAGAATAATACATATGAACAAATGTGTGTATGTATCTATGCTATTCACACATGTGGATTTCCTGTGGAAGGTAGGTTAATAAGTGTGTGCATTTGCTGGCCTTAAGTCTTAGTTCAAAATACTGCAGTGGAGGACCCCAAACCCAAAGAGAATTTAAGAACTTGAAGATGAAGTTAATACTCAGTTACCTATGCATTATTCTAATTTTCTGGCTCAGAGAAAGCAAATGGCCAACTCCAAATTTCATTATCTTAGAACTGACAATTGACATAAAAAGTACTGGTCTGACAAGTACTCATGATCCCCTTTCCTGACTCTGCAATGAGTGGCAAAATATATTTGTAACTGCATTTCCTTAGAGTGGGATTCTTTATCAGATGGGTGAGTCGGGAGCTAAATGCAGAATAGCTAAGAGGCACAGAAGATGCGACAGTGGATTTGTATCGTCTCCATGTGTTTTTCCTAACTCATCTCTCTGACCCATCACAAGAGAAGAAGGGCGGGGGTGAGGATCAAAATGAGGATGGCAATGGATCTCTTACCCCATGTCGTAGTCCATTTGTGTTGCTATGAGATAACTGAGGCTGGTAATTTATTTAAAAAAAAAAAACAGGCTTATTTGGCTCAGAGTTCTGCAGACTGTATAAGGAACATGGTACCAACATTTGCTTCTAGTGAGAATGTCAGGCTGCTTCCCTTCATGGTGGAAGGGGAAGGGGAGCAGACATGTGCAGAGATCACATGACAAGAGAAGAGGCAAGAGAGAGAGAGTAGGTGGTGCCAGGCTCTTTTCAACAACAGTTCTCATGGGAACTACAAGTGAGAACTCATTCCTATGAGAATGGCACCAAGCCATTTATGATGGATCTGCCCTCAGGATCCAGACACCTTCCATGAGGCCCATCTCCAACACTGGGGATCAGATTTCAACATAAGGCTTCATGGGGCCAAACAAACCATATCTAAAACCATAGCTTGCTGGGGCCAAACAAACCATATCCATATGGCAACCTAAAATTTGAATTTCTCCTTATTTTTATTGATATCATATTCTAAGAGTCACAGTGGTATCTTTTCCTCATTACTACATTTTAAAAAACTTAAATTACTAAATTTAAAAAAATTTTAAAGATGATTTAATTAGTGGTATGCTGAAGCAAGAAGCTTTCCAGTGTCTGTTGGTATTTGCATAAACAAGTGACAATTACAGAAAAAAACTTTCGGGAAGTACTTGAATTAAATATATGACTATGAATATGAAGTGGGCCTTTAATGCTGTCCAACCACCAAACTATGCTTCTCTAGTCCGTTCAACCTCCCACTTTCCTGGAGAGCTATCATATTTGTTTAAGTCCTGAGGCATTTTTTTTTAAAGATGTGTCCATGAAATGAGACGATTTTTTTTTTTTACATTTTAACATCTCTGGAATTAACATGCATTTTCAATTAATGATATGGATTATATTTGGCAATTTTTTCTTTCTTGGTAGTAGCTAAAATATGCTGTTTTAGATTTTATTTCATATTCATTTTATTGATATTTATATATTCAATAAAATAGAGCATTTCATAACTTCTCCTCTCTCTTGAAACCTCCAACATCTCCCTCTATCCTCACTCTTTCTACTGCACTACTATCACGAAACAATCACAAGGGCCTCCCAATATCTACCCACCTACAAGAATCTGAACCCACATATGCTGCCTTTTGCCTGTTGCCCTAGATCAAGGTTTTAAAGAGTAATCCCAGGACTCTTGGAGGTTCCCAAGACCCTTCAGGGGTCTGTGAAGTCAAAATTATTCTTGTGATAATACTTAGTCATTATTTGTCTTTTTACTCTTGTTTTCCCACAAGTGCACAATGGAGTTTTCCAAAGGTCACACAACACAGGCTATCACCGCAGGCAGAATACAAAAGCACATGAAAATCCAGTCATCTTCTATTACTAAGTAAGTCAGACATTAAGAGGTTTGCAAAAATGTAAAGCAATATCACTCTTCTCACTAAATTTTTTTTGTTTGTAAAAATTGATTTTTCACAAAATTATGTTATTTGTGTTGACATGAAATGGGTTTATTGTTTTCAAAATAAATTAATATTTGAAAATTTTTCAGATACAATTTATAATATGCTAAATAGCAATAGATATAAACACATAAAAACTCTTTGGGGCCCTCAATAATTTTTAAGGGTATAAAGGTGTCTCAAGACCCAAAAGTTTGAGAAATACTGCCCTAGGTGAATAGTTGGTGCTTCTATCTGAAGCCAATTCCTCCACTCATACTAAACCCCATCCTCTCACAAACTCCAGAAATTGTCCCCGCTCTCTCACACACTTATCAATGTTTTCCTCTCTATGGAATCATTCCCATTAGCATACAAACATGCTATTTATTCTATGTAAAAACAAAAGCAAAAACAAAATAAAACAAAAACTTCTCCTGACTTCACTTTCTCTGCCAGCTGCTGCCCCATTTTTCTGTTGTCCCTTGCACCAAACCTCCCCAAAAGAGTAGTCTCCACTCTGATCCAGAATTCCTCTCTCCCATTCTCTCTTAAATCTACTGCCATCAGGTTCTCCCCGTCTTCCCATTCCACTGAAACTCCTCATTAAGGTCTCCAAGGTCCCCAATTCCCTTAATATTGCTAAATCCCCATCTGACATAATGAATCATTCTGAGGTAGGAAGTGGGGCTCGACTCTGGAGGCTCGGCTCAGACACAGGGCCAAATTGAGGACTAGCTAAAATAGGTCTGGGGCAGAGGCAGCTTTCCATAAGACATGCCCACCAGTGCGCCATATCAGTTTACCATTGCCATGACAACATCCGGAAGTAACCACCCCTTTCCACAGCAACGACGCGAACACCTGGAAGTTACCACCCTTTTCCTGGAAATTTCTGCATAATATGAGTGCAGAACTGCCTTTGAGCTACAATTCTGGGCACAATGTCTATGGGTTATCCCTACTCTACAAGGAGCAGAACCTCAGCTGCTGCTGTACACTGTTGCTTAAAAACAGTTGCTGTTTAACAGCACCAGCTCTCCCTGGAATTCTTTCTTGGGAAAAGCCAATAACTCTCTCTGGCTGAGCCCTAATTTTGAAGCTCACCTGTCCTCCATCAAGTCTGTCTTCCTTGATATGAAGGCATTTCTCAGTTTGCACAGTTACAAGATGCATGAATTTCGATTACCACCATTTAGTAAAATAACCCATTCCCCCAACAACATGGTTCAAATTTCAGTTAACACAGTTAATAACTATGAGTAATTGCATAAAGTACAAACTTATCTGTCAGGACTTTAGTCCACTAACCACAATGTAATTAAACAGATGCATATCACAATCAGTGACAATTACATCACTTCTTTCAAAGTCTGTTGGTGACTAGTCACTGTATATTTGTTTTATAGTTCACGCAGACAGTAAAGTGTGTAGCTATGTTGCCTCCTTGTCTCTCAGTGATACACAAACTTTATTTTACAAAAATGGAAAATCAAAAGAGAGAATTGGCCAATAAGGATGAAAGTACAGCAAAGATGCAAGAAGTGAATTCAAGTCAAATATAAATAGTGTTATAGAAGAGAAAGCTGACTGTAGGAATGTCGACACAGCTGCCTTTCAAGAGACTCTGGATGTGCAGCCAGTGGAAACTGGTGAAGGCAAACCTATCAACATAAATGAGAAAAGTGTTTGTAATAAAAAGAATGAAGATATCCCAGATGCCTATAAAATGCTTCACATTAAAAGAACTCTCAGAGATATTTCATTCTTATTAAAGGAAGTCTAAGACATATTTTATAACATTGAAAGCAAAAATTATAAAATGTTGGAAGTTGATCCAATCTTAAACAGGAATATGACAATTCACCAAGGCACAGAACAGATGTTCAGTCTGCATCATAAGTTACACAATGAGAAGTAGGCAAGTGCTGCTCAAACCACTTTTGATAAAGTTTTTATAAAGAAATAAAACACTTTAATTATTAATGTTATCAGTGTTTTAAATTACAATGTGCTAAGTAAAAATTAGTTTTACTATTTTTTCATGTCCTTATACATTTACAACCATAACATTTTTAATGCTGTGACAAATTTTTTTTTTTTTTTGAGACGGAGACTTGCTCTGTCGCCCAGGCTGGAGTGCAGTGGCGCAATCTTGGCTCACTGCAACCTCCGCCTCCTGGGTTCAAGTGATTCTCCTGCCTCAGCCTCCTGAGTAGCTGGGATTATAGGTGTGCACCACCATGCCTAGCTAATTTTTTTGTATTTTTAGCAGAGACGGGGGTTCACCATGTTGGTCAGGCTGGTCTTGAACTCCTGACCTCATGATCCGCCCACCTCGGCCTCCCAAAGTGCTGGGATTACAGGCATGAGCCACCGCGCCTGGCAGTGACAAAAATTTTTAAAGGGCACAGAACAATTGTACATTTTCCCTTTGATTATTAAAATTGTTTTGCATGTTATTTTTTACAGTCCTACGCTACCCCTTCATTTGACATCCAGGATACCACATTTTCTTCCTGCTTTATTCGTTTTCCTTTTCAGTCTCCTTAACTGTAAGCGTTGGTGGACCCCAGAGCTTAGTTCTTAGAGCCATTCTTTTCTTTAGCTACATTAACTCCTTTAGAGATTTCACCCAGGCCAGGAGCAATGGCTCACGCCTGTAATCCTAGCACTTTGGGAGGCCAAGGAGGCAGAATCACTTGAGCCCAGGAGTTCTGGGCAACAAACTGAGACCCCTGTCTCTACTGAAAATTTAAAAATTAGCTAGGAATAGTGGTGTACACCTGTAGTTCCAGCTACTTGGGAAGCTGAACTCAAGGAGGATCTCAGGAGTTTGAGGCTGCAGTGAGCTATTATTCCACTATTGGCACTGCATGCCAGCCTGGGTACAGAGCGAGATCCTGTCGAGAGAGAGAGAGAGAGAGAGAGAGAGAGATCATGCAGTCTCACAGCCTAAAATATCACTATATGCCAACAACTCCCACATTTACATCGCCAGCCCAGACCTCTCACTCAAACTCCAGATTTACATATCCAACAGACTATATGCTCTCTACTTGGCTGTCTTAAACCTAATATACGATATATCCAGAACTGAAATCCCCACCCCAACCAACAAAGAAGGCAACTGCTCTACCCACATCCCGCATCTTCCCCATCTCAGGTGATCACAATTTCTTCCTTCCTGTTCCTCAGGCCAAACATCTTGGAGTCATCCTTAATTATTCTTTTCCCCTCACATCCCCTAGAAAATCTGTCTGAAGTCCAATTGGTGCTACCTTCAAAATACATCCAAATCAGACCACTTCTCCCCACCTCCACTGATACCACCATCCTGGGCCCAGATATCATCGTCTCTTGCCTGGAATACTGCAATAGTCTCTTAACTAATCTCTCCCCTAATCTACTTTCAACAAAACAGCCAGGATAGTTCTTTTAAAATATATGTCAAATCTTGCTACTCCTCTATTCAGATGCCCCTGCTCCCAATGGCTCATTTCATTCAGAGAAAAAAGCCAGCACCTTTCCAAAGACCTAGTAAGTCCTACACAATCTAGCCCATTGTTAATTTTCTAATTCCATCTCCTACTCCTCTTCCTCTCACTCACTCAATTTCAGCCACCCTCACTGGCCTACTTCTTCCCAATGTTCCTTGAGTACTTTAAGTAAAATATGCTAGTATTTAGGGCCTTTGCATGCGCCATTTCCTCTTCCTGAAAAGCACTTCCTCCAGAAATCCACCCAGCTAACTCCCCTCAAGTGTTTATTCAGTGTCACCTCAAGGTACAACCACCTACCCTGACCTACCTTCACAACCTACTGCCACTCTCCGGAAATACTTATTACTCTTAATTTGCTCCAATTTTTACAGCATTCATCACCCAATATACTGTATAATTTATTTGTGTTATTGTCTATCTCCTGCTGCTTGGAAGGTCAACTCAATGTGGGCAGCAACTTCTTGTCTATTTTGTTTACTGATAAAAGTCCAAGGGCCTAGTGATAGTCTCTGACACATAATAGGCATTTAATAATTATAGCTGACTCTTGAATAACAAGAATTTGCATTGCACAGGCCCACTAAAACCTGGATTTTCTTCTGCTTTGCCACCCTTGAGACAGCAAAACCAACCCATCCTTCTCAGCCTACTCAACACGAAGATAAGGATGAAGACCTTTAAGATGATCCACTACCACTTAATGAATAGTAAATAATTTTCTCTTTCTTATGATTTTCTTAATTTTCTCTAGCTTACCGTATTGTAA